>NW_027510175.1:0-315289 GCF_048772815.1 Callospermophilus lateralis | reverse complement strand
GAATAATCTTGTGAAAAGTTGATTAAAAATCCAAATACATCAATATGAATGAATTTAGGGAGTGCATAATAAGACACATGTTATATATATATATATATATATATATATATATATATATATATATATATATATATATATATTAAAAATAGCAATATATATGCCAATTGAAATTCATCATGAAATATATATCATCATCATATCCGAAAATATTCATTTTAATGAATATGGATTTTTATATAAGTTTGTTCAAATAGGAAGCTCACCCATGGGTTGAATTTTCAGTTCCAACATTGTTTAGGAGGAGTGATCACTTCTCACCATTTGTATGTGCCATGTCAGCCACCTCACGAGAATGTACGTGTGACACCAGGTAGGATTCTATATGTGCATATTAAAACACATGTGCTGAATAGGCTACTGAGAAAGGAAGACAGTAATTCATATATTTGTTAACTTTAAAAACACATGTAGAACTATTTCAATTAAAAATTGACTAGATTTATAACTCCTACCCTATATATTTCAAAAGGCATGTCCAACTATACACCCTGCCTCCTCTGAAATGCTTGTATTTCTATTCTGTTTGGGTTATGTTTCTCCATCATATTAGGATTAGTAGTCAGAGTCTAGTAGGGAATGGGTTAGTGTCAGGGATTTAGTATTTCAAATATATGCTGCATAAAAATCTTCCCACTCTCATTCAGAACAATGCCTAGACATTACCCTCGTCCCAAGTAAGACACAATTAGAGGAGAAGAGTTAAAAATTCTGTGAATACATATCTGGAAATGAATATTCTCATGAGTTCACAACCTTGGAGGTCGTAGAGGAGTTTTCAAAAGTATGGGACAGGGTAAGCACTCCACAAACATGGAGCTCTGCTGCCCTAAAGACTTCTTGAGAAACTGCCTCTGAGGTTGGGCACTTGAAATATATGTTTTCGTAAGGAGCTTTCTTTGTACTGAGACCATCAAAGCTGGGTGTGCATCTATGCGACCTGGAGGACATGGTTTCATATTTTCCAATGAACATGAGGCAGCAGTGCTGAATTCTCTCTATGTAGGTAAACTGTGTCCACTGGGGCCTAAGTGTCTCTGCGTGTGGACTGTGAAGCCATTTGGTCATCCTCTACTTTTCCTGGTGTTTCTTGCTGCTGCACTGGGAGTTTGGTATTTGCTTATGAAGTAAAAAAAGATCACCTGGGACACAGTGCTTGAGGGAGTTCTGTCACGTGTGGTGGGTAAGGGTCTGCAAGAGAATATACCAACAATGCTTCTATTCCACAAAGCTTTTCCCCTTGACCATAGCAACATAATTCTCAACATTTCCCTGAAACCTCTCTATATAACAAGATGCCGTTACATATAAGGGTCTGGTGGTTGTACCATGTCAGTCACAAGGCATTTCGGAGCCAATGGAAGATCAACATGGCCCCACCACAGATGTTTCATCACACACCCCCCCTCCACTGCTCTAGGCCCACTACTCAGCACGCTCCAATTTACTGGCATCTCTGTTCTACACCATTTTGATGAAACCTAGTCAATCAAGGTGCTGTCTGGTATACTCATGATCAGCAACCGGTTTTCCAAATTTTCTACAGTGCCACCTGGTCATGGAAATTTCAATAATTTTATTGTATTTATCTAGCCATTTTTCACGGATGAAGTTGGAGGCACTGTGGATTTCAATTCGTACAGGAACCATTAAATGATGAGAAACCTCATTTCAATGAAAGCTCTGTAGAACTGTTACAGACAAGGCTTCCCAGGGAGTGGCCAAAATGTCACATAAAATCAGACCCACTGAGGTCTACAATGTGAGGTCCATGTGTGTTTTGACTGTCACCTGTGCCTGCCAAGTCTTTCAGAAAAAAAAAAATCATGTGATATCCTGGCTGAGATTCCCAGTGCTCTGTGGAAAGCCACCCTGGGCCTAGATCTCAGTTTCCAAGGGAGACTCTCATGCGTGCCCTCCTAGAATCCCAACACAATACATGGCACAAGTTCTCTGAGATCAGATCCAGAATGCACTCTCTAAGTGTAATCACACCAGAGTTCAAGCCCATGTGGACCCAGGCATCTCCTTTAACTGCCACACAATGACCACAATTAAAACCAAAACACTCCCACATGGCCCTCATCTGTTTCCATATAGATACTCATCATAACCTCTGGCTGGATGTTTCCATGAGGGGCGCAGTCCAAGACAGTGTCCAAAATAAGCTCCCTTGCCCCTCATTTGCCTAAAGTCAGGGTGGCCTGGACATACTTCCTGTGAACCAGGAGTGATCAAATAGGCATGCCGTTAATACTGCAGCGCTTCTTCAATTTGAGGCCTACTGAGTTAGAGGTATAGATTGTTTATGTGAATTAGAGTCATGAGAAAACCCAAGCACCTCTGCAGGGCTTTGAAGAACTCAATTGACACAAAGGATCCCTATTCTCACTTGATAGAGGTCAGGAACCTCACAGAGGAAAGCGAGACTTTATCCACAATGACTGGTCTATTTGCCATTTTGGTTTTAGATGCACACATGGGATCTTTCTTTAGATCCATCTGGTGCTGAGAATCTAAGCCACAAACTCACACAGGGCCAAGATGCTAATTCAGGCACATCCCTTTCCAAAGCAATTAAGCAAAGAGCCACAGGTGATGCCCATTCATTTCCATTTGAAAACTGTTTACTTCAGGCTTCACAAAGGGGTGGCCAGAGCAAGAACTTCCTGACATTCAGTTCAACAGAACAATATATAAGCAAAATGCCCAAAGCAGGGATTTTCCACTGAGAATTTCCTGGTCACACTGATATCTGAGTTTTTTGAGATGCTCGCCATTCCCTTCAGCTATCCAGTACATGACCATGTCACAGAGCTTGGAGGTGGTACATATGTTAGACACAAAACCATGAGCCTATCCTGGAGAGTGAACAGAATTCATGAAGAAACCTGGAAATTAGGAATGTAGTAGGTTATGCCCATCTTTAAGTAAAGCCGCAATCCATTCATAAATTGGGCAGGATGAAATGGGAAGCTTTCTACTAGACAGGAAACATCCATTGATGCACTCTCTTTTCTAATGTCTACAACCACGGACACCATGGGATACACAGACATAGAATCACTCGCCTTTTCAAACGACTTACAAGAAACAGTTCACTCCAAACCATACAAACCACCTTTCCTTCCTATTCTCACAACATGAGACAAAATCACAAACTCACAACCACACCCACAAAGGCACCTCCTTACCCTAAGTAGGTCTGTGACTCTATGGAGTGTCCTCTGACTGGTGGGCCACACAATGTTCCCCCGAAATGTCCTGTCCTGTCTCAAATATGGTCTCCTTGGCCAACTCTATGAAGTTGTCAGGAGCCAGCAGTGGGCCACTACCTGCTTTTTCAGGAAAGGCCCCTCTTCAGAGCTGTCCTGGCTTTTGGCCATTCTAACATCAGTAGGTACAAAGAAAGACTGACTCTGTCCTTGGTAATTCCAAACAAGTGAACCCACTGGGACTGGTACTGGGACTGGCTCTGTGTGCCTGGCTTCCAGGATCCCAAGTTCAGAGAGTTCCATCACCAAGGGAGTAAGGTGAGGTCACTTCCTTCAGGAACTGAATTAGGTCACTGCCTTGGCAACCACTTTATCCTAACAGTTGCTTCCAAGTGTCTCATTAAATGGAGGCTTCCCCTACTTCCTGTGAAACATTCACAAGTTAGAATGGTATATCAACCATAAAAACCCGGTAATAGCTCTCCACACAGGCCTGGTTTGGTCCATCTCCTCTACATTGAGAAGAGAGGTTCTGATTCAGACACATCCCGTCATCCTGACCAGGTATTTTGCCATGGAAGATTACTTTTGCTTTCTCAGGTCCTCCATAGCTGACTACATATTCTCCAGGGATCATTTCTGCATTGAACTTGTGGTTCTAAACAGGTGAAAGATCCCCTACATTCCTGTATTGTAAGACCAACTCTGTCCCTGCTCTTCATTAAATTTACATTGAGGGAACAGTGTATTGTTAGGGTTAATAAAATGTTTGATGTTAGAAATCATTCTGCTGGATGTATAATGGTACTGGGAACCTGGGATATTTTTAAAAATATAGAGGTGAAATATATAAATGAAAAAAGGATGTCTAGGTAATTTTGAAGCCCAGAGAGGCAATGGGCCCTTCATTGGGATACTTAGCTTTGATTTATGTTGTGCACAGATATCTCAGATAAATCGATATGCAATGGCATAGGACCTTGTACCTTGGATGATTAAAATTCGAAGAGAACATCCAGTCAAAAAGGGATAGTCGGTAGGATTAGATAGATATTCGGTAGGTTAACAAAGAGTGAGTATAGGATTTGGAACAAAAGTTCTTTAGCAATAGGGTTTGGGTTAAAGTGTGAAAGTAAATATCAGCCCACTTGAAGGGTCAGTCACAATGATGAACAGGGGAAAATATGTAGGAAAGCAGATATCAATAGAGATATTACAAAATCAACAAGTGGGCCAAGGACCTGAACAGACACTTCTCAGAAGAAGACATACAATCAATTAATAAGTACATGAAAAAATTCTCACCTTCTCTAGCAGTCAGAGAAATGCAAATCAAAACCACCCTAAGATACCATCTCACTCCAGTAAGATTGGCAGCCATTAGGATGTCAAACAATAATAAGTGGTGGCAAGGATGTGGGGAAAAGGGTACACTTGTACATTGCTGGTGGGACTGCAAAATGGTGCGGCCATTATGGAAAGCATTATGGAGATTCCTGGAAAAGCTGGGAATGGAACCACCATTTGACCCAGCTATCGCCCTCCTTGGACTATTCCCTGAGGATCATAAAAGAGAATGCTATAGGGATACTGCCACATCAATGATCATAGCAGCACAATTCACAAAAGCCAGACTGTGGAACCAACCTAGATGCCCTTCAATAGATGAATGGATTAAAAAAATGTGGCATCTATACACAATGGAGTATTATGCAGCACTAAAAAATGACAAAATCATGGAATTTGCAGGGAAATGGATGGCATTAGAGCAGATTATGCTAAGTGAAGCTAGCCAATCCTTAAAAAACAAATGCCAAATGTCTTCTTTGATTTAAGGAGAGCAAGTAAGAACTGAACAGAGGGAAAGAGCATGAGGAAAATATTAACATTAAACTGAGACAAGTGATGGGAGGGAAAGGGAGAGAGAAGGGAAATTGCATGGAAACGGAAGGAAACCCTCATCGTTATACGAAATCACATATACAAGGTTGTGAGGGGAAAGGGGGGGGGAAGGGAGAGAACGGAAGAATAACAGATGAGGTAGAGAGGAAAAATGAAAGGGGAGGGGAGGGGGGATAGTAGGGGATAGGAAAGTCAGCAGAATACAACAGTCACTAATATGGCATTATGTAAACATTGTGAATGTGTAACTGATGTGATTCTGCAATCTGTATTTGGGGTAAAAATGGAAATGCATAACTCACTTGAATCAAATTTATGAAAGATGAAAAAAATAAAAATTTTAAAAAGTACTAAATTGGCTCATCCTAACATTAAAAAAAGAGATATTACAAAATCAGGTAAAGTATAAAGTGAGTGATATGATTAGATATTTTCAACAGGGTTGATTTTGAATATATCATCTTAGGAAGAAACAAATATGTAGTCACCAATAGGATTGATATTTGAGAGCATTAGGCAACCTGAACATGGAAGTAATCCATGTTCACTTTTTTCCATTTAGGCTTTAGTACAATAATAAGTGTGAACTTTGCATTTTGTGTCCAGAATATTACTGTGATAAAATGTATATGTAGATTAGGTGACATCAGTATTTCTTTCACCATTTCTGTGAGTAATATTTTGAAGACATATACATAAGTATTGGTTGTACAAAAAGCTGTACCCTGTGTCTATGTATATACAGATAATTCATGAATAGACCATACTGTGAATAAATAGTATAGCTGGTTCCACTTTAAATAATGGATTGAATTGATATTCACAAAGGAGTGGTCTGAGGCAAAAACCTTCCTGAAATTCAGGGCAACAGAACAATAGGTAAACAAAACGCACAAAGCAGGGTTTCTCCACTGAGACTTTCCTGGTCACACTGATATCTGAGTTTTCCTAGATGCTCGCCTTTCCCTTCAGCTATCCAATACATAGCCATATCACATAGCTTTGAGGTAGTACATATCTTGGTCACAAAAAAATGAGGCAATTCTGGAGAGTGTCCAGAATTCAGGATGTAAACAGAAACTTTGGAAGATAGCAGGTTTTGCCCTTCAATAAGGAAAGCCGCAGTCCATTAATAAATCGGGCAGGATGAATGTTGCGAAGCTTTCTCCTAGACAGGACACATCCATTGATGCATTTTCTTTTCTAATGTCTACAACCACGGACAGAGTGGGATACACAGACATAGAAGCACTCGCCTTGTCAAAGGACTTACTAGAAACAGTCCACGCCAATTCAAACAAACAGCCTTTCTTACATCTTCTCAGAACCTGAGAAAAAAACCAGACACACACCTACACCGACAAAGGCACCTCCTTTGTGGAGTGTCCTCTGAATGGTGGGCCATACTATATTCGCCAAAAATGGCCTGTTGTATCTCAAATCTGGTCTCCTTGGCCAACTCTGTGCAGTTGTCAGGAGCCAGCGGTGAACCAATACCTGCTTTCTCAGGAAAGGCCTTTCTTCAGAGCTTTCCTGGCATTTGGCCATCCTCACATCTGTTGGTACTAAGAAAGACTGACTCTGTCCTTGGTAAATTGAAACAAGTGAGACCACAGGGACTGGGACTGCAACTGGCTCTGGGTGCCTCTCTTCCTGGATCCCAAGTTCAGAGAGTTCCATCACCAAGGAAGTGCAGTGAGGTTACTTCCTTCAGGAACTGAATGAGGTCACTGCCTTGGCAACCTCTTTGTCCTAACAGTTACTTCTAAGGGTCCCATGAGATGGAGTCTGTCCCTACTTTCTGTCACACTTTCACAAGTTAGAATGGTATATCAACCATTGGCACCTGGGAAGAGCTCTCCACACAGGCCTGATTTGGTCCATCTTCTCTACATTTAGAAGATAGAGGTTGATTCAGACACATCCATTCATCATTATCAGGTTGTTTACCATAAAATATGACTTTTCCTCTATCAGGTCCTTCATAGCTGCCTACATCTTCTCCAGGGATCATTTCTGCATGGACCTTTGATGTTCTCAGAAGGTGGAAGATCCCCTACATTCCTGTATTGTAAGACTAACTCTGTCCCTCCTCTTTTGTAAAGTTAGATTGAGGGAAGAGTGTATGTTTAGGGTTAATAACATGTTTGATTTGGGTTAGGAATCTCTCTGCCCCATAAATAATGGTATTGGGAACCTGTGATATTTACAAGAATATATAGGTGAAATGTAAGTATGAAAACAGAAATCTAGGTAAGATTCGAAGTCAGAAGGGCATTGGGTCCTTGAGTGGGATTCTTAGGTTTGAATTATGTTCTGCATATATGTCTCCGATAAATTGAAATACAATGGTTTAGGACCTTATACCTTGGATGATTAATTGTCGAAGAGAACATCGAGTCAAAAAGCAATAATCAGTAAGATTAGGAAGATAGTCAGTAGGTTTAGAAATAAAAGTGAGTATAGGATTTAGACCAAAATTTCTTTAGCAATAGGGTCTCGGGTAGACATTGAATGTAAATGTCAGCATATGTGAAGTGTCAGACACAATGATGAACTGCGGAATATATGTAGGAAAGCAGATATCAATAGAGATATAAGGAAATCAGGCAAAGTATAAACTGAGTGATAGAATTAGACATTTTCAACAGCCTTGAAGTTGAATATATAATCTTAGAAAGAAACAAATATGTAGTCACCAATAGGATTTACATTTGAGAACATTAGGCAACCTGGACATGGTTGTTTTTAGTAATTCATGCTCACTTTCCATTTAGGCTTTGATACAATCATGAGTGTGACCTTTGTTTTTTGTGTCCAGAATATTACTGTGATAAAAAAAGAAATATATATATATATATATATATATATATATATATATATATATATATACACACACACACACACACACATATATATAGATAGATAAGGTGACATGAATATTTCTTCTACCATTTCTGGGAGCAATGTTTTGAAGAGGTATAAATTAGTATTGGGGGAACAAAGAGGTGTACACTGTGTCTATGAATATAGAGATAATGCATTAATAGACCATACTGTGAATAAATAACATACCTGATTCCAACTTTAATAATGGATTGAATTGAAATGTGAAAATGTACAGGAAATCTTATATTGATATACACACATTTATTCCAACCACTTATACATCTAATGGTAATATTAATGTTATGGTTTATCTTGAAGAGTGTGTGGGTTTAGCTTCAAAATTGATTATGGAAATCGAAAATAATGTGTTTGGAAAGAAGTCTCATGAAAAGACCAGTCAAGTAACATGGAGGAATACATGTGTTCTGAAGCAGAAAGTGATTAAAAGTGAAACAAATTCCTATAATTTTGTGAACTTGTGAATGAAATATATATCCTATGATGTGCAAAAACTGAAGAAATAGTAATGTACCAGTGTTGAATTAAAATGAACGTCAAAATAGACATCATGTCCCCTAGGAATCTATTTGCATTGATGTTAAACTGGGTCAGTTACTGCAGAAATATTAGGATTTGTAAGCACCATTGATTGAAGTTAGTTTTCAGCACTGGGAAACAAATACGTATTTCAGGTAGATGATTATTTCTGAGAATAATCTTGTGAAATGTTGATTATAAATCCACATACATGAACATGAATGAATTTATGGAGTGTATATAAGACACATATATTTCATATTTTATAAAATCTGTAGAGTGTATATATATATATATATATATATATATATATATATATATATACAAAAAAAACCACAAAAATTCATTAAAAAGTATCAATATATATATGCCAATCGTAATTCATCATGTAATATATATCATCCACAGAAGCAAAAATATTTATTTTACTAAACATGGGTTTATGTATAATATTGTTCTAATAGGAAGCTCACCCATAGTTTGAATTTTCAGTTCCAACAGCGTTTAGGAGCACTGATCTCTTCTTACAATTTGTTTCTGCCAAGTCAGCCAACTCATAAAAATATATGTGTGATACCAAGTAGGAATCTATATGTGCATATAAAAAGTACAAGTGCTGAGTAGGCTACAGAGAAAGGGAGACAGGAATTCACATATTTGTTAACTTTAAAAACGCATGGAGAGAGCTGCGGATGTGGCTCAAGTGGTAGCGTGCTCGCCTGGCATGCGTGCGGCATGGGTTCGATTCTCAGCACCACGTGAAAACAAAGATGTTGTGTCCGCCGATAACTAAAAAATAAATATTATAGAATTCTCTCTCTCCTCTCTCACTCTCTCTTTAAAAAAATCACATGGAGGACTATTTCAATTAAAAATTGAGTAGATTTATAAAACCGACCATTTATCATGCAAGAGGGAAGTCCAACTATACACCATGCTTCCTCTGAACTGCTTGTATTTTCATTCTTTTGGGGTATTTTTCTCCATCATATTAGGATTAGTAGTCAGAGTCTAGTAGGGTATTAGTTAGTGTCAGGGATTCAGTATTTCGAATGGAAAATTGGAAAATGGATCAATGTGTATGCAAATGTGTACTACAAAAAAATTTTCCCACTCTCATTCAGAACAATGCCTTGACATTACCTTCACCCCAAGTAAGACACAATTAGAGGAGAAGAGTTAGAAAATCTTTGAATACATATCTGAAATTGAAAATGCTTAGGGTTCACAACCTTGGAGATTGTAGAGGAGTTTCCAAAAGTAAGGGACAGTGTAAAAACTCTACAAACATGCAGATTTGCCTGCCTAAAGACGTCTGGAGAAACTGCCTTTAGGTTGGGCACTTGAAATATATGTTGCTGTCAGGAGCTTTAGCTTCCTTTCTAGTGAGACCATCAAAGCTGGGTCTTCATCTCTGTGATCTGGAGGACATGGTTTATAATTTTCCAATAAACATGAAGCAGCAGTGCTGAATTCTTGCTTTGTAGGTAATCTGTGGCCACTGGGGGCTAAGTGTCTCCCCATGTGGACTGCGAAGCCATTTCATCATCCTCCACTTTTCATAATGTTTCTTCCTGCTGCACTCGGAGTTTGGTATTTGCTTCACGAAATACAAGGAGTTCAACTGGGACACAGAGCTGCAGCGAGTTCTGTCACGTGTGGTGGATCAGGGTCTGCAGGAGAATGCACCAACAGGGCTTGTATACCACATAGGATGCCCCCTTGACCATAGCAACCTGATTCTGAACATTGCCCTGAAACCTCTCCATATAACAAGTTGCCTTTACATATAAGGGTCTGCTCGCTGCACCATGTCAGTCACAAGCCATTTGGAAGCCAATGGCAGATCCACATGGCCCCACCTCAGATGTTTTATCACACATTTGCTCACTACTGCTCTAGGCCCACTACTCAGCAGGATCCAAATTACTGAGATCTCTGTTTTACACCATTTTCATCAAAACCAGTCAATCAAGGCACTGTCTGGTACACTCGTGATCAGCAACAGGACATAAAAAGGTTCTTCAGTGCCACCTGGTCATTGGAATTTCAAAAATTTCATGGTATTTATCTAGCAAATTTTCAATTATGAAGTTGGAAGCACTATGGCTTTCAAATCATTCAGGAATCATTCAATGGTCAGGAAGCTCATTTCAATGAAAGCTTTGGAGAACTCTCACAGGCAAGGCTTCCCAAAGAGTGGCCTAAAGGTCACATGAATCCAGGCCCATCGAGGTCTACAATTGAGGTCCATGTGTGTTTTGACTAGCAAATATGGCTTCCAAGTCTTTCAGAATAAAATAATGTGATATCCTGGCTGAGATTCCCAGTGCTCTGTGGAAAGCCACCCTAGGACTAGATCTCAGTTTCCAACGGAGACTCTCATGCGTGGCCTCCTAAATTCCCAACACAATTCATGGCAATACTTCTTTGATGATTGATCCAGAACTCAGTGTTTAAGGGGAATGACACCAGAGTTCAAGCCCAGGTGGATCCAGTCATCTCTTCCAACTGCCACATGAATGACTACAATTAAAACCAAAACATTCCCACATGGTCCTTACCTTCTTCCATATAGACACTCATCATTACCTCTGGCTAGAGTTTTTCATGTGGGAGGCATCCCAAGAGAGTGTCCAAAATAATCTTCCTTGCCCCTCATTTGCCTAAAGTCAGGGTGGCATCGTCACCCTTCCTGTGAACCTGGAGTGATCCAATAGGCCTGCCATGAATACTGCTCTGCTTCTTCAATTTGAGTCCTACTGACTCTCAGGGATAGATTCTTTAAGTGATTTGGAGTCACAAGAAAACACAAGCACCTCTGCAGTTCTTCAAAGAACTCATTTGACTTAAAGGATCCCTATTCTCACTTGACAGAGGTCAGAATCCTAACAGAGGAAGGCAAGAGACTGATCAACAATGACAGATTTTTGGCCATTTTGGTTTTGATTGCACACATGGGATCTATCCTTAGATCCATCATGTGCTGAGAATCTAAGCCACAACCTCATACAGGGCGAAGAGGCTGATTTAGACACATCCTTTTACAAGCAATTAAGCAAAGAACCACAGGTGATGCCCATTCATTTCCATTTGAAAATTGTTTTCTTCAGGCTTCACAAAGGGGTGGCCTGAGGCAAAGACCTTCCCGACATTCAGGACAACAGAACCATAGGTAAGCAAATGAACCAAAGCAGGATTTCTCCACTGAAAATTTACTGGTCACACTGATATCTGAGTTTTCTAAGATGTTCCCATTCTCTACAGCTATCAAGTATATAGACATGTCTCAGAGCTTGGAGGTGGTACATATCTTGGAAACAAAACCATGAGCCTATTCTGGAGAGTGGCCAGAATTCAGGAAGAAAACAGGAACTTAGGAATTTAGTAGGTGTTGCCCATCCATAAGGCAAACCACAGTCCATTCTTTAATTAGGCAGGATGAATGCTGGGAAGTTTTCTACTAGACAGGACACATCCTTTGATGCCTTCTCTTTTCTAATGTCTACAACCACGGACACAGTGGGATACTCAGACATAGAAACACTAGCCTTGTCAAACGACTTACTAGAAACAGGCCACTCCAACCCAAACAAACAGCCTTTCCTACCTATTCTCAGAACATGAGAGAAAACCACAAACTCACTCCACACCCACAAAGGCACCTCCTTAACCCAAGTAGGTCTGTGACTATCCGGAGTGTCCTCTAACTGGTGGGCCATACTATGTTCCCCTGAAATGGCCTGCCCTTTCTCAGATCTGGTCTCCTTTGCCAACTCTGTGAAGTTGTCAGGAGCCAGTGGTGAACCAATACCTGCTTTCTCAGGAAAGGCCCCTCTTCAGAGATCTTCTGCCATTTGACAATGCTCATATCAGTCGGTACCAAGGAAGACTGACTCTGTCCTTGGTAAATCCAAACAAGTGAGACCACTGGGACTGGGACTGGGACTGGCTCTGGGTGCCTGGCTTCCTGCATCACAATTTCAGATTTTTTGATGACCAAGGAAGAGAGGTGAGGTCACTTCCTTCAGGAACTGAATGAGGTCACTACATTGGCCACCACTTTGTCCTAACAGTTGCTTCGAAAGGTCCCATGAAAAGGAGGCTGCCCCTACATCCTTTGACACTTTCACAAGTTAGAATGGTATATCAACCATAGGCACCTGGAAACAGCTCTCCACACAGGCATGGTTTGATCAGTTCTCTACATTAAGAAAGGAGAGGCTGATTCAAACACATCTCTTCATACTGACCCGGTTGTTTGCCATGGAATATGACTTTTTCCCTCTTAGGTCCTTCATAGCTGCCTGCAACTTCTTAAGGGTATAATTTCTGCATGGTCCTTTTATGTTCTCAGCAGGTGGAAGAGCCCCTACATTACTGTATTGTAAGACAAACTCTGTCTCGGCTCTTCTGTAAAGTTAGTTTGAGGGAACAATGTATGGTTAGGCTTAATAACATGTTTGATTTGAATTAGGAATCATTCTGCTTAATGAATAATGGTATTGGGAACTTGCGATATTTACAAGAATATATTGGTGAAATATAAGTTTGAAAACAGAAATCTAGATAAGATTTGAATCCAGGAAGGGCATTGGGCTGTTGATTGGGATACTTAGCTTTGAATTATGTTCTGCAAAGATGTATCAGATAAATCAATATACAATGGCATAGGACCTTGTACCTTGGATGATTGATTGTCGAAGTGATCATCCAGTCAAAAAGGGATAGTCTTTAGGATTAGGAAGATAGTCGGTATGTTAGAAAAAAGAGTAATATAGGATTTGGACCAAAAGTTCTTTAGCAATAGGGTTTCGGATAGAGAGTGAATGTAAATGTCAGCACATGTGAAGAGTCAGTCACAATGATGAACTGGGGAAAATATGTAGGAAAGCAGATATCAATAGACATTAGGAAATCAGACAAAATATAAAGTGACTGATAGGATTAGTCATTTTCAAGAGGGTTGAGGTTGAATATATTATCTTAAGAAGAAACAAGTATGTAGTCACCAATAGGATTGATTTGAGAGCATTAGGCAACCTGGACATGGATGTGTTTAGTAATCCATGCTCACTTTCCATTAGGCTTTGGTGAAAGGTTAATAAAATAGGTACTTGTTACTTACTGTTTTTCTGTATGCTTAACAAAACACTGTTGAAGTCTTGAGGACTGTTTGCTAATCTTGTTTCCAGAATGTGCTGTCCCCAACTGCCAAACTGCAAATGTATACCCTCACCCGTTTGCACGCAAACCACCCACTTGCCCTGACCAATCAATAAACTTCCCTCCCTGCCCTCTCCAAGGAAAGCATATAAGCTCTGCTTAAGCTGTTCTCATTGCTCTCTGCTCTATTCAAGTGAGCTCTGAGCCCCAGAATGCTGGACCCATAATAAACCATTTACTGTTGAAGGAGACATTCTCTTGGTGGTCGCTTCCTCCGATGCTTGCCCGACCTTTACATCTGGAGGCACCAGCAAGATCCGACAGCGGCGGATGAAAGATCCCCAAGGGGCTCCTTTCAGGGTAAGTAAGGCAACTCTTTTTGGTTTTAGGTTTCAGGTTAGGGCTTGGCAAAATGGCTATGGGTGATGAGCGTGAGCTCTCTCTGACAGAGGCTGACATACGTGTCACAGAGCCACAGGCCACGTCCCTGGGGGATGCCCCAGAGGACTCAGGAAATCGAGGAACAATAGTCTCCTTGACTCAGTGATATTTTGCTTCGGATTCGGTATTGCCAGCCCATCAGGTTTTGCGGGCTACTCAGGCCTGGCCTCAGTATTGGACGTCCAATGCCTGACTTTATTGTCTTGTCTTGTCAGTGTAGTGTGTCGTTGCTTTCACTGTTTGTGTATCTCTCATTTTGGGACAGAGAACTTCAACACCTCTCTTCCTGACCCTTGATCACTGGAACAAAGTCCGCTTAAGGGCCCAGAATCTTTCTTTTTCAGTAAATCGCTGGACCTGGCAGACCCTCTGTGCCTCAGAATGACCCACCTTTGGAGTTGGATAGCCCCTAGAAACATCTACGTCCCACTAATTCGAAAAGTCAGAGATTTTGTATTTCAACCGGGGCCACATGGACATCCAGATCAACAGCCATATATCTCAACTTTGCAGGACCTCTGCAAATCTCCTCCTCCATGGGTGAAGCTTTTCCTTGTCTCTGCCCCCGCTCCTACTCCTTCCACCATGATTCTATCTCTCAAACCCTCTGCTCCTCCTCCTCCACCCTCTCTTCTCCCTGAGTCTCAAGACTCTACTGGACTCTCCTCGCCTTCTTATCCGCTGCCCTCGTCCACCAACCCCCAACAACCTCTAAGTGATTCCCCTGCTGCTGACTCAGCCTCTCCGCCACTGGAGGAAGCTAGGCCAGCCCAGCGCCCACCAAATGACTCCCCCTTGTCACACACACAGCCCCTCCTTCCCTGGAGGAAGCTGGCCTGGCAAAAAGAACTCAAAGAACTCCCTGGCGTTTTCAAACCTGCCTACTTGGGATGACTGCTAACAAATCCTAGGGATTCTCTTCATGACAGAGGAATGAGAGAGAAACTTCCTGGAAGCTAGAAAAAAAAATAGCCTCGGACCAGATGGGTGACCAACACAACTTCCCAACATAATCAAAGCCGGCTTCCCCTTGAACTTACCCAACTGGGACCCCGACACCTTTGAAGGTAGGGAGCATCTGTCCACTTATTGCCGGGCCCTAATAGTGGGTTTCCAACCGGCCGCTAGGCAACCAAATAATTTGGCCAAGGTAAGAGAGATTATTCAAGGGCCTGATGAACATCCCTCTATGTTTCTAGAGAGAATTATGGAGGCATATAGGAGATATACTCCTTTCGATCTTCAGGCAGAGGATCAAAAGGCATATGCCATGATGGCCTTCATTGGGCAAGCTGATCTGGATATTAAAAGAAAGTTACAATACTTAGATGAATTACAAGATATGACTTTGAGAGATTTAGTCAGAGTAGCCGAGAAAGTATCCTATAAGAGAGAAACAGAGAGAACGAAAGGGAGCAAAGGGAGGATGAGAGATGAAAAAGACAGATTAAGGTATTAACTAATGTCCTGGTCACAACAATAAATAGGCCAGAAATTAAGAAACAGGGAGACAAGAAGTGATACCTGGGTCCCCTCCAGAAGCCACCGTTGGCCTCAGATCAATGTGCCTACTGTAAAGAAAAAGGACACTGAGCCAAAGAGTGCCCTAGAAAGAGAAAGCCACGCCAGACAGCCTTTCTGACTCTGGAGGTTGACTAAGAATGTCGGGGCTCAGATCCCTTCCCCGAGCTCAGGGTAACTTTTGAAGTGAAGGGGACCCCATAAACTTTGAAGTGGATACAGCAGCAGTATACTCAGCCCTTAAGGCCCCACTGGGCCCTCTATCAAATAAAAGATCTCTAGTTCAAAGGGCTAACAGCAGTAAATATCAGACTTAGACAACTAAGAGGACCATGGACATGGGGAAAGACAAAATCCAACATTCCTTCCTAGTAATCCCAGAATGCCTGGCCCCATTGATGGGCAGAGATCTGCTCAGTAAGCTCCGGGCCAAAACAACTTTTAACCCCGAAGGTCCCAAAATGAAATTTCTAAATCCTTCATTAAAAACTCCTATAGTCATGGCTTTATAAATGTCAGTCGAAGATGAACATCCACTTTTCACACACACCAAGACTGATCAAACAGGCAAGCTACCCCAGAAATGGATAACAGATTACCCATATGCCTGGGCAAAATTGTTGGGTTAGGCCTAGCCATGAAACAACCTCCAAGAACAGTGGAGTTAAAAACCTCAGCCTCCCCAATCAATGTCAAACAACATCCTCTGAGCAAAAAAGGTAAAGATGGGATAAGGCCCCATATTCAGAAATATCTGGCCTTAGGGTCCTAAGGCCCTGTCAATCGGCCTCGAACACTCCCCTGCTACCGGTAAAAAATCCAGGAACTGGGGACTATCCCCCATACAAGACCTAAGAGAGATCAACAACAGAGTGCAGGAAATTCACCCCATGGTAAATAATTCATACAGTCTGCTTATCACTCTGAACCCTGAGTAGAAATGGTATGGACATAAAGATGCTATCTATTGCATGCCTCTGCATAAAGACAGTCAGTTGCTGTTTGCTTTTGAGTGGGTAGACCCAGAAACCGGAACGTATGGTAAACTAACATGGACTAGACTCCCACAGGGGTTCAAAAACTCCCCCACTCTCTTTGATGAAGCCCTCCACAGAGATGTCAACAACTTCAGACCTATGCACCCTGAAGTCACACAGCTTCAATACGTGGATGACCTGCTACTGCAGCCAACACCAAGGAAAACTGTGAGTCTGGGAACCAAGCACTATTATATAAGCTTGCTCAACTCGGGTATAGAGCTTCTTCCAAAAAACCCCAAATTTGCCAGCAAGAAGTAGTCTTCCTGGGCTATTCCCTTAGGGGTGGTAAACGATGGCTCACTGAGCCCAGAAAACAAACGGTTGTGCAGATACACCCCCCCCCCAGCAGCAGACAACACAGAGAGTTTCTTGGGACTACTGGGTTTTGCAGGTTATGGATTCCTGTGTTTGTGTCCTTAACTTCTCCTTTATACCCGCTGTTAAAGGGAGATGCCCAATTCCAATGGACCCCTGAGCACCAGCAAGCTTTTGATAACATCTAACAACACTGGCACTGAACTCCTCAAGTTCACTGAGCCAAGCCTGCAATTTCAGAAATCCCTACACTACGTTAAAAATGTACATCAATTCACACACCTTGGTTCAAAGAAACTGCAGGCATTCCTGAAGGATCAAGAACAGAGTTTTCCACTAACCGACTCACAGCGAAAGGACATAACTGAACGGTTAACAAAACCCTGTCCGTTCTGTCAATAGGTTAATGCTTACCCTTCCAAGCTTCCTGCAAAATAGCACCTATGAACAACCAGACCAGGACAATTCTGGGAAGTGGACTTTACTGAAATTAAGCCAGCGAGGTATGGACTTCAATATCTCCTAGTGTTTGTAGATATATTTTCAGGATGGATTGAAGCCTTCCACACAAAAAAAGGCACAAATGGTGGTAAAAAATCCTGAAAGATATTTTTCCATGATACGGCCTACCTAAGGGTATATTGTCTGATAATGGACCGGCGTTCATGGCCCAGGTAAGTAAGGTGTTAGCCAGGACCCTGCGAATAAATTGGAAGTTACATTGTGCTTATAGACCCCAGAGCTCAGGACAGGTTAAAAAAAATTAATAGAACCATTAAAGAGACCTTAACGAAATTATGCTTAGAGAGGGCATCAAAGGTTGGACTATGCTCCTGCCTTATGCACTGTTTCATGCAAGAAATACTCCCTCTGTTTCTTTGAGTAACCTCACCTCCTATGAAATTCTCTATGGGGCCCCTCCTCCAGTAAGGACCTAACCCCAACTCTAAGACCTACCGATCCCTTCCACACCCCCTTGCTTGACAAACTTAAAGCTCTTGAAAGAACTCAGCGATACCTGTCAAACCAGCTGGCCACTGCCTACCAACCTGGTGAAGAGGAGACTCCACATCGATATCAAATAAGAGACTTCGTCTACATAAGATGACTTCAGGTGTCATCCCTGGAACCCCGATGGACAGGACCATACCAGGTGCTACTTATAAAACCTACAGTGGTAAAGGTAGATGGAATCACTTCCTGGATCCTAATTCTCATCTCAAGCCTGCGCCCTGTCCAGACTCTGGCTTGAAAGTGGAAAAGACTGGTAACCCTTTCAAATTGCATATTGTCCATGTGGATAAGGCTATAGACTCTCCCCTTGGCCACCACTAGTCCTAACCATCATCAGCCCATTCAGCAGCGATGGCTGATCACAAATCCTATTAGACAAGAAGTATGGTCTGTCTTGCATACAGCCCCCTTAGGGTCCTGGTGGCCATCTCTCCACCCAGATATTTGTCAGCTGAGTATACGTCATTCCAATTGGGATATCTCTGATGAAGAGGATCCCATTAAAATTTCATTAAATTTCTTCCGTACCATAGATAATGGAAACAAACATTATGGATGTAGGGACATGCAAGTCTGATGCAGGTTGGCTAGCCTAGATTACTATGTTTGCCCGGTGGACTATCAAAGCCACAAACAACCACGGCTGTGTGGGGGAAAAGCCGTCTTCTTCAGTAAGTCATGGGGATGTGAGCATACAGGGGCTGCCTGGTGGAACCCAAACTCCTCATCAAATTCAGTTCACAGCATTGGCCATATTACCAATTAGACAACCAAAACCGATGGCCCGCAGAGGGGTGTCTAGATCCTCAAATTCTGTGTGACTTTTTCAACTTCGGCAAGTGCTCAAAAGGATGGAAGAAAATTCCCCTATGTGTATGCCTTTTCCCTCCTTTGCTCACATCATGAACTATGTTTCTCCAATAGATCCTTCTGCTCCAGACTCTCTGCTGTCACTCTCACATCAACAACCTGATTTCTCCCCTCCAATTACTAGATCAAAAACCCAAACCTCCGCTGGTTCTCAGACCATTGCCCCCTTGCTGAGGTAGCAGGTACTGAGGTACCCTTCCACCCACTCACTCCTCTCTTCTCCTGTCAGTGCCCACACCGGGTCCCACCAGGTCCTCTTACCAGCTAACCCAAAGCTCAAACCAGCTGAGGAGTGCCCTCAGACGCCTATCCAAGTTGTAATGAAAATGGCCTTTAAAGTTGCTTTGTCATCACTAAAAACAGGTTACTAAGAATTTAATGTCCCTCACAGGCTTTTTGGGATACTCACTCCTGTCTTCCCATCTGCTCTACCTGTTCTACTGCTCACGTTTTGTTGCCAGGAAAATTCCAAACCCTTTTCCCATTATTCTTTTATATCTCTTTTTCCTCATTCTCAGAACCACAGAACTGCTCTCACCCCCCGCCTTCCCCGTCTTCCCCTCTGTACCAGGCCCACAGAAAAATCTGAAATGGCCTTCTCCAGAAGTCTTCATCGTGGCTGACTTTAGGACTTTCAGCAACAAAGTCCCTATAAAAGAGTTCAGTGTACATAAACTTCCTCTTTTCGTGTTGCTCTGTTATACTTGGCCACTGGCTGGAAAAATCAGCACTTCTAAGCTAGACACCCCCTTACTAGTTTTTCACAAAATATGTGAACAAGGCCTCTGGCCTTGAGCTCAGGCTTCCAGAGATGGCTATATTTCCAAGATAAAGAAGTTACCAACTGGGCTCCATGGTAACAGCTGGCAGGGAGAAAATAAAAGAGAAGAAAAAAGCTCTCCCCCTCCCAGATGTCCTTAAAAAGTTATCTTTCCCAGAGAAGAGGAAAATAAAAACAGAACCAAAAACTGCTTTTTGTGAACTTCTGCAGACTGTAAATTTCTGAGTCTTTTCTCTTACATGTTGGGTACAAAATTCTGAAACTACCTAAACTTGGGATTCAGGGGACTAATTGATTACAATAGAAGCAATGCCCTCTATATCCGGTTGCAACCAAATAGGACTGTTTCCCTGTCTTTGGTGCTATCTTAGGTGCCTTGCCTTGTCCATACCTACAACAGTATAATTCTATATACTTAAACATTGTTTATTCATAGAATTATCAACAGATGTGATTAATTATGTAATGGTGCAGATGTTTCCCCGAGTGCTCTATCATGAGGCAGGATCATTTAAATTTCAAATAGGGGGGCATACAACCCGGTTCTGCTGGCAACCTGTATCTTGCACTTTAGCCATCCTATGAGGAATAGTAGTTGCTGCAGAGGTGGGCACAGGTACCACTGCCCTAATCCATGGGACACAACAAATGACCCAATTAGAAGCAGCAATACACCAAAACTTAAAGATATTAAAAAACCACCATCACAGCTTTACAAGAATCTTTAACCTCTCTCTCTGCAGTTGTTTTACAGAACAGGCGAGGGTTCGACCTCCTCTTCATGAGAGAAGGGGCCTTTGTCCTGCATTGAGGGAAGAATGTTGTTATTATGCCTACCATACTGGAGTTGTAAAAGAATCTATGATTAAATTAAGAAGAAGCATTGAAGAGCATCAACAAGAGAGAGAGGCCCAAAAAGGGTGGTTTGAGTCTTGGTTCACAGAGTCCCCCTGGTTAACTACGCTTTTATCAGCCCTGGCCGGTCCCTTAATAATCCTCACATTATTGCTAACTGTAGGACCCTGTTTGCTCAACCGTGTAATTTCCTTTCTCCAAGCTCAAATTGGACAAGTTAAACTTATGGTAATCAGAAATCAATATACCACACTAGCAGACATAAAATGTGACATCCCCAATGATCACTATTATGATTTAATGTAACCAAAAGAAAGTGGGGAATGAAAGGTAAATAAAATAGGTAATTGTCACTTCCAGTTTTACGGTATGCTTAACAAAACACTGTTGATATCTTGAGAACTGTTTGCTAATCTTGTTCCCTGAATGTGCTGTACCAACTGCAAAACTGCAGAATGTACTCCCTCACCCATTTGCACGCAAACTACCCACTCGCCCTGACCCATCAATAATCTTCCCTCCCTGCCCTCTCCAAGGAAAGTATATAAGCTCTGCTTAAGCTGTTCTCAGGGCTCTCTCCTCTATTCAAGGGAGCTCTGAGCCCCAGCATGCTGGACCCCCATAAACTTTTGGCTGTTGCATTAGACAGTCCCTGGTAGTCTCTTCCTCCGATGCTCGCCTGACATTTACATTGGTAAAATAATAAGTGTGACCATTGCTTCTGTGTCCAAATGTACAAATTAATATTGGGGGTACAAATAGGTGTACCCTGTGATATGAATATAGAGATAATGCATGAATAGGCAATACTGTGAATAAATAATAAAATGGGTTCCAAATTTAATAATGGATTCAATTGAGATCTGAAAATATACAGGAAATCTTATATTGATACACATACATTCATTCCAACCAGTTATACATCTAAACGTTATATTAGGATTATGGTTTGTCATGAAAAGTGTGTGAGTTTTGCTTCAAAACTGATTATGAAAGTTGAAAATAATGTGTTTGGAAAGAAGTCTCATGAAAAGACCAGACAAGAAACCTGGAGGAATCCATGTGTTCTGAAGCAGGAAGTTATTGAAAGTGAAACAAATGCCTATAAGTTTGCTAATTTGTGGATGAAATATATATCCTATGATGTGCATAAATTGAAGAAATAATAATGTACCAGTGTTGAATAAAAATGAACGTCCAAATACACATCATGTCCCATAGTAATCTACTTGCATTGATGTTAAACTGGGTCAGTTACTGTACAAATATTAGTATTTGTATGCAACATTAACTGAAGTTAGTTTTCAGTACTGGAAACAAATATGTATTTCATGTGGATGAATATTTCTGAGAATAATCTTGTGAATACTTGATTATAAATCCATATACATGAACATGAATGAGTTTAGGGAGTGTATATAAGACACATATATTTCATATTTTGAAAAATCTGGAGAATATATATATATATATATATATATATATATATATATATATATATATATACAAAAAAACACGCTCAGAGACATTAAATTACCAATATATATGCCAATCGAAATTTATCATGAAATATATATCATCAACAGATGCAAAAATATTTCTTTTACTGAACATGGATTTATGTTTAATGTTGTTCAACTAGGAAGCTCACCCATAGGTTGAATTTTAAGATCCAACAGGGTTTAGGAGGAGTGATTTCTTCTCATAATTTGTATCTGCCAAGTCAGCCACCTCACAAGAATGTACATGTGATACCAGGTAGGATTCTATATGTGCATATAAAATTACATGTTCTGAATAGGCTACAGAGAAAGGGAGACAGGAATTTATATATTTATTAACTTTAAAAACACAAGGAGAACTATTTCAATTAAAAATTAACTAGATTTATAACACCTACCCTTCATAATGCAAATGGCAAGTCCAACTATACACCATGCCTTTTTTGAACTGCTTGTATTTCTATTCTGTTTGGGTTAGTTTTCTCCATCATATTAGGATTAGCAGTCAGAGTCTAGTAGTTTATGAGTTACTGTCAGGGATTAAGTATTTTGAATGGAAAATTGGAAAATGAATCTAATGTGTATGCATATATGTGCTACACAAAAATCTTCCCACTCTCATCCACAACAATGCCTTGACATTAACTTCGTCCCAAGTAAGACACAATTAGAGGAGAAAAGTTAGAAAATCTGTGAATGCATATGTGGAATGGAATATACTCAGGAGTTCACAACCTTGGAAGTGGTAGAGCAGTTTCCAAAAGTAAGGCACATGGTAAACACTCCACAAACATGGAGCTCTGCTGGCCTAAAGACTTCTTGATAAACTGCCTCTGAGGTTGGGCACTTGAAATATATGTTGTTGTCAGTAGCTTTAGCTTACTTTCTAGTGAGACCATCAAAGCTGGGTCTGCATCCATGTGACCTGGAGGACATTGTTTCTAATTTTCCAATGAACATGAGGCAGCAGTGCGAATACTCTCTTTGTAGTTAAACTATGGCCACTGGGAGCTAAGTGACTCACCGTGTGAACTGTGAAGCCATTTGGTCCTCCTCCACTTTTCGTGGTGGTTCTTGCTGCTGCACTGGGACTTTGGTATTTTCTTCATGAAATACAAGGAGATCAACTGGGACACAGTGCTGGAGGGAGTTCTGTCACATGTGGAGCTCACGGTCTGCATGTGAATGCACCAACCAGGATTTTATCCCACATGGGTTGCCCCTTTGTCCATAGCAACCTGATTCTGAACATTGCCTTGAAATCTCCCTATATAAAAAGATGCCTTTACATGGAAGGTTCTCCTGGCTGTACCATGTCAGTCACAAGCCATTTGGAAGCAAATGGCAGATCCACATAGCCCCACCACACATATTTTATCACACACCTTCACACCACTGCTCTAGGCCCACTAATTTGCAGGTTCCAACTTACTGGCATCTCTGTTCTACACAATATTCATGAAACCCAGTCAGTCAAGGCACTGTCTGATACACTCATGATCAGCAATAGGACATCCAAAGATTCTCCAGTGCCACCTGGTAATGGGAATTTCAAAAATTTCATGGTGTTTATCTAGCCATTTTTCGAGGATGAAGTTGGAGGAACGTTGGGTTTCAAAAACCATTCAATGTTGAGGAAGCTCATTTCAATGAAACTCTGGAGAACTCTCATAGGCAAGGCCTCCCAAAGAGTGGACAAAAGGTCACATGAAGCCAGTCCAATTGAAGTCTACAATGTGAGGTACATGTGTGTTTTAACTCTCAACTATGGCTGCCAAGACTTTAAGAAGAAAATCATGGATTATCTTGGCTGAGATTCCCAGTGCTCTGTGGCCTTGATCTAAGTTTATAAGGGCTACTTTCATGCGTGGCCTCCTAAAATCCCAACAAAACTCATGGCAATTCTTCTCTGAGGTCAGTTCCAGAACTCAGTCTCTATGTGGATTCACACCAGAGTTCAAGCCCAGGTAGACCCAGTGATTTCTTCCAATCGCCACACAAATGACCAAAATTTAAACGAAAACACTCCCATATGGCCCTCATCTTTTCCACATAGACACTCATCATAACCTCTAGCTGGAGGTTTCTATGAGGGGCTCTGGACAAGACAGTGTCCAAAATAAGCTCCCTTGCCCGTCATTTGCCTAAAGTCAGGGTGGCCTGGAAACCCTTCCTGTGAACCAGGAGTGATCAAATAGGCCTACCATTATTACTGTTCCACTTCTCCAATTTGAGGCCTACTGACTGTGGGGTTTAGATTCTTCATGTGGATTGGGGTCATGAGAAAACCCAAGCACCAATGGGCTAGACTCTGAAGGGCTTTGAAGAACTCATTTGACCCAAAGATTCCTATTCTCACCTTATGGAGGTCAGGAAACTTACAGAGGAAGGCGAGAGACTTCATCCATAATGAATGCTCTTTTGGCCATTTTGGTTTTGGATGCACACATGGCATCTTTCTTTAGATCCATCAGGTGCTGAGAATCTAAGCCACAGCCTCACACAGGGCCAACAGGCTGATTCAGACACATCCCTTTCGAAATCAATTACTCAAAGAGGGACAGGTGATGCCCATTCATTTGCATTAGAGAACTGTTTTATTCAGGCTTCACAACGGGGTGGCCTTGGCAAAGACCTTCCTGACATTTAGTGCTATAGAACAATAGGTAAGCAAAAGTCCCAAAGCAGGGTTTCTCCACTGAGACTTTTCCTGGTAACACTGATATCTGAGTTTTCTGAGATTCTCACCATTCCCTTCAGCTATCCAGTACATGGCCAAGTCACAGAGCTTGGAGGTGGTACCTATCTTGGTCACAAAATCATGAGCCTATTCTGGAGAGTGGCCAGAATTCAGGAAGAAAACAGGAACTTAGGAAGATTGCAGGTCTTGCCCACAAATAAGGCAATCCACTGTCCTTTTATAAATTGGGCAGCGTGAATGTTGGGAAGCTTTCTCCTAGACAGGACACATCCATTGTTGCATTTTCTTTTGTAATGTCTACACCCACGGACAAAGTGGGATACACAGACATAGAAACACTTGCCTTGTCAAATGACTTAATAGAAACAGTCCACTCCAAAACAAACAAACCAACTTTCCTACGTATTCTCAGAACATGAGACAAAACCACAAACCCACACTCATTCCCACAAATGCACCTCCTTCCCCCAAGAAGGTCTGTTACTAACCGGAGTGTCCTCTGCCTGGTGAGCCATTCTTTGTTCACCCGAAATGGCCTGTCTGTTCTCAAATCTGGACTCCTTGGCCCACTCTGTGAAGTTCTCAGGAGCCAGCTTTGAGCCGCCACTACCTGCTTTCTCAGGAAAGACACCTCTTCAGATTTTTTCTGGCATTTGGCCATCTTCACATCTGTAGGTACCAAGAAAGACTGACTCTTTCCATGATAAATCCAAACAAGTGAGATCTCTGTGACTGTTACTGGGCCTGGCCCTGGGTGCCTGGTTTCCGGGATCCCAAGTTCAGAGAGTTCCATCCCAAAGAAGTGAGGTAGGTCACTTCCTTCATGAACTGAATGAGCTCACAGCCTTGGCAAACACTTTGTCCTAACAGTTTCTTCCTAGGGTCCCATGAGATGGAGGCTGCCCCTACTTCCTGTGACACTTTCACAAGTTAGAATGATATATCAACCATAGGTACTCGGGGAGAGATCTCCACACAGGCTTGGTTTTGTCCATTTTGTCTACATTAAAATGCGAGAGGCTTATTCAGACACATCTCTTCATCCTGACAAGGTTATTTGCCATGGAAAATGACTTTTGGTCTCTCAGGTCCTTCATAGCATTCTATATCTTCTTCAGGGATAATTTCTGCATGGATCTTTGAGATTCTCAGCAGGTGGAAGATCCCCTATATTCCTGTATTGTAAGACCAACTCTATCCCTGCACTGCTGTAAAGTTAGATTGAGGGAACAGTGTATGGTTAGTGTTAATATCATGTTCTATTTGGGTTAGGAATCATTCTGCTGGATGAATAATGGTATTGGGAACCTGAGATATTTACAAGAATATATAGGTGAAATATAAGTATGGAAACAGAAATCTAGGGAAGACTTGAAGCCAAGTAGGACATTGGGCCCTTGAGTAGCATACTTTGCTTTGAATTATATTCTGCACAGATGTCTCAGATAAATCGATATACAAAGAAATAGGATCTTATACACTGGATGATTGAATAACATACAGAATATCCAATAAAAAAGGGATAGTCTGTAGGATTAGCAAGATAGTCAGTAGATTTAGAAAGAAGAGTTAGTATAGCATTTGTACCAAAAGTTCTTTACAAATAAGGTTTCGGGTAGAGAGTGAATGTAAATGTCAGCACAATGACGAATTGGGGAAAATATGTAGGAAAGCAGATATAAATAGAGACATTAGGAAGTCAGTAAAAGTATAAAGTGTGTGATTTGTTTAGACATTTTCAACGGTTTGAGTCTGAATATATAATCTTAGGCAGAAACTAATATGTTGTCACAAATTGGATTGACTTTTGAGAGCATTAGGTAACCAGGACATGGATGTTTTTATTAATCCATGCTCACTTTTTATTTAGGCTTTGGTAAAATCATAAGTGTGACCTTTGCATTTTGTGTCCAGAATATTATTGTGATAAAATGTATATGTAGATCAGGTGACATGAGTATTCCTTCCACCATTTCTGGGAGCACTATTTTGAAGAAATATAAATTAGTATTGGGGGTACAAAGGGGTATACCCTGTGTCATAGAATATATTGATAATGCATCAATTGACCATCATGTGAATAAATAATATAACTGGTTCCACTTTAAATAATGGATTGAATTGATATCTGAAAATATAAAAGAAATCTCATATTGATATACAATCATTCACTGCAACCAGTTATACATCTAATGGTAATATTATGGTTGTGGTTTATCCTGAAAGGTGTGTGAGTTTTGTTTCAAAAGTGATTATGGAAATCAAAAATAATGTGTTTGGAAAGAAGTCTCATGAAAAGAATAGTCAAGAAACCTGTAAGAATACATGTGTTCTCAAGCAGGAAGTGATTGAACATTATATATCATACTATATATAATGTGCATAAACTGCAGAAATAGTAATGTACCGGTGATGAATAAAAATGAACATCAAAATACACATCATGTCCCATAGGAATCTACTTGCATTGATGTTAATCTGGGTCAGTTACTGTAGAAATATTAGGATTTTTATGCACCATTCACTGAAGTTACTTTTCAGTACTAGGAAAAAAGTATGTATTTAAGTTGGATGAATATTTCTGAGAACAATCTTGTGAAAATTTGATTATAAATCCACATAAATCACAAAAAATTATGAACACAAAAGTCACATGGACATTAAAATGTAGCAATATATATGCCAATTTAAATCCATCTTGAAATATATATCATCCACTGATCCAAAACTATTTATTTAATGAACTTGAATTTATGTATAATGTTGTTCAGCTAGGAAGCTCCCCCATAGATTGAATTTTCTGTTCCAACAGTGTTTAGGAGGAGTGATCTCCTAAATGTGTATGCAAATATGTGCTACACAAAAATCTTCCCACTCTCATCCAGAACAATGCCTTGATATTACCTTCACCCCAAGTAAAACACAGTTGGAGGACAAGAGTTAGAAAATCTGTGAATACATATCTGGAATGTAAAATGGTCAGGAGTTCACAACCTTGCAGGTTGTAGAGGAGTTTCCAAAAGTAAAGGACAGGCTTGATAGACCCAACCTGATCTTTTATTAGAATTGGGAGCCATCTTGCCAGAAAGCCATGAAAAGATAATTTGGGCTTTACTATAAATTACTGCAAATTCTGAACCTGCTTGGAATGCGTGCCCGTGCCTTGAACTCATCCATGCCTGGCTCTCTGACCAGATAACAGTGCTCTCTGAAACATTAGTGACACCTAATAAATATTGGCCTTCCCAGGCCAGACAACGACCCTCTCTGAGTCTCTAATGGTCCTCATAATTTCTGATGTTGGGGCCAGCAAAAAAAATGTAAACTACCATTAGTGTGATGCTTTCAAAGTTCTGTTATCTGTAACCCCCTTTTTGTGTAACTTTCTGGGCTATATAGCTGGGCTGTAGGAAAGGTGGTGTTGCTGTCTTGTTCCCGCCATTTTTGGAGGGAGAGGCAGCCTGGCCGGTTTTAATAATAAGCTTGCCTTAATTTGATTTTAATTGGAGTCAGTGGTCTTTTCTTGCATCCTAGTCCAACATTTTGGAGTTCCCCAGTGAGATGACCCTGCCCGACCAGATCACAAGGCCAGACTGCTGAAAATTCTGAAGCTGGCCTTCCCTCCAGGGCTACGGGCTGGGGAGCCACTCTAGGGGGTGCACAACTTGAGATGTTCCAAGGCCTTGGAGTGAGCCGTCGGTCTGGGGAGCACTGCAGTGAACCACCGCACTGAAACTATTAGCAAGCACCTGGTGGAGGAGGCCTCCATAGGTAAGTGGCACCTTGATAACATCTTATATCTGGTTAAGGGAGATCTATTCTAATGACAGAGAGGTGGCCTGGGGAGGCTCACATACACTCCTGTCCAGGACAGTAATGAGAATCGTTCTGTCCTCTGTTCCGTTCTGTAGGGAATTCCTTTCAAGGTTAGAGAGGTGCCGAGGAACACGCACGTGCTCCTACCCCAGAGCTTTAGCAAGACGTTGAATTGCTCCTCTGTTTTTCTGTTTTGGCACCGGGATTCTGTTTTTTTTTTGTGTGTGTGTGTGTGTGTGTGTGTGTGTTTTGTTCTGTATTCTATATGTTTTTTTTGTTTTTGTGCATTTTGTTTTGTGATTTCTGTGATAAAATCTTAAGGATATTGAACGTGAAAATGGGTAACAAAGCAAGTAAGCCTGACACCCCTTTGGACTGTGTTTTAAGGAACTGTGATGAACTTTACCACCATTTGTTAAGCAGAATGAGAGAAGCCCCTAGCTGGCTGCCTGGAGCACACCCAGTGCAGATGGCAATGCCTGCTGGGGAATGAAGAACTGAGTATCTCCCAGCATCTGCCAAAGCCCTGTTTATTCAGGGAATTCCCTCCTTCGTTCCCTGCACTGTAAGGATAATGCCGCCTCTGTCTTCTTAAAAAAAGAGAAAAACAAAAAGGGGACACTAAATGCAGTAAAGTAACCATGGAGACACTTTATTTTACATTTCAGGTTGCTCCTCTGTGAAAACATTTGGTCCCCTTGTGGGGACATCTGTGGTGCCACTGGGGAAGGAGATTTTTCTCTTATTTGCTCTGTTTTAAAGGGTTCTGTCTGTCAGCCATTGTCTGGAGTTCATTTCTGCCTGTCTTGTGCCTTTTTTCTGGCCCTTTAAGACATGTGCAATAATGTGTTAATATTATAAATTGTTTCTTGGAAATGATCTTAGCTGAATTTGTGTCTAAATGATGATGTTTCATTGTACCAATCTGGTATCTGAATGGGTTTTTGAAGCATTTCACAATCTTGCAGTTAAAAGTCGGGTTTAGGTAATTGTTTAGTTTATGGTTTCAGATAATTCATGCCAGAGAACATAAATACTTAGGATGGAAAATAAAGAACTCTACTTCCAAGTTGGCAAGTAACTTCCCAATCATTCAGATTTTTTTTCACCAATTTTAAATTAGGTAGCCTGGGAAAATGTCACTGTGTGTACCAGTGCATTAATTTGGACAAGGATACTAAATCATAGTATGATATCTGTTGACAAAACAACTTGTGAAGATATAAAATTTTGTGAATTGTATCTTAAACTTGTATCATAATTTTCAACATCCTAACCTGAAAATAATGGTTAAAATACCTTAGGCCTAAGGTTTCTGCTCAGAATAGCCATTTTTTCCTGCTTCTTCCAGACCTCAGCCAGGGATTATTTTGAAATGCAAATGAAAGAAGCCTGTAAGCTTAGTAGGAGACTTATTTGAGGCCTAAGGAAAAAAAAGTAAAATGTATGGTATTTACTTATTACTGGCCAGTCATTTTTTCTAGGACTCATATTTTTTTCCTTAGATTCTTTATTTATTTTTTGAGCTCATGATTTTGCTCCTACAGACCTAGGTTAATGTTTTTCTGATCAGTAATATCTTTGACCAACTGTGGAATTTTTAAATCATTGCAGTGGAGATTTCACCTGTGAAAAGCTACAAGGCCTTCACTTTTATTATGTGTGCACAATTTGTTATGTGTTGTATGTCTATATATGTATACATATGTCCGTATATCATATATATGATACACAAATTAACATATATAAGGAGCACTCATATTACAAAGCACTCATAAAAACAATTTTAAAAAGTGGATCCAAAGATCTTTAATTCACGTGATTTAAATGTTTCAATTTAAATTGGGTAAACTGATAAATATAAATTTCTTTAAATTTAAGCTTACAAGTTTTTCTAGGTGTTCAAAAACCTAATAAAGTATTAATGTCTACAAAAGGTCTAATATGCCTATGTTCCAGGACTTTTCTTTCAATCAAAAAAATGGCTTACACTGTTCAAAACATTTGTCTAATATTTTGATAAATAAGTAAAGTAAATTTGATATGGGATTATTCATTCATGAGTACTTTTGTTTGATATCTGATTGATATACTAAGGTCTGTATAAGTTTGTACTAAAGTCTGTATAAGATTGTAAAAATCAGTCATGTGTTAAAGAGACAAAAATTTCTTAAACATAAGTTTACCCATAACATTTAGTTTATTAAGATTTAAATTTTCTAGAGCAGGCAACCATAAAAATTAAACAACTGTTTAATTAAGAACTGTTATTTTAGAGCACTGTACTGCCATTTCTTTAAAATCTAAACTTGGTTAATGTAGAAACATCAATGTAATTGTGATGCTATTAATGTGCTCATATCTTCCAGTTATAAAACTCTATAAGGTAGAAACTTTAAAAGAGCATTATATCAAGCAGGTGTTCTGAAGTTGTATGGTAAATAAAATATATATTGGGGATTTATTTACCTGTTATCAATAATATATGTAAAGTTTTATGTTACTTTTTACATTGTGGAACAATTTAAATGTATTTTTAAGTTAATGAGACCCTAATCTATGTAAAGGTTAAAATCTTTCAGCCGTACTTTAATTCATGTTTTAAATGTGATATCATATGGTGTGAGCTAATGTTCATGTGACCTCAAAAAATTTATGTAAACTTTGTAAAATGATATTTAAAAAACAAAGATCAGCTTTAGAACTAAAGCATTTAAGGTTTATAAGGAGCCCTGCTTACCTGAGATAAGACTCTGTGTCCCATCTTACTACATGTGAGAATGACTACGAAAGCAGTAGGTCAGATTTTATTTCATTTAAAGTTATGTTCAATTTTTTTTTTCTGTCAAGATTACTAGGATCTCAAAAAGATGATATAATATATAACTCACCCAAAAAATTCAGGGTAGCTATTACATGAACTAAGTATTTTTACTCTTGTTAAAAAAATTTTATTTTTTAATTTCCTTATAAGTGATCTAAAGATTTCCTGTTGGTGTTTTACAGAAGTGTTGCTTTAAGAACACAACATGGGTTAATTTAAGATAATAAGTCATCAACTACAAGACAGACAGAATAATAAGATCCCAATTAATAATATATAAATAATTATAAACTTATAGACATTAAAGCACAGTACTCTTAATATATGGCTGTTAAAATTCATTTGCTGGTTGTTTCAGATTAGGATTGAAAATTAAAGTTAAATAAAAAGGTCCAAAAAAAACGATATTTGACTCTTGCCCTCTGAGTCAGTCTGAATCCAGGGAACAAGGGATTTCTCTATGAGCTTTGCAACTCTGGGCCACATAACCTCCCGATCAGAGAGATTAATGAGACCACTGGAGAACAGAAAGCCAATCAGTGCATTTGCTACAAAGAGGTGAGTCATCAGGAAAGGGAGACATCCCTGATGCTTCTGAGGGAAGCCACATGGTCAAGCAAGACCTGGACCCACATAGCTCAAATTGCACTAGCAGAACTGAGAAGCTGCTCTCAAGTATCCCAAAAAATGACTCCCATAAAAGCTCAGCTGACTGCTAACAATAGATAGAAACAAAAGTCAGTTTGACTGCTTCATCTTAAACACTTAGCAAAGACAGTTAAAACCAAAATACAGCCAATCCTGGGCATTTTAAATAATAATAATAATAATAATAATAATAATAATAATAATAATAATAATAATTTAAGGTATACACTTTATGTTAGCCTCCCAAAATAAGTAAAACTGTTGGCTACAAAGAAGGATTCTCAGAGAGGAATGCCTGATAACTATAAAAATATACTATCAAGAGGAGCTTCCAGAGGCAGAAGTTTTTAGTTTAAGGCCTACAGATATTCCTAACCTACACAGGTAGGCTTGGTGTTTGCTAGTACAATTATCCAGCCCTGAGTAACAGAATTAAATGTTTCTCTATTAAACACAGAGGTCATACTAGTGAAAGGATTCTGCAAAATCAGATGACATTAAATTATTAAACTGTATATTATGGGGAGGGACAACTGTATCACTAAAAGTTAAATATTAAGTTCACAGTCCTGATAATTGGGGATATTAAAGACTGGTGAGGGTACTTCATACAGTGACATGATCCAGCTACTGCAACATTTATTCAATACTCATGTTTTTTGTTTCTCTCATAGAAGAACCCATCCCCAGATGACTTTACAACCTGTTCTTCCTCAACAAGACTTCAAAAAGAACTGACTTCAAAAAGGCAACTCATGTCCCTCACGCCATGCACACTCATGTCACCCTTTCTCAGCTGAGAAAAAGCCAAAATGAGAGACGACTCTCTACTTACACCAATGGAGCCAAAAATAAATAGATTATCAATATAAGTAATTAATTAAGTCAGGTAATATCAGGGAGACTGGTTTTCGGTGAGTTCTAAAAATTTGGTGACTGTTAACTGAGGGATTAAAATTTCCTCAGTGCTTTTCCACTAACCTATCAAGGATTACAAAGGGACACATAAGAAAAGGGGGGAATGATACACCCAACCTTACCTTTTATTAAAATTGGGAGCCATATTGCAACAAAGCCATGAAAAAATCATTTTGGCTTTACTGTAAATTACTGCAAATTCTGAACCTGCTTGGAATGACTGCACGTGCCTTGAACTCACCCGTGCATGGCTCTCTGACCAGATAGCAGCCCTCTCTGAAACTTTGTCACACCTCATAAATATTGGCCTTTTGTGGCCAGACAATGACCCTCTCTGAGGCTCTAATGGTCCTCATAAATTTTGATGTTGGGGCTAGCAAAAAAAAAAAAATGTAAACTCCCATTAGTGTGATGCTTGTCAGAGTTCTATTATCTGTTACCCCATTTTTGTGTAACTTTCTGGGCTACAAACCTGGGCTGTAGTAAAGGTGGGGTTGCTCTCTTGTTCTCGCAATTTTGGGAGGGAGTGGCAGCCCAGCCAGTGGAAATAATAAGCTTACTTTAATTTGATTTTAATTGGAGTCAGTGTTCTTTTCTTACATCCTGGTCTAAGAGGTAAACACTCCACAAACATAGAGCTCTGCTGGCCTAAAGACTTCTTGAGAAACTGCCTCTGAGGTTGGATACTTTAAATATATTTTGTTGTCAGAAGGTTTAGCTTCTTTTCTAGTGAGACCATCAAAGCTGGGTCTGCATCTATGTGAATGGAGAGCATGGTTTCTTATTTTCCAATGAACATGAGGCAGCAGTGCTGAATTATCTCTTGGTAGGTAAACTGTGGCCATTGGGGGCTAAGTGTCTCCCTGTGTGGACTGTGAAGCCATTTGATCATCCTCCATTTTTGTGGTGTTTCTTGGTGCTGCACTGGGAGTTTGGTATTTGCTTCACGAAATACAAGGAGTTCAACTGCGACACAGTGCTGGAGGGAGTTCTGTCACGTGTGGTGGGTCAGAAACTGCAGGAGAATGCACCAACCAGGCTTCTATTTCACATAGCTTTTTCCTTGACCATACCCACCTGATTCTGAACATTGCCTTGAAACCTCTCCATATAATAAGATGCCTTAACATGTAAGGTTCTGCTGGATGCACCATGGCAGCCAAAAGGCATTTGGAAGTCAATTGGAAATCCACACGGCCCCACCTCAGATATTTTATCACACACCTGCACACCACTGCTCTGGGCCCACTATTCAGCAGTGCAAATTACTGGCATCTCTGTTCTTCACCATTTTCATGAAACCCAGTCAATCAAGGCACTGTCTGGTACACTCATGATCAGCAACAGGAGATCCAAAGGTTCTCCAGTGCCACCTGGTCATGGGAGTTTTAAAAATTTCAGGGTGTTTATCTAGCCACTTTTCAAGGATGAAGTTGGAGAAACTGTGGGTTTCAATTCATTCAGGAACCTTTTAATGTTGAGGAACCTCATTTCAATGAATGCTCTGGAGAACTCTCAAAGGCAAGGCTTCCCAAAGAGTAGCCAAACGGTCACATGAAGCCCAGCCCATTGAGGTCTACAATGTGAGGTCCATGTGTGTTTTGACTCTCAACTATGCCTGTCAAGTCTTTCAGAATAAAATCATGTGATATCCTGGCTGAGATTCCCAGTGATCAGTCGAAAGCCACCCTTGGCCTAGATTTCAGTTTCCAAGGGCGACTCTCATGCGTGGCATTCTAAAATCGCAACACAATTCATGACAATACTTCTCTGAGGTCAGTTTCAGAACTCAGTCTCTAAGGGGAATCATACCAAAGTTCCAGCCCTGGTGGATCCAGTCATTTCTTCCAACTGCTACACAAATGAACACAATTAAAACCAAAACACTCCCACATGGTCCTCACCTTCTTCCATATAGACACTCATTATAACCTCTGGCTGGAGGTTTCCATGAGGGGTGCAGCACAAGACGGTATCCAAAACAAGCTCCCTTGTCCCTTATTTGCTTAAAGTCAGCTAGGCCTGGACACCATTCCTGTGAACCAGGAGTGATAAAATAAGCCTGGGCTTAATACTGCTCTGCTTCTCCAATTTGAGGCCTACTGACTGTCAGGTATAGATTCTTTATGTGATTTGGAATAATGAAAAAACCCAAGCTCATATGGGCTAGCCTCTCCAGGGCTTTGAAGAACTCATTTGACTCAAAGGATCCATATTCTCCCTTGATGGAGATCAGAAACCTATCAGAGTAAGGCAAGATACTCCATACACAGTGACTGATCTTTTTGCCATTTTGGTTTTGAAAGCACACATGGAATCTTTCTTTAGTTCCAACAGGTGCTGAGAATCTAAGCCACTGCCTCACACAGGGCCAAGTGGCTGATTCAGACACATCCCTTTCCAAAGCAATTAAGCAAAGATACACAGGTGATGACCATTCATTTCCATTTGAAAACTGTTTTCTTAAGGCTTCACAAATTGGTGGACTGAGGCAAAGACCTTCCTGACACTCAGAGCAACAGAAAAATAGGTAAGCAAAAGGCCCAAAGCAGGGTTTCTCTACTGAGACTTTCTTTGTCACACGGTTATCTGAGTTTTCTGAGATGCTTGCTATTCCCTTCAGCTATCCAGTACATGGACATGTCACAGAGCTTGGAGGTGGTACATATCTTGGACAGAAAACCATGAGCCTACTCTGGAGAGTGGCCAGAATTCAGGAAGAAAACAGGAACTTCAGAAGATAGTGGGTGTTGCCCGTCCCTAAAGCAACCTGCAGTCCACTCATAAATGGGACAGGATGAATGTTGGCAAACTTTCTACTAGACAGGACACATCCATTGATGCATTATCTTTTATAATGTCTACAACCACGGACACAGTGGGATACACAGGCATACCAAAAATCGCCTTGTCAAATGACTTACTATAAACAGTCCACTCCAAAACAAACAAACCGCCTTTCTTACCTATTCTCAGAACATGAGACTAAACCACAAAATCACAACCACACCCACAAGGACACCTCCTTTATTCAAGTAGGTCTGTGACTAATTGGAATGTACTCTGACTGATGGGCCATACTATGTTTCCTTGAAATGGCCTGTCCTTCTCAGATCGGGTATCCTTGGCCAACACTGTGAAGTTTTCAGGAGCCAGTGGTGAGCCACTACCTGCTTTCTAAGGAAATTCCCCTTTACAGAACTCTCCTGGCATTTGGCAATCCTCACATCAGTAGGTACCAAGGAAGACTTACTCTGTCCTTGGTTATTCCAAACAACTGAGCCCACTGGGAAAGAAACTGGGACTGACTCTGGGTGCCTGGCTTCCTGGATCCCAAGTTCAGAGAGATCCGTCATCAAGGAAGAGAGGTAGGTCACTTCATTCAGGAACTGAATGAGGTTACTGCCGTGGCAACCACTTTGTCCTAACAATTGCTTTCAAGGGTCCCATGAGATGGAGGCTGCCCCTACTTCCTGTGACACTTTCACAAGTTAGATTGGTATATCAACCATTGGCACCTGAGAACAGCTCTCCACACAGGCCTGGTTTGGTCCATCTTCTCTACATTAAGAAGAGAGAAGCTGATTCAGACACAACCCTTCATCCTGACCAGGTTGTTTGCCATGGAGGATGACTTTTGGTCTCTTAGGTCCTCCATAGCTGCTTACAACTTCTCCAGGAATCATTTCTGCATGGACCTTTGAGTTTCTCAGCATGTGGAAGATCCCCTATATTCCTGTATTGTAAGACCAACTCTATCCCTGCTCTTCTGTAAAGTTAAATTGACTGAACAGTGTATGGTTAGGTTAACTAACAGGTTCGATTTGGATTAGGAATCTTTCTGCGCGATGAATAATGGTATTGGGAAACTGCGATATTTACAAGAATATATAGGTGAAATATAAGTATGAAAACAGAAATCTAGCTAAGATATGAAGCCCAAAAGGGCATTGGGCCCTTGATTGGGATACGTAGCTTTGAATTATGTTCTGCACTGATGTGTCAGGTAAATCGATATACAATGGCTTAGGTCCTTGTACCATGGATGATTAAATGTAGAAGAGAACTTCCAGTCAAAAGGTATAGTCGGTAGGATTCGGAAGATTCTCAGTAGGTTTAGAAAGAAGAGTGAGTATAGGATTTGGACCAAATGTTGTTTAGCATTAGGGTTTCCGGTAGACAGTGAATGTTAATGTCAGCAAAAGTGAAGAGACTGTCACAATGATGAACTGGGGAAAATAGTTAGGAAAGCTGATATCAATAGAGACATTATGAAATCAGGCAAAGTATAAAGTGAGTGATAGGATTAGATATTTTCAACAGGGTTGAGTTTGAATATATAATCTAAGAAAGAAACAAATATGTAGTGACCAATAGGATTGACATTTGACAGCATTAGGCAACCTGGACATGGATGTTTAGTAATCCATGCTCACTTTTCATTTAGTCTTTGCTACAATCTTAAGTGTGACCTTTGCTTTTTTTGGCCAGAATATTACTGTGATAAAACGTACATGTAGATCAGGTGACATGACTCTTTCTTTCACCATTTCTGGCAGCAACATTTTCAAGACGTATAAATTAGTAATGGGGGTAAAAAGAGGTGTACCCTTGTCTGTGCATATAGAGATACTGCATGAATAGACCATACTGTGAATAAATAATATATCTGGTTCTGACTTTAAATAATGGATTGAAATTATATCTGAAAAAATACAGGAAATCTTATATTGACATACAAACATTCATTCCAACCAGTTATATATCTAATGGCCACATTAAGTTTATGGTTTATCATGAAGGGTGTGTGAGTTTTGCTTCAAAAGTGATTATGGAAATCGAAAATAATGTGTTTGGAAAGAAGTCTCATGAAAAGACCAGTCAAGAAACCTGGAGGAATACATGTTTAATGAAGCAGGAAGTGATTGTGAAACAAATGCGTATAAATTTGTGAACTTGTGGATGAAGTATATATTTCCTATGATTTGTAAAAACTGAAGAAATAGTAATGTACCAGTGTTGAATGAAAATAAACGTCAGAATACACATCATGTCCCATACGAATCTACTTGATTGATGTTAATCTGGGTCAGTTACTGTACAAATATTAGGATTTGTAAGCACCATTTACTGAAGTTAGTTTTCAGAACTATGAAACAAATGTGTATTTCAGGTGGATGAATATATCTGAGAATAATTTTGTGAAAAGTTTATTATAAATCCACATTTTTGAACATGGATGAACTTAGGGAGTGTATTTAAGAAACATATATTTCATATTTTAAAAATCAGGACAGTGTATATATATATATATATATATATATATATATATATATATATATTCATAATTATATATATGTGTATATACATATATATGTGTCTATATATAGATATACACACACACACACACACACACACACAACACACACACAGACATTTAAATGTAGTTATATATATGCCAATCGAAGTTCATCATAAAATATATAGCATCCACAGATGCAAAAATATTTATTTTACTGAACAAGGATTTATGTATAATGTTGTTCTACTAGAAAGCTCACCCATAGTTTGAATTTTCAGTTCCAACAGCGTTTAGAGGAGTGATCTCTTCTCACAAGTTGTATCTGCCAAGTCAGTCACCTCACAAAAATGAACGTGTGATACCAGGTAGAATTCTATATAAGCATATAAAAATAAATGTGCTGAATAGGCTACAGAGAAAGGGAGAGGAATTTACATATTTGTTAACTTTAACAACACATGGAAAACTATTTCAATTAAAAATTGACTAGATTTATAACACCTACCCTTTATCATGCAAATGGCAAGTCCAACTATACCCCATGCCTCCTCTAAACTGCTTGTATTTCTATTATGTTTGGGTTGTTTTTCTCCATCATGTTTGGATTAGTAGACAGAGTATAGTAGGGTATGGGTTATTGTCAGGGATTCAGTATATTCAATGGAATATAGGAAAATGAATCCAATGTGTATAAAATATATGCTACACAATTATCTTCCCACTCTCATCCAGAACAATGCCTTTACATTACCTTCACCCCAAATAAGACACAATTAGAGTAGAAGAGTTTGAAAATCCGTGAATGCATATCTGGGGTGGAAACAGTACTAAGAAACAAATAAGTATTTCAGGTGGATGAATATTTCTGAGAATAATCTTGTGAAAAGTTGATTATAAATCCACAACATAAATATGAATGAATTTAGGAAGTGTGTAATAAGACACATATTTCATGTTTTGAAAAATCTTGAGAGTGTATCTATATATATATATATATATATACATATTTATATACACAAACAGAGAGAGACATTAAAAATTGCAATATATATGCCAAACGAAATTCACCATGAAATGTATATCATCCACAGATCCAAATATATTCATTTTACTGAACATTGATTTATGTATAATGTTGTTCAACTAGGAAGCTCACTCACATTTGAATTAAATGTTCAAGCAGCATTTAGGAGGAGTGATCTCTTCTTCCAATTTGTATCTGCCAAATCAGCCACCTCACAAGAATGTACGTGTGGTACCAGGTAGGATTCTATATGTGCATATAAAAATACGTGTGCTGAATAGGCTACAGAGAAAGGGGGAAAGGAATTCATTATTTGTTAACTTTAAAAACGCATGGAGAACTATTTCAACAAATAATTGACTAGATTTATAACTGCTACACTATACCATGCAAAAGGCAACTCCAACTATAAAACATACCTCCTCTAAACTGCCTGTATTTCTATTCTGTTTGTGTTATTTTTCTCCATCATATTAGGATTAGTAGTCAGAGTCTAATAGGGTATATGTTAGTTTCAGGGATTCAGCATTTCTAATGGAAAATAGGAAATTGAATCCAATGTGTATGCAAATATGTGCTACACAAAATTCTTCCCACTTTTATCCAGAACAATGCCTTGACATTACATTCTCCTCAAGTAAGACACAATTAGAGGATAAGAGTTAGAAAATCTGTGAATATATATCTGGAATGGAGAATACTCAGGAGTTTACAACTTTGGAGGTGGTAGAGAAGATTCTAAAAGTAAGGAACAGGGTAAACATTCCAGAAACATGCAGCTCTGCTGGCCTACATACTTTTTGAGAAACTGCCTCTAAGGGTGGGCACTTGAAATATTTGATGTTCTGAGGAGATTTAGTTCATTTGTAGAGAGACCATCAAAGCTGGGTCTGCATCTATGTTACTTGGAGGACATGGTTTCTTATTATCCAATGAACATGAGGCAGCAGTGCTGAATTCTCTCTTTGTAGGTAAACTATGGACACTGGGGTCTAAGTGTCTTTCAGTGTGGACTGTGAAGCCAATTGGTCATCCTCCACTTTTCGTGGTGTTTCTCGCTGCTCCACTGGGAGTTTGGTATTTGCTTCAAGAAATACAAGGAGTTAAAATGGGACAGAGTGGTGGAGGGAGTTCTTTAAGGTGTGGTGAGTCAGGGTCTTCAGGAGAATGCACCAACCAAGGTTCTATCCCACGTAGATTGCCCCCTTGAGAATAGCAATATGATTCTGAACATTGCAGTGAATCCTCTCCATATAACAAGATGCCTTTACATATATGGGTCTGCTGGCTGCACCATGTCAGTCACAAGCCATTTGGAAGCCAATGGCTGATCCACATGGCCACAACACAGATGTTTTATCAGACAATTGCATACCACTGCTCTAGGCCAACTACTCACGAGGCTCCAACTTACTGGCATATCTGTTCTACACCATTTTCATGAAACAAAGTCAATCAAGGCAGTGTCTGGTATACTCAGGATCAGAAACAGGACATCCAAAGTTTTTTCAGTGCCAGCTGAACATGAAAATATCAAAAATTTCATGGTAATTGTCTAGCCATTTTTCACAGATGAAGTTTGCGGCTCTGAGGGCTTCAATTAATTCAGGAACCATTAAATGGTGAAGAAGCTAATTTCAATGAAAGCACTGGAGCACTCTCACAGGCATGGTTTCCCTAAGGGTGGCCAAAATGTCACATGAAGCCAGGCCCATTGAGATCTACAATGTGAGGTCCATGTGTGTTTTAAACTCAAATATGGCTGCCAAGTCTTTAAGAAAAATTGTATGTAATATCCGGGCTGAAATTCCCAGTGTTCTGTGGAAATCCAACCTGGGCCTAGATCTCAGGTTCCAAGGGCGACTCTCATGTGTGGCCTCCTAAAATCCCAACACAATTCATGGCAATACTTCTCTGAGGTCAGTTAAAGAACTCAGTCTCTAAGGGGAATCACACCAGAGTTCAAGCCCAGTGGAACAGTCATCTCTTCCAACTGCCACACAAATGACCACAATTAAAACCAAAACACTCCCACATGGTCCTCATCTTCTTCCATATAGACACTCCTTATAACGTCTGGCTGGAGTTTTCAATGAGGTCCACAGCCCAAGTCAGTGTCCAAATTAAGGTCCTGTTCCCCTCATTTGTCTAACACCAAGGTGGCCTGGACACACTTCCTGTAAACCAGGAGTGATCAAATAGGCCTGACATTAATACTGCTCAGCTTTTTCAATTTGAGGCCTTCTGACTCTGTGGTTTAGATTCTTTATGTGAATTTGAGTCATGAGAAAACACAAGCCCGTCTGCAGAGATTTGAAGAACTCATTTGGCCCAAAGGATTCCTATTCTCCCTTGATGGAATTCAGGATCCTAACAGAGGAAGGTAAAAGAATTCATTCACAATGAGTGAATATTTGCCATTTTGGTTTTGGATGGACACATGGGATCTTTCTTTTGATCCATCAGGTGCTAAGAATCTAAGCCACTGCCTCACACAGGGCCAAGAGGCTGATTCAGACACATCCTTTTCCAAAGCAATTAAGCAAAGAGCCACAGGTGATGCCCATTCATTTCCATTTGAAAACTGTTTTCTTCAGGGTTCACAAAGGTGTGGCCTGAGGCAAAGACCTTCCTGACACTCAGAGCAACAGAAAAATAGGTAAGCAAAAGGCCCAAAGCAGGGTTTCTCTACTGAGACTTTCTTTGTCACACTGATATCTGAGTTTTCTGAGATGCTTGCTATTCCCTTCAGCTATCCATTATATGGCAATGTCACAGAGCTTGGAGGTGGTACATATCTTGGACAGAAAACCATGAGCCTGCTCTGAAGAGTGGCCAGAATTCAGGAAGAAAACAGGAACTCCGGAAGATAGTAGGTGTTGCCCGTCCCTAAAGCAACCTGCAGTCCACTCATAAATTGGGCAGGATGAATGTTGGCAAGCTTTCTACTAGACAGGACACATCCATTGATGCATTATCTTTATAATGTCTACAACCACGGACACAGTGGGATACACAGGCATACAAACAATCGCCTTGTCAAATGACTTAGTATAAACAGTCCACTCCAAAACAAACAAACCGCCTTTCTTACCTATTCTCAGAACATGAGACTAAACCACAAAATCACAACCACACCCACAACGACACCTCCTTTTTCAAGTAGGTCTGTGACTAATTGGAATGTACTCTGACTGATGGGCCATACTATGTTTCCTTGAAATGGCCTGTCCTTCTCAGATCGGGTATCCTTGGCCAACACTGTGAAGTTTTCAGGAGCCAGTGGTGAGCCACTACCTGCTTTCTCAGGAAATTCCCCTTTTCAGAGCTCTCCTGGCATTTGGCAATCCTCACATCAGTAGGTACCAAGGAAGACTTACTCTGTCCTTGGTTATTCCAAACAACTGAGCCCACTGGGAAAGAAACTGGGACTGACTCTGGGTGCCTGGCTTCCTGGATCTTAAGTTCAGAGAAATCCGTCATCAAGGAAGAGGGGTAGGTCACTTCATTCAGGAACTGAATGAGGTTACTGCCGTGGCAACCACTTTGTCCTAACAATTGCTTTCAAGGGTCCCATGAGATGGAGGCTGCCCCTACTTCCTGTGACACTTTCACAAGTTAGATTGGTATATCAACCATTGGAACCTGGGAACAGCTCTCCACACAGGCCTGGTTTGGTCCATCTTCTCTACATTAAGAAGAGAGAAGCTGATTCAGACACAACCCTTCATCCTGACCAGGTTGTTTGCCATGGAGGATGACTTTTGGTCTCTTAGGTCCTCCATAGCTGCTTACAACTTCTCCAGGAATCATTTCTGCATGGACCTTTGAGTTTCTCAGCATGTGGAAGATCCCCTATATTCCTGTATTGTAAGACCAACTCTATCCCTGCTCTTCTGTAAAATTAAATTGACTGAACAGTGTATGGTTAGGTTAACTAACAGGTTCGATTTGGATTAGGAATCTTTCTGCGCGATGAATAATGGTATTGGGAAACTGCGATATTTACAAGAATATATAGGTGAAATATAAGTATGAAAACAGAAATCTAGCTAAGATATGAAGCCCAAAAGGGCATTGGGCCCTTGATTGGGATACGTAGCTTTGAATTATGTTCTGCACTGATGTGTCAGGTAAATCGATATACAATGGCTTAGGTCCTTGTACCATGGATGATTAAATGTAGAAGAGAACTTCCAGTCAAAAGGTATAGTCGGTAGGATTCGGAAGATTCTCAGTAGGTTTAGAAAGAAGAGTGAGTATAGGATTTGGACCAAATGTTGTTTAGCATTAGGGTTTCCGGTAGACAGTGAATGTTAATGTCAGCACAAGTGAAGAGACTGTCACAATGATGAACTGGGGAAAATAGTTAGGAAAGCTGATATCAATAGAGACATTACGAAATCAGGCAAAGTATAAAATGAGTGATAGGATTAGATATTTTCAACAGGGTTGAGTTTGAATATATAATCTAAGAAAGAAACAAATATGTAGTGACCAATAGGATTGACATTTGACAGCATTAGGCAACCTGGACATGGATGTTTAGTAATCCATGCTCACTTTTCATTTAGTCTTTGCTACAATCTTAAGTGTGACCTTTGCTTTTTTTGTTCAGAATATTACTGTGATAAAACGTACATTTAGATCAGGTGACATGACTATTTCTTCCACCATTTCTGGCAGCAACATATTCAAGACGTATAAATTAGTAATGGGGGTAAAAAGAGGTGTACCCTATGTCTGTGCATATAGAGATAATGCATGAATAGACCATACTGTGAATAAATAATATATCTGGTTCTGACTTTAAATAATGGATTGAAATTATATCTGAAAAAATACAGGAAATCTTATATTGACATACAAACATTCATTACAACCAGTGAAATATCTAATGGCCACATTAAGTTTATGGTTTATCATGAAGGGTGTGTGAGTTTTGCTTCAAAAGTGATTATGGAAATCGAAAATAATGTGTTTGGAAAGAAGTCTCATGAAAAGACCAGTCAAAAAACCTGGAGGAATACATGTTTTATGAAGCAGGAAGTGATTGTGAAACAAATGCGTATAAATTTGTGAACTTGTGGATGAAATATATATTTCCTATGATTTGTAAAAACTGAAGAAATAGTAATGTACCAGTGTTGAATGAAAATAAACGTCAGAATACACATCATGTCCCATACGAATCTACTTGATTGATGTTAATCTGGGTCAGCTAATGTACAAATATTAGGATTTGTAAGCACCATTTACTGAAGTTAGTTTTCAGAACTATGAAACAAATGTGTATTTCAGGTGGATGAATATTTCTGAGAATAATTTTGTGAAAAGTTTATTATAAATCCACATTTTTGAACATGAATGAACTTAGGGAGTGTATTTAAGATACATATATTTCATATTTTAAAAATCAAGTCAGTGTATATATATATATATATTCATAATTATATATATGTGTATATATATACACATATAATTATATATATGTATATATATATATACACTCACACACACACACACACACAAAACACACACACAGACATTAAAATGTAGGAATATATATGCCAATCGAAGTTCATCATAAAATATATAGCATCCACAGATGCAAAAATATTTATTTTACTGAACAAGGATTTATGTATAATGTTGTTCTACTAGAAAGCTCACCCATAGTTTGAATATTCAGTTCCAACAGCGTTTAGAGGAGTGATCTCTTCTCACAAGTTGTATCTGCCAAGTCAGTCACCTCACAAAAATGAACGTGTGATACCAGGTATTCTATATAAGCATATAAAAATTCATGTGCTGAATAGGCTACAGAGAAAGGCAGAGAGGAATTTACATATTTGTTAACTTTAACAACACATGGAGAACTATTTCAATTAAAAATTGACTAGATTTATAACACCTACCATTTATCATGCAAATGGCAAGTCCAACTATACCCCATGCCTCCTCTGAACTGCTTGTATTTCTATTCTGTTTGGGTTGTTTTTCTCAATCATATTTGGATTAGTAGACAAAGTATAGTAGGGTATGCGTTATTGTCAGGGATTCAGTATTTTCAATGGAATATAGGAAAATGAATCCAACGTGTATAAAATATATGCTACACAATTATCTTCCCACTCTCATCCAGAACAATGCCTTTACATTACCTTCACCCCAAGTAAGACACAATTAGAGTAGAAGAGTTTGAAAATCCGTGAATGCATATCTGGGGTGGAAACAGTACAAAGAAACAAATACGTATTTCAGGTGGATGAATATTTCTGAGAATAATCTTGTGAAAAGTTGATTATAAATCCACAACATAAATATGAATGAATTTAGGAAGTGTGTAATAAGACACATATTTCATGTTTTGAAAAATCTTGAGCATGTATATATATATATATATATATATATATATATATATATATATATATATTTATATACAGACAAAGAGAGAGACATTAAAAATTGCAATATATATGCCAAACGAAATTCACCATGAAATGTATATCATTCACAGATCCAAATATATTCATTTTACTGAACATGGATTTATGTATAATGTTGTTCACCTAGGAAGCTCACTCACATTTGAATTATCAGTTCAAGCAGCGTTTAGGAGGAGTGATCTCTTCTTCCAATTTGTATCTGCCACGTCAGCCACCTCACAAGAATGTACGTGTGGTACCAGGTAGGATTCTATATGTGGATATAAAAATACGTGTGCTGAATAGGCTACAGAGAAAGGGGGACAGGAATTCACTTATTTGTTAACTTAAAAAACGCATGGAGAACTATTTCAACAAATAATTGACTAGATTTATAACTGCTACACTATACCATGCAAAAGGCAACTCCAACTATAAAACATACCTCCTCTAAACTGCCTGTATTTCTATTCTGTTTGTGTTATTTTTCTCCATCATATTAGGATTAGTAGTCAGAGTCTAATAGGGTATATGTTAGTTTCAGAGATTCAGCATTTCTAATGGAAAATAGGAAATTGAATCCAATGTGTATGCAAATATGTGCTACACAAAAATCTTCCCACTTTCCTCCAGAACAATGCCTTGACATTACATTCTTCTCAAGTAAGACACAATTAGAGGATAAGAGCTAGAAAATCTGTGAATATATCTGGAATGGAGAATTCTCAGGAGTTTACAACTTTGGAGGTGGTAGAGAAGATTCTAAAAGTAAGGGACAGGGTAAACATTCCACAAACATGCAGCTCTGCTGGCCTAAATGCTTTTTGAGAAACTGCCTCTAAGGGTGGGCACTTGAAATATTTGATGTTCTGAGGAGATTTAGTTCCTTTGTAGAGAGACCATCAAAGCTGGGTCTGCATCTATGTTACTTGGAGGACATGGTTTCTTATTATCCAATGAACATGAGACAGCGGTGCTGAATTCTCTCTTTGTAGGTAAACTATGGACACTGGGGTCTAAGTGTCTTTCAGTGTGGACTGTGAAGCCAATTGGTCATGCTCCACTTTTCGTGGTGTTTCTCGCTGCTCCACTGGGAGTTTGGTATTTACTTCAAGAAATACAAGGAGTTAAAATGGGACAGAGTGGTGGAGGGAGTTCTTTAAGGTATGGTGAGTCAGGGTCTTCAGGAGAATGCACCAACCCAGGTTCTATCCCACGTAGATTGCCCCCTTGAGAATAGCAATATGATTCTGAACATTGCAGTGAATCCTCTCCATATAACAAGATGCCTTTACATATATGGGTCTGCTGGCTGCACCATGTCAGTCACAAGCCATTTGGAAGCCAATGGCTGATCCACATGGCCACAACACAGATGTTTTATCAGACAATTGCATACCACTGCTCTAGGCCAACTACTCACCAGGCTCCAACTTACTGGCATATCTGTTCTACACCATTTTCATGAAACAAAGTCAATCAAGGCAGTGTCTGGTATACTCAGGATCAGAAACAGGACATCCAAAGTTTTTTCAGTGCCAGCTGAACATGAAAATATCAAAAATTTCATGGTAATTGTCTAGCCATTTTTCACGGATGAAGTTTGCGGCTCTGAGGGCTTCAATTAATTCAGGAACCATTAAATGGTGAATAAGCTAATTTCAATGAAAGCACTGGAGCACTCTCACAGGCATGGTTTCCCTAAGGGTGGCCAAAATGTCACATGAAGCCAGGCCCATTGAGATCTACAATGTGAGGTCCATGTGTGTTTTAAACTCAAATATGGCTGCCAAGTCTTTAAGAAAAATTGTATGTAATATCCGGGCTGAAATTCCCAGTGTTCTGTGGAAATCCAACCTGGGCCTAGATCTCAGGTTCCAAGGGCGACTCTCATGTGTGGCCTCCTAAAATCCCAACACAATTCATGGCAATACTTCTCTGAGGTCAGTTAAAGAACTCAGTCTCTAAGGGGAATCACACCAGAGTTCAAGCCCAGTGGAACAGTCATCTCTTCCAACCGCCACACAAATGACCACAATTAAAACCAAAACACTCCCACATGGTCCTCATCTTCTTCCATATAGACACTCCTTATAACGTCTGGCTGGAGTTTTCAATGAGGTCCACAGCCCAAGTCAGTGTCCAAATTAAGGTCCTGTTCCCCTCATTTGTCTAACATCAAGGTGGCCTGGACACACTTCCTGTAAACCAGGAGTGATCAAATAGGCCTGACATTAATACTGCTCAGCTTTTTCAATTTGAGGCCTTCTGACTCTGTGGTTTAGATTCTTTATGTGAATTTGAGTCATGAGAAAACACAAGCCCCTCTGCAGAGATTTGAAGAACTCATTTGGCCCAAAGGATTCCTATTCTCCCTTGATGGAATTCAGGATCCTAACAGAGGAAGGTAAAAGAATTCATTCACAATGAGTGAATATTTGCCATTTTGGTTTTGGATGCACACATGGGACCTTTCTTTTGATCCATCAGGTGCTGAGAATCTAAGCCACAGCCTCACACAGGGCCAAGAGGCTGATTCAGACACATCTTTTTTCAAAGCAATTAAGCAAAGAGCCACAGGTGATGCCCTTCATTTCCTTTTGAAAAAATGTTTTCCTCAGGCTTCCCAAAGGGGTGGCCAGAGGCAAAGACATCCTGAGATTCAGGGCAACAGAACAATAGGTTAGCAAAAGAGCCAAAGCAGGGTTTCTCCACTGAGACTTTTCTGGTCACACTGATATCTGAGTTTTCTGAGATGTTGGCCATTCCCTTCAGATATCCAGTACATGGCCATGTGACAGAGATTGGAGGTGGTACATATCTTGGACACAAACCCAAGAGCCTATTCTTAAGAGTTGTCAGAATTCAGAAAGAAAACAGGGACTTAAAAAGGTAGTAGGTGTTTCCTATCGATATGGAAACCACGCTCCATTCATTAAATGGGCAGGATGAATACTGGAAAGCTTTCTACTAAAGAGGACACATGCATTGATGCATTCTCTTTTATAATGTATACAACCACGGACACAGTGGGATACACAGAAATAGAAACACTCACCATGTAAAACGACTTACTAGAAACAGTTCACTCCAAACCAAAGAAACCTCCTTTTCTACCTATTCTCAGAACAGAGACAAAACCACACACCCACACTCAAAAAGACACCTCCTTCCCCAAAGTAGGGCTGTGATTATCCGGAGTGTCCTCTGACAGGTTTGCCATACTATGTTCCCCGTTAATGGTCTGTCCTGTCTCAGATCTGGTCTCCTTGTCCAACTCTGTGAAGCAGTCAGGAGCCAGGGGTGAGCCACTACATACTTAGTCAGGAAAGGCCCGTGTTCAGATCTTTCCTGGCATTTGGCCATCCTCACATCAGTCAGTACCAAGAAGACTGACTCTGTCCTTGGTGATTCCAAACAAATGAGACCACTTGGACTGGGACTGGGACTGGCTCTGGTGCTTGGTTTCCTTGGTCCCAAGTTCAGAAAGTTCCATCAACAAGGAAGTGAGGTAGGTCACTTCCTTCAAGAACTGAATGAGGTCACTGCCTTGGCAACCACTTTGTCTAACAGTTGCTTCCAAGGGTCCCATGAGATGGAGGCTGCCCCTACTTCCTTTGACACTTTCACAACTTAGAATGGTATATCAACCTTAGGCACCCGGGAACAGCTCTCCACACAAGCCTGGTTTGGTCCATCTTCTCTACATTAAGAAGAGAGAGGCTGATTCAGACACAACCCTTCATCCTGACCAGGTTGTTTGCCATGGAAAATGACTTTTTGTCTCTCAGGTCCTTCATTGCTGCCTACATCTTCTCCAGGGATCATTTCTGCATGGACCTTTGAGGTTCTTAACAGGTGGAGCATCCCCTACATTCCTGTATTGTAAGAACAATCTGTCTCTGCTCTTCTGTAAAGTTAGATTGAGTGAACAGTGTATGGTTAGGGTTAATTTCATGTTCGATTTGGGTTAGGAATCATTCTGCTGGATGAATAATGGTATTGGGAACCTGTGATATTTATAAGAATATCGAGGTTAAATATATGTATGAAAACAGAAATTAAAGTAAGATTTGAATCCCAGAAGGGCTTTGGGCAGTTGATTGGGATATTTAGCTTTGAATTGTGCACATATGTCTCAAATAAATGGATATACAATGGCAGAGGAACTTGAACCTTGGATGATTGAATGCTGAAGAGAACATCCAGTCAAAAGGGATTGTCGGTAGGATTAAGAAGATAGTCGTTATGTTTAGCAAGTAGAGTTAGTATAGGATATGTAACAAAAGTTCTTTAGCAATTTTTTTTCGGGCAGTGAGTGAATATAAATGTCAGCACATATGAAGAAATCAGACACAATGATGAAATGGGGAAAATTTGTAGAAAAGCAGATATCAATAGAGACATTAGGAAATCAGGCAAAGTATAAAGTGAGTGATAGGATAAGACATTTTCAACAGGGTTGAGATTGAATATCTAATCTTAGGAAGAAACAAATATGTAGGTCACCAATAGGATTGACATTTGAGAGCATTAGGCAACATGGACATGGATGTTGTTAGTAATCCATGTTCACTTTCCATTTAGACTTTGGTACAATCCTAAGTGGGACCTTTGCATTTTGTTTCCAGAATATTACTGTGATAAAATGTGTATGTAGATCAGATGACATGATTATTTCTTCCACCATTTCTAGGAGCAGTATTTTGAAGACGTATAAATTAGCATTGGGGGTAAAAAGAGGTGTACCCTGTTTCTATGAATATACAGATAATGCATGAATAGACCTTAATTTCAATAAATAATATAACTTGTTCCACTTTAAGTAATGGATTGAATTGATATCTGAAAATATATAAGAAATCTTATATTGATATGCAATCATTCATGACAACCAGTTATACACCTAATGTTAATATTAGGTTACGGTTTATCATGAAGTTTGTGTGAGTTTTGCTTCAAAAGTGATTATGGAAATCGAAAATAATGTGTTTGGAAAGAAGTCTCATGAAAAGGCCAGTCAAGGAACACCGAGGAATTCATGAGTTCTGAAGAAGGAAGTGATTGAAATTGAAAAAAATGACGATAAATTTGCTTACTTGTGGATGAAATATTATAATATGATGTGAATAAACTGAAGAAATAGTAATGTACCAGTGTTGAATAAAAATGAACATCAAAATACACATCATGTCCCACAGGAATCTACTCGCATTGATGTTAAACTGTGTCAGTTACTGTAGAAATATTAGGATTTCTTTGCACCATTCACCAAAGTTAGTTTTCTTTTTTTTTTAATTTTTATTTATGCTTGTTCAAAACATTACATAGTTCTTGATATATCATATTCCACACTGTGTTTCAAGTAGGTAATGAACTCCCATTTTTACCCCGTAAACAGATTGCAGAATCACATCAGTTACACATCCATTGATTTACATATTGCCATACTAGTGTCTGTCGTATTCTGCTGCCTTTCCTAACCTCTACTATCCCCCTCCCCTTACCTCCCCTCCCCTCTTCTCTCTCTACCTCTTTACTGTAATTCATTTCTCCCCCTTGTATAATTTTTTCCTTTCCCTCACCTCCTCTTGTATGTAATTTATATAACCCTGAGGGTCTCCTTTTATTTCCATGCAATTTCCCTTCTCTCTCCCTTTCCCTTCCTCCTCTCATCCCTGTTTAATGTTAATTTTCTTCTAATTCTATTCGTCCCTACTCTGTTCTTAGTTACTCTCTTTATATCAATAAAGACATTTGGCATTTGGTTTTACGGATTGGCTAGCTTCACTTAGCATAATCTGCTCTAATGCCATCCATTTCTCTGCAAGTTATATCATTTTGTCATTTTTTAATGCAGAGTAATATTCCATTGTGTATAAATGCCACATTTTTTATCCATTCATCTATGGAAGTGCATCTAGGTTGGTTCCATAGTCTTGCTATTGTAAATTGTGCTGCTATGAACATCAATGTAGCAGTGTCCCTGTAGCATTTTTTTTAGATCTTTAGGGAATAGACTGAGAAGGGGAATACCTGGGTCAAATGGTGGTTCCATTCCCAGTTCTACAAGAAATCTCCATACTGCTTTCCAATTTGGCTGCACCAATTTGCAGTCCCACCAGCAATGTACAAGTTTACCCTTTTCTCCACATCCTCACCAGCACTTGTTGTTGTTTGAGTTCATAATAAATATCTGGAATGGAAAATGCTCAGGAGTTCACAACCTTGAAGGTGGTAGAGGAGTTTCCAAAAGTAAGGGACAGGGTAAATACCACAAACATGGAGCTGTGTCGGCCTTAAGACTTCTTGAGAAAATGCCTCTGAGGTTGGGCACTTGAAATATATGTTGTTGTCAGGAGCTTTAGCTTCCTTTGTAGTGAGACCATCAAAGCTGAGTCTGCATCTATGTGACCTGAAGAACATGGTTTTTTATTTTCCTATAAACACGAGGCAGCAGTGCTGAATTCTCTCTTTGTAGGCAAACTGGGGCTACTGGGGTCTATGTGTCTCCCCGTGTGGACTGTGAAGCCATTTGATCATCCTTCACATTTCGTCATGTTATTTGATGCTGCACTGAAAGTTTGGTATTTACTTTACGAAATAAAGGAGTTTAACTGCGATACCGTGCTGCAGGGAGTTCTGTCACATGTTGTGGTCAGGATCGGCAGGAGAATGTACCAAGCAGGCTTCTATCACACATAGTTGCCCCCTTGACCATAGCAATATGATTCTGAACATTGCCCTGAAACCTCTCCATTCAACAAGATGCCTTTACATCCAAAGGTCTGCTAGCTGCACATGTCAGTCACAAACCATTTCTAAGCCAATGGCAGATCCACGTGGCCGCACCACAGATGTTTTTTCACACACCTACACTCTACTGCTCTTGGCCCACTACTCAGCAGGCTCCAACTTACTGGCATCTCTTTTCTACACCATTATCATGAAACTCAGTCAAACCAGACACTGTCTTGTATACTCATGATAAGCACCAGGACATCAAATGGATTTCCAGTGCCAGCTGGTCATGGAAATTTCAAAAATTTCATGGTATTTTCTAGCCATTTTTCAAGGATGAAGTTGGAGGTACTGTGGGTTTCAATTCATTCAGGAACCATTAAATGTTGAGGAAGCTCATTTCAATGGAAGCTCTAGAGAACTCTCACAGGCAAGTCCTCCGAAAGAGTGGCCCAATGTCACATAAAGCCAGCCACATTGAGGTCTACAATGTGAGGTCCATGTGTGTTTTGACTCTCAACTATTGCTTCCAAGTTTTTCAGAATATAATCAAGTGATATCCTCGCTGAGATTCCCAGTGCTCTGTGGAAAGCCACCCTGGGCCTAGATCTCAGTTTCCAAGGGTGACTCTCATGTGTGGCCTCCGAAAATCCCAACACAATTCATGGCAATACTTCTCTAAGGTCAGTTCCAGAACTCAGTCTCCAAGGGGAATCCCACAAGAGTTGAAACCCAGGTGGACACAGTCATCTTTTCCAACTGCCACACAAATGACCACAATTGAAACCAAAACACTCCCACATGGCCCTCATGTTTTTCCATATAGACACTCATCATAACCTCTCGCTGGAGGTTTCCATGAGGGGCGCAGACCAAGACACCGTCCAAAATTAGCTCCCTTGCCCCTAATTTGCCGAAAGTCAGGGTGGCCTACACACCCTTCCTGTGAACCAGAACTGATCAAATAGGGATGTAGTTAATACTGTTCTGCTTTTCCAATTTGAGGCCTACTGACTGTCAGGTATAGATTCTTTATGTGATTTGGAGTCATCAGCAAACCCAAGCACTTCTGCAGGGGTTCAAAGAACTCATTTGAACTAAAGGATCCTGATTCTTACTTGATGAAGGTCAGGAATCTAATAGAGGAAGGCAAGAGACTCATTTGCCATTTCTGTTTTGAGTGCACACATGGAATCTATCTTTAGATGCATCAGGTGCTGAGAATCTAAGCCACAACCTCACACAGAACCAAGAGGCTGATTCAGACACATCCTTTTACAAAGCAATTTAGCAAAGAGCAACAGGTGATGCCCATTCATTTTCATTTGAAAACTGTTTTCTTCAGGCTTCACAAAGGGGTGGCCAGAGGCAAAGACCTTCCTGACATTTAGGGCAACAGAAAAACAGGTAAGCAAAAGACCCAAAGCAGGGTTTCTCCACTGAGACTTTCCTGGTCACACTGATATCTGAGTTTTCTGAGATGCTCCCCATTCACTTTAGCTATCAAGTACATGGTCATGTCACAGAGCTTGGAGGTTGTATATATCTTGGACACAAAACCATGAGCCTATTCTGGAGAGTGGCCAGAATTCAGGAAGAAAACAGGATCTTAGGAAGATAGTAGGTTTTGCCCATCCAGAAGGCAAGCCGCGGTCCATTCATCAATTGGGCAGGATGAATGCCAGGAAGCTTTCTACTAGACAGGACACATCCATTAATTCATTCTCTTTTCTAATGTCTACAACCACAGACACAGTGGGATACACAGACATAGAAACACTCACATGTCAAACGACTTACTAGAAACAGTGCAATCCAAACCAAACAAATCGCATTTTCTACCTATTCTCAGAACATGTGACAAAACCACAAAACCACAACCACTCCCACAAAGGCACCTCCTTCCCCCAAGTAGGTCTGTGAGTATCCAGAGTGTCCTCTGACTGGTGGGCCATACAATGTTCTCCTGAAATGTCCTGTCCTGACTCAGATCTGGTCTCCTTGGCCAACTCTGTGAAGTTGTCAGGAGCCAGCGGTGAGCCACTACCTGCTTTCTCAGAAAAGGTCCCTCTTCAGAGCTCTCCTGGCCTTTGGCTATCCTCACATAGGTAGGTACCAAGAAAGACTGACCCTGTCCTTGGTAAAACCGAACAAGTGAGCCCACTGGGACTGGGACTGGGACTGGCTCTGGGTGCCTGTCTTCATGGATCCCAAGTTCAGAGAATTCCTTCACCAAGGAAGTGACGTAGGTCACTTCCTTCAGGAACTGAATCAGGTTACTTCCTTGGCAACCAATTTGTCCTAACAGTTGCTTCCAAGAGTCCAATGAGTTGGAGGCTGCCCCTACTTCCAGTGAAACTTTCACAATTTTGCATGGTATATCAACCATAGGCACCCAAAAAAAGCTCTCCAGATAGGCGTGGTTTGGTCCATCTTCTATACATTAAGAAAAGAAATGTTGATTCAGACACATCCCTTCATGCTAACCAGGTTGTTTGTCATGGAAGATGACTTTTGCTCTCTGACGTCATTCATAGCTGCCTACATTTAATCCTGGGATCATTTCTTTAATGACCTTGGAGGTTCTCAGCAAGTGGAAGATCCCCTAATTTCTGTATTGAAAGACCAACTCTGTCCCTGCTCTTCAGTAAAGTTAGATTGAGAGAACAGTGTATGGTCAGGGTTAATAACATGTTCCATTTGGGTTAGGAATCATTCTGCGGGATGAATTATGGTATTGGGAACGTGCAATATTTATAAGAATATAAGTGAATTATAAGTATGAAAACAGACATCTAGGTAATATTTGAAGCCCAGAATTGCATTGGACCCTTAGCTGGGATTCTTAGCTTTGAATTATATTCTGCACAGATGTCTCAGATAAATCGATATACAATGGCATAATTACTTGTACCTTGGTTTATTGAATGTTGAAGAGAACATCCAGTCAAAAAGGGATAATTTGTAGGATTAGTAAGATAGTTGGTAGGTTTTGAAAGAAGAGTGAGTATAGGATTTGGATAAAAAGATCTTTAGCTGTAGGGTTTCGGATAGAGTGAATGTAATTGTCAGCACATGTGGAGAGTCTGTCAAAAGGATGAACTGGGGAAAAAAGTAGGAATGCAGATATCAATTGACATTAGGATATCAGGCAAAGTATAAAGTGAGTGATAGAATTATACATTTTCAACAGGCTTGAGTTTGAATATATAATCTTAGGAAGAAACAAACATGTAGTCACCAATAGGATGAACTTTTGAGAGCATTAGGCAACATGGACATGGATGTTTTCCGTAATCCATGCTCACTTTTCATTTAGGCTTTGGTACAAACATAAGTTTGACCTCTTCTTTCTGTGTGCAGAATACTACTGTGGTAAAATGTATATGTAGATCAGGTGACATGAGTATTTCTTCCACCATTTCTGGGAGCAATATTTTGAAGACGTATAAATTATTTTTGGAGGTAAAAATGGTGTACACTGTGTCTATAATTATAGAAATAATGCATGAATAGACCATACTGTAAATAAATATTATAACTGGTTCTAACTTTAAATAATGGATTGAATTGATATCTGAAAATATACAGAAAATCTTACATTGATATACAATCCTTCATTCCAACCAGTAATATATCTAATGGTTATATCAGCATTATGGTTTTTCATGAAGAATGTGTGAGTTTTGCTTCAAAAGTGATTATGGAAATCGGAAATAATGTGTTTGGAAAGAAGTCTCATGAAAAGACCAGTCAAGAAACCTGGAGGAATACATGTGTTTTGAAGCAGAAAGTGATTGAAAGTGAAACAAATGCCTATATATTTGTGAACTTGTGGATCAAATATATATCCTATGATGTGCATAAACTGAAGAAATAGTAATGTACCACTGTTACATAAAAATGAACGTCAAAATACACATCATGTCCTCTCCCACAGGAATCTACTTGCATTGATGTTAAACTGGGTCAGTTATTGTAGAAATATTAGGATAATGCCGCAGTCTTGCTGGGCACAATCAGGAGCCACTTGCCAAAAGAAACGAACTTTATTTTTAGAACCACACACGCCAAACAAAACAGCCTCTCAGGAAAAACCTTCAGAGCCCCAACTGCCACCACTGGCTTCCCAAAACCTCTCCCTCCCACATGAGCCTCTCTCCGCCTCCCACAATCCTCCTGCTCTTGAGGCCGATTGGCTGGGTCATGTGGGCAAAGTCAAAAAAAGTCCCCCAATGAGCAGTTTTGTGGTCTGAAAGGGCAGGGAAACAGCCCATTGAGCATCACCGCAGAGGAGCCAATCAGCTAGTTGTTGCTGGGGCCGCTGTGAGCCAATCATCAGCCGGCAGCTGGAAGTTTGCTGGCAGCAGGAATTTTGCTGGGGCCCCTTCGGCTGTGGCTCTCAACATCTTCCCCTCTCTGTTTAAACAACACGCATGTGGCTTAGGGACCGTGCCTGCCTTAGGTTGTCCAATAGTACATATGGTCTTTACCCGTTAAGTTGGTACCATTGCAATTGGATCTTACCCGTCACTGACTACCCGTCCAGTATAGAGCCACACCTGTGGAGAGGTCTTTGTACCAGCGGGGGTGGGTGAGGTTCTTTGCCTCACCTCTGTTGGCTCCCCCAAATTTTAGCTGGACGATCATGACACGCAGAAGGGAGGAAGATACACCAAGCCAATTGACGGCTCCTTTTGGAAAAATTGTACCACCGATGACATCATCAGCAAATATACCCCAACACTACGACAAGTCGCTGCACCAACAGATAGTTCACAATGCATTTAGGTGAGTTCACATGTGTCCAGGCAAGTTCTGCAAGCAGTACAGGGATGGCTATTGCAGAAGCTGTAGATTGGAATTATCTTTGATTTCACCTGCACTGGGATGAAGATAGGAACTCTGGCAATAATGTCTAAAGAAAAAAATTATGTAACATTCCAGAAGGCACTAAAACCAAAAAAAAAAAAAAAAAAACATATGTAACATTCCAGAAGGCACATCAAAAACCAAAATGGCCCAAAAAGCATTCATTGAGGATGAAGTCTCTCACCTTCCTCTGTAAGGTTCCTGACCTCCATAAAATGAGAATAGGGATTTATTGGGTCAAATGAGTTCTTCAAAACCCTGCAGAGGGTAGCCAATGGGTTATTGGGTTTTTTCATTACTCCAATTCACATCAAGAATCTATACTTCACAGACAGTAGGCCTCAAATTAGAGAAGCAGAGCAGTACTAAAGTCAGGGTTATTTGATCACTCCTGATTCACAGAATGGGTCTCCAGGCCACCTTGACTTTAGGCAAATGAGAGGAAAGGGAGATTATTTTGGACACTGTCTTGGGCTGTGCCCCTCAAGGAAACGTCAAGCCAGAGGTTATGATGAGCGTCTATATGGAAGAAGATGAGGGCCATTTGGGAGTTTTTTGGTTTTCCTTGTGGTCATTTATGTGGCAGTCGGAAGAGATGACTGGGTCCACCAGGGCTTGAACTCTGGTGTGATTCCCCTTAGAGACTGAGTTCTGGAACTTACCTCAGAGAAGTATTGCCATGATTTGTGTTGGGATTTTAGGCGGCCACCCATGAGAGTCGCCCGTTGAAACTGAGATCTAGGCCCGGGGTGGCTTTCCACAGAGCACTGGGAATCTCAGACAGAATATCATATGATATTATTTTGAAATACTTGCCAGACATAGTTGAGAGTCAAAACACACATGGACCTCACATTGTAGACCTCAATTGGCCTGGCTTCATGTGACTATTTGGCCACTCTTTGGAAAGCCTTGCCTGTGAGAGTTCTCCAGAACATTCCTTGAAATGAGCTTCCTCAACATTGAATAATTCCTGAAAGAATTGAAACAAATAATGCCTCCAACTTCATCCTTGTAAAATGGCTAGATAAATACCATGAAATTTTTGAAATTCGCATGATGAGGTGGCACTGGAGAACCTTTGATGTTCTGTTGCTCATCATTAGTGTACCAGACAGTGCCTTGATTGATTGGGTATAATGAAAGTGGTGTAGAACAGAGATGCCGGTTAGATGGAGACTGCGGAGCATTTGGCCCAGAACTGTGGTGTGCAGGTGTGATAAAATATTTATGGTGGTGCCATGTGGATCTGCCATTGATTTCCAAATGGCTTTTAGCTGACATGGTGCACCCAGCAGACCCTTATATGCAAAGGCATCTTGTTATATGGAGAGGTTTCAGGGCAATCTTCAGAATCAGGTTGCTATGGTCAAGGGGGCAAGCTATGTGGGATAGAAGCCGGATTGGTGCGTTCTCCTGGAGACTCTGACCCACCACATATCACAGAACTCCCTCCAACACTATGTCCCAGTTGAACTCCTTGTATTTCTTGAAGCAAATACCAAACTCCCAGTTCAGCACCAAGAAACACCATGAAAATTGAAGGATGACTAAATGGCTTCATCGTCCACACAGTTAGACACTTTGGCCCAGTGGCCTCTGTTTACCTACAAAGAGAAAAATCAGCACTGCTGCCTCAGGTTCATTGGAAAATAAGAAACCATGTTCTCCAGGTCACATAGATTCAGACCCAGCTTTGATGGTTTCACTACAAATGAAGACAAAGCTACTGACAACAACATATATTTCAAGTGCCACACCTCAGAGGCAGTTTCTCCAGAAGTCTTTTTTCCAGCAGACCTCCATGGTTGTGGAGTGTTTACCCAGTTCCTTACTTCTGGAAACTCCTCTACCTGCTCCCAGGTTGAGAACTCCTGAGAATTTTCCATTCCAGATATGTATTCACAGATTTTCTTACTCTTCTCCTCTAATTGTGTCTCACTTGGGGCAAAGGTAATGTCAAGGCATTGTTCTAGGTGAGAGTGGGAAGATTATTGCGTAGCACATATTTGCATACACATTGGATACATTATCCTATTTTCCATTTGAAATACTGAATTCCCGACACTAACCCATACCCAAGAGACTCTGACTACTTATCCTAAAATGATGGAGAAAAAGAAACCTAACAGAATAGAAATACAGGCCTTTTGTAGGAGGCATGGTGTATACTTGGATTTTCCTTCTCCTTTATCAAGGATATGTGTTATGAATCTAGTCAACTTTTCATTGTAAAATTTCTCCATGAGTTTTCAAAGTTAACACATATGTAAATTCCTGTCTCCTTTTCTCTGTAGCCTCTTTAGAACATGTATATTTTTATGCATATATAGACTCCTACCTGGTAACACACGTACATTCTTGTGAGCTCACTGACTTTGGAATATACAAATTATGAGAATAGATAACTTCCCCTAAATACTGATGGAACTGAAAATTCAACCTATGGGTGAGCTTCCTAGTGAACAACATCATACATAAATCCATGTTCAGTAAAATGAATATTTTTAGATATGTGGATGATATATATTTCATGATAAATTTTGATTGGCATATATATTGCTACATTTTATTGTTGTGTGTGTGTATATGTATATATATGTATATATATGTGTATATATATATATATATATATATATATATATATATATATATTCACGAGATTTTCCAGATTTTCCAAAATATGAAATAAATGTGTCTTATTATACACTCCCTAAATTCATTCAAGTTCATGTATGTGGATTTAAAATCAACATTTTACATGATTATCATCAGTCTGGCTGGGCACAATTCAGGAGCCAACTGTCAAAAGAAACGAACTTTATTTTTAGAACCACACAAACCAAACAAAACAGCTTCTCAGGAAAAACCCTCAGAGCCCAACTGCCACCACAGTCTTCCCACAAGCCTCTCCCTCAACCACAAGCCTCCTCCTTTTGAGGCCGATTGGCTGGGTCACATGGGCGGAGCCAAAAAAGTCCACCAATGAGCAGCTCCGTTGTCTGAAAGGGCAAGGAAACATCCCATTGAGCATCACCACAGAGGAGCCAATCAGCTAGATGTTGCTGGGGCCTCTGTGAGCCAATCATCCACTGGCAGTCTGAATGGGCGGGGAAACAGCTCAATGAGCATCTGCAGTGAGCATCACCACAGAGGAGCCAATGAGCTAGATGTTGCTGGGGCCGCTGTGAGCCAATCATCAGCCGGCAGCTGGAAGTTTGCTGGCAGTTGGAGGTTTCCTGGGGCCCCTTTGGCTGTGGCTCTCAACATCTCCCCCTCTCTGTTTAAACAACAAGCATGTGGCTTAGGGACCATGCCTGCCTTTGGTTGTTCAAAACTACATATGGTCCTTACTGGAGAACCTTGGCTGTGGCTATCAACAGGATTTGTATGTACCATTCACTGAAGTTAGTTTTCAGTACTAGGAAACAAATATGTATTTCAGGTGGATAAATATTTCTGCGAAAAATCTTGTGAAAAGTTGATTTTAAATCCACATACTTGAACATAAATGAATTTAGGGAGTGTAAATAAGATACATATATTTCATATTTTGAAAAATCTGGAGAGTGTGTGGGTGTGTGTGTGTATACACACACACACACACACAGATATTAAAATGTAGCAACATATATGCAAATCGAAATTCACCATGAAATATACATCAATCACAGATCCAAAAATATTCAATTTTCTTAACAGGGATTTATGTATAATGTTGTTCTACTAGGAAGCTCACCCATTATTTGAATTTTCAGTTCCAACAGCGTTTAGGAGGAGTGATGTCTTCTCACAAATTGTATCTCCCAAGTCAGTCACCTCACAAGAATGTAGGTGTGACACCAGGTAGGATTTGATATGTGCATATAAAAATACATTGCTGAATAGGCTACAGACAAAGGGAGACAGGAATTCACATATTTGTTAACTTTAAAAACACATGGAGATCTATTTCAATTAAAAATAGACTGGATTTATAACACCTAACATTTATCATGAAAAAGGCAAGATCAACTATACACCATGCCTCGTCTGAACTGCTTGTATTTCAATTCTGTTTGTGTTACTTTTCTGCATCATATTAGAATTAGTAGTCAGAGTCTAGTAGGGTATGGGTTCGTGTCAGGGATTCAGTATTTCGAATGGAAAATTGGAAAATGAATCCAATGTGTATGTAAATATGTGCTACACACAAAAAATTCCCACTCTCATTCAGAACAATGGCCTGAAATAACCACGCCCCATGTAAGAAACAATTAGAGGAGAAGAGTTAGAAAATCTGTGAATACATACGTAGAATGGAAAATGCTCAGTAGTTCACAACCTTTGAGGTGGAAAAGACGTTTCCAAACCTTAGGGACAGGGTAAAACTCCACAAACATGGAACTCTGCTGGCCTAAACACTTCTGGAGATACTGACAATGAGGTTGGGTACTTGAAATATATGTTGTTGTCAGAACCTTTAGCTTCCTTTGTAGTGAGACCATCAAACTTGGGTCTGCATTTTTGTGACCTGGAGGACATGAATTCTTATTGTCCAATGAACATGAGGCAGCAGTGCTGAATTCACTCTTTGTAGCTAAACTGTGGCCACTGGGGGATAAGTGTCTCCCCGTCTGGAATTTGAAATCATTTGGTCATGCTCCACTTTTCGTGGTGTTTCTTGCTGCTGCAGTGGGTGTTTTGTATTTGGTTCATGACATACAAAGAGTTAAACTGGGACACAATGCTGGAGGGAGTCCTGTAACGTATGGTGTGTCAAGGTCTGCAGGAGAATGCACCAACCAGGCTTCTATCCCCCATTGCTTGCCCCCTTTACCATAGGAACTTGATTCTGAATATTGCCCTGAAAACTCTCCATGTAACATGATGCCTTTACATACAAAGTTCTGCTAGCTGCACCATGTCAGTCACAAGCCATTTGAAAGCCAATGTAAGATCCACATGACCCCACCACAGATGTATTGTCACACACCTGCACACAACTGCTCTAGGCCCACTACTCAGCAGGCTCCAACTTACTGGCATCTCTGTTCTACACCATTTTCATGAAACACAGTCAATGAAGGCATTTTCTGGTACACTCATGATCAGCAACAGGACATCCAAAGGTTCTCTAGTGCCACCTGGTCATGGGAATTTCAAAATTTGGTGGTAGTTATCTAGCCATTTTTGAAGGATGAAGTTGGAGGCACTGTGGGTTTAAATTCATTCAGGAGCCATTAAATATTGAGTAAGCTCATTTCGATGAAAGCTCTGGAGAACTCTCACAGGAAAGGCTTCCCAAAGAGTGGCCCAAGGTCACATGAAGCCAGGCCCATTGAGGTCTACAATGTGAGGTCCATGTGTGTTTTGACTCTCAACTATGGCTGTCAAGTCTTTCAAAATAAAATCATGTGATATCCTTGCTGAGATTCTCAGTGCTCTGTGGAAAGGAACCCTGGGCTTAGATCTCAGTTTCCAAGGGTGACTCTCATGCATGGCCTGCTAAAATCCCAACACAATTCATGGCAATACTTCTCTGAGGTCAGTTCCAGAACTCAGTCTCTAAGGTAAATCACACCTGAGTTCAATCCCAGGTGGACCCAGTCATCTCTTCCAAACGCCACACAAATGACCACAATTAAAACCAAAACACTCCCACATGGCCCTCATCTTCTTCCATATAGACACACATCATAACCACTGGCTGGTGGTTTTCATGAGTTGCGCAGCCTAAGACAGTATCCAAAATAAGCTCCCTTGCCCCTCATTTGCCTAAAGTCATGGTGGCCTGGACACCCTTCCGGTGAACCATGAGTGATCAAAAAGGCTTGCTGTTAATACTGCTTCGATTTTCCAATTTTAGGCCTACTGACTCTTCGGTTTAGATTCTTAATGTTAAATGGAGTCATGAGAAAAACCAAGCACCTCTGGGCTAGCCTCTTCAGGGCTTTGAAAAACTCATTTGACCAAAAAGATCTTGATTCTCACTTGATGGAGGTCAGGATCCTTAGAAGAATTCGAGAGACTTCATCCACAATGACTGCTCTTTTGGCCATTTTGGTTTTGGATACACAAGAGATCTTTCTTTAGATCCCTTAGGTTCTGAGAATCTAGGCCACAGCCTCACAGGGGGCCAAGAGCCTGAATCAGACACATCCCATTCCAAAGCAATTAAGCAAAGAGCCACAGGTGATGCCCATTTATTTCCATTTGAAAACTGTTTTCTTCATGCTTCACAAAGGGGTGGCCTGAGGCAAAGATGTTCCTGACATTCAGTGCAACAGAACAATAGGTAAGCAAAATTCCCAAAGCAGGGTTTCTCCACTGAGACTTTCCTGGTCACACTGATATCTGAGTTTTCTGAGATGCTCACCATTCCCTTCAGCTATGTAGTACATGGCCATGTCACAGAGCTTGGAGGTGGTACATATTTTGGACACAAAACCATCAGTCTATTCTGGAGAGTGCCCACAATTCAGGAAGAAAACAGGAACTTAGGAAGATAGTAGGTGTTGCCCATCTATAAGACAAGCCACAGTCCATTCATAAATCGGGCAGGATGAATGCTGAGAAGATTTCAACTAGACAGGACTCATCCATTGATGCATTTTCTTTTCTAATGTCTACAACCAGGGGCACAGTGGGATACACTGATATCCAAACACATGCCTTGTCAAACGACTTACTACAAACAGGTCCCGCCAAAACAAACAAACCGCCATTCCTACCTATTCTCAGAACATGAGACAAATTCACAAATCCCCACCCACACCCACAAAGACACCTCCTTCCCCCAAGTAGGTCTGTGACTATCTGGAGTTTCCACTGACTCGTGGGCCATAGTATGTTCCAAATAAATGGCCTTCCTGTCTCAGACCTGCTTTCCTTGTGCAACTCTGTGAATTTGTCAGGAGCCAGCAGTGTGCCACTACCTGCTTTCTCAGGAAAAACCCTATTCAGAGCTTTCCTGCGTTTTGGACATCCTCACATCAGTAGGTACCAAAAATGAATGTCTGTGTCCTTGGTAAATACAAACAAGGAGACCACTGGGACTGGGACTGGACTGGCTATGGGTTCCTGTCTTCCTGGATCCCAAGTTCAGAGAGTTCCAACACCAAAGAAGTGATGTGAGGTCACTTCCTTCAGGAACTGAATCAGATCACTGCCTTGGCTACCTCTTTGTCCTAACAGTTGCTTCCAAGGCTACCATGAGAAAGAGGCTGCCCCTACTTCCTGTGACACTTTCACAAGTTAGAATGCTATATCAACCATAGGCACCCGGGAGCAGCTCTCCACACAGGCCTGGTTTGGTCTATCTTCTCTACATTAAAAAGAGAAAGGCTGATTCAGAAACAACCCTTCATTCTGACCATGTTGTTTGCCAGGGAAGATGACTTTTGCTCTCTCAGGTCCTTCATAGCTGCCTACATCTTCTCCAGTGATCATTTCTGCATGGAATTTTGTGGTTCTCAGCAGGTGGAAGATCCCCTACATTCCTATATTGTAAGACCAACTTTGTCCCTGCTCCTCTGTAAAGTTAGATTGAGGGAACAGTGTATGGTTAGGGTTAATAACATGTTCGATTTGGGTTAGAAATTATTCTGCTGGATGAATAATTGTACAAGAATAATGAGGTGAAATGTATGTAGGAAAACAGAAATCTAAGTAAAATTTGAAGCCCAGAAGGGGATTGGGCTTCAAGGGATTGTGATACTTAGAATTGCGATCAAGGGATTGTGATACTTAGCATTGAATTATGTTCTGCAGAGATGTCTCAGAGAGATCGATATAAAATGGCATAAGACCCTGTACCTTGGATTATTGAATGTAGAAGAGAACATCCAGTCAGAAAGCGTTAATAGGTAGGATTAGGAAGATAGTCAGTAGGTTTAGGAGGAAGAGTGATTATAGGATTTGGAACAAAAGTTTCTTAGCAATAGGGTTTCGATTAGAGTGTGAATGGAAATGTCAGCACATGTGAAGAGTCAGTCACAATGATGAACTGGGGAAAATATGTAGGAAAGCAATCAATAGAGACATTATGAAATCAGGAAAAGTATAAAGTGAGAGAAAGGATTAGATGTTTTCAACAGGGTTGAATTTGAATATATAATCTTAGGAAGAAACAAATATATTGTCACAAATAGGATTGATTTTTGAGAGCATTAGGCAACTTGGACATGGATGTTTTTAGTAATCCATATTCACTTTACATTTAGGCTTTGGTACAAACATAAGTGTGACCTTTTCTTTTTGTGTCCAAATATTACTGTGATAAAATGTATATGTAGATAAGGTGACATGAGTATTTCTTCCATCATTTCTGAGACCAATAATTTGAAGACGTATAAATTAGTATTGGGTTTACAAAGAGGTGTACCCTGTGTCTATGAATATAAAGAAAAAGCATGAATAGACTGTACAGTGAATAAATAATATAACTGGTTTCACTTTAAATCATGGATTGAATTGATATCTGAAAATATATAAGAAATATTATATTGATACAAAATCATTCATTCCAACCAGTTATACATCTAATGGTAATATTGGGGTTATGGATTATCATGAAGGGTGTGTGAGTTTTGCTTCAAAAGTGATTATGGAAATCGAAAATAATGTATTTGGAAAGAAGTCTCATGAGAAGACCAGTCAAGAAACATGGAGGAATACATGTGTTTCGAAGCAGAAAATGATTGAAAGTGAAACAAATGCCTATAATTTTGTAACTTGTGGATGAAATATATATCTTATAATGTGCAAAAACTGAAGAAATAGTAAAATACCAGTGGTGAATAAGAATGAACATAAAAATACACATCATGTCCCATAGGAATCTACTTGCATTAATGAGAAACTGGGTCAATTATTGTAGAAATATTAGGACTTGTATTCATGATTCACTGAAGTTAATTTTCAGTAATAGGAAACAAATAGTATTTCAGGTGGTTGAATATTTCCGAGAATAATCTTGTGAAATGTTGACTATAAATCCTCATACATGAACTAGAATGAAATTAAGGAGTGTATAATAAGACACATATATTTAATATTTTAAAACATCTGGAGTGTGTATACACACACACACACACACACATTAAAAAGTAGTAGTATATATGCCAATCGAAATTCATCATGAAATATATATCATCCACAGATCGAAAAATATTCATTTTCCTGAACATGGAATTATGTATAATATTGTTCAACTAGGAAGCTCACACAGAGGATGAATTTTCAGATCCCACAGTGTTTAGGAGGAGTGATCACTTCTCACAATTTGTATCTGCCAAGTCAGACACCTGACAAGAATGTACGTGTGATACCAGGTAGGATTCTATATATGCATATAAAAATAGATGTGCTGAATAGGCTACATAGAATGGGAGAGAGGAATTCACATATTTGTTAACTTTAAAAACACATGGAGAACTATATCAATTACAAATTGACTAGATTTATAACACCAACATTTTGTCACGCAAAAGCCGTGTCCAACTATACACTATGCCTCCTCTGATATGCTTGTATTTCTATTCTGTTTGAGTTATTTTTCTCCATCATATTAGGATTAGTAGTCAGAGTATAGTAGGTTATGGGTTAGTGTCAGGGATTCAGTATTTCAAGTAGAAAATAGGAAAATGAATCTAATAAGCATGAAAATATGTGCTACAAAAAATATTCCCACTCTCATCCAGAAGAATGCCTTGAAATTATCTTCGCCCATAGTATGACACAATTAGAGGAGAAGAGTTAGAAAATATGTGAATACATATCTGGACTGGAAAATGCTCAGCATTACACAACTATGGAGGTGGTAGAACAGTTTCCAAAAGTAAAGGACAGTGTAAACCCTCCACAAACATGGAGCTATGCTGGCCTAAAGACTTCTTGAGAAACTGCCTCTGAGTTTGGGTAGTTGAAATATATGTTGTTGTCAGGAGCTTAACTTCCTTTGTAGTGAGACCATCAAAGTTTGGTCTGCATCTATGTGACCTGGAGGACATGGTTTCTTATTTTCCAATGAACATGAGGCTGCAGTGCTGAATTCACTCTTTGTAGCTAAACTGTGGTCACTGGGGGCTAAGTGTCTCCCCATGTGGACTTTGAAGCCATTTGGTCATCCTCCACTTTTCCTGGTGTTTCTTGCTGCTGCACTGGGTGTTTTGTATTTGCTTCACGACCTACAAGGAATTCAACTGGGAAACAGTGCTGGAGGGAGTCCTGTAACATGTGGTGGGTCAGGGTCTGCAGGAGAATGCCCCAACTTGGCTTCTATCCCACATTGCTTGCCCCCTTGACCATACCAACCTGATTCTGAACATTGCCCTGAAACCTCTCCATATTACAAGATGCCATTTCATATAATGGTCTGATGGCTGCACGAAGTCAGTCACAAGCAATTTGGAAGCCAATGTAATATCCACATGGCCACACCACAGATGTATTATCACACACCTGCACACCACTGCTCTAGGCCCACTACTCAGCACGCTCTAACTTACTGGCATCTCTGTTCTACACCATTTTCAAGAAACCCAGTAAATCAAGGCACTGTCTGGTACACTCATGATCAGCAATGGGACATCCAATGGTTATCCAGTGCCACCTGGTCATTGGGAATTTCAAAAATTTTTTGATATTTATCTATCCATTTTTCAAGAATGAAGTTGAAGGCACTTTGGGGTTTCCATTCATCCCAGAACCATTAAATGGTGAGGAAGCTCATTTCGATGAAAGCTCTGAGGAACTCTCACAGGCAAGGCTTCTCAGAGTGTGCCCAAAAGGTCACATGAAGCCAGGCCCTTTAAGGTCTATAATGTGAGGTCCTTGTGTGTTTTGACTCTTAACTGTGGCTGCCAAGTTTTTCAGAATAAAATCATGTGATATCCTTGCTGAGATTCTCAGTGCTCTGTTGAAAGCTTTCCTGGGCCTAGATCTCAGGTTTCAAGGGCGACTCTTATGCATGGCCTCCTACAATCCCAACACAACTCATGGCAATACTTCTCTGAGGTCAGTTTCAGAACTCAGTTTCTAAGGGGAATCACACCAGAGTTCAAGCCCATGTGGACCCAGTCATCTATTCCAAACGCCACAAAAATGACCACATTTAAAACCAAAACATTCCCACATTGCCCTTATCTTTAACCATATAAACACTCATCATTAACTCTGGCTGCAGGTTTCCAAGAGTGGCGCAGCCCAAGACAGTGTCCAAATAATGCACCCTTGCCCTTGATATGTCCAAAGTAAGGGTGGCCTGTTCACCCTTCTTATGAACCAGGAGTGATCAAATAGGCCTGCCATAAATACTGCTCTGCTTCTCCAATTTGAGGCCTACTGACTGTCAGGTATAGATTCTTTATGTGATTTGGCATCATGAGACAACCCAAGCAGTTCCGTAGGAATTTGAAGAACTCATTTGATCCAAGGATCCCTATTCTCACTTGATGGAGGTCAGGAACCAAACAGAAGAAGGCAAGAGACTTCATCCCACAATGACAGATTTTTTGCCATTTTGGTTTGGATGCACACATGGGATCTTCTTTAGATCTATCAGGAGCTGAGAATTTTAGCCACAGCCTCAAACAGGGCCTAGTGTCTGATTAAGACACATCCCTTTCCAGAGCAATTAAGCAAAGAGCCACAGGTGATGCCCATTCATTTCCATTTGAAAACTATTTCTTCAGGCTTCACAAAGGGGTGGCCTGAGGCAAAGACCTTCCTGACATTCAAGGCAACAGAAACATAGATAAGCAAATGGAGCCAAGCAGGGTTTCTCCACTGAGACTTCACACTGGTATCTGAGTTTTCTGAGATGTTCCCATTACCCTTCAGCTATCAAGGACATGGCCATGTCACAGAGTTTGGAGGTGGTACATATCTTGAACAATAAACCATGATACTATTCTGGAGAGTGGCCAGAATTCAGGAAGAAAACAGCAACTTAGGAAGTTAGTAGGTGTTTCCCATCCATAAGGCAAGCAACAGTCCATTAATCAATTGTGCAGGATGAATGCTGTGAATCTTTCTACTAGACAGGACACCTCCATTGATGCATTTCTCGTTTCTAATGTCTAAAACCACGGACACAGTGGCTACACAGACATAGAAACACTCGCCTTGTCTAAAGACTTACTAGAAAAAGTCGACTCCAAACCAAACCAACCACCTTTCCTACCTATTCTCAGAACATGAAACAAAACCACAAACTCACACCCACAACCAAAAAGGCACCTCCTTCCCAAAAATAGGTCTTTAACTATCTGGAGTGTCCTCTGACTGGTGGGCCATACTATGTTCCACTCGAAATGGCCTGTCTGGTCTCAGATCTTGTCTCCTTGGCCAACTCTGTTATTCTGGGAGGAGCCAGTGGTTAGCCACAACCTGCTGTCTCAAGAAAGGCCCCTCTTCAGAGCTCTACTGGCATTTGGCCATCCTCACATCAGTAGGTACCAAGAAGGTCTGACTCTGTACTTGGTAAATCCAAACAAGTGAGCCCACTGGGACTGGGACTGGGACTGGCTCTTGGTGCCTGGCTTCTTGCATCCCAATTTCAGAGAGTTCCATCACCAAGAAAATGAGGTATGTCACTTTCTTTGGAACTGAATGAGGCCACTGCCTTGGCAACAACTTTGTCCTAACAATTGCTTACAATGGTCCCATGAGTTGGAGGGTGCCCCTACTTCCTGTGACAATTTGACTAGTTAGAATGGTATATCAAAATAGACACCATGGAACAGCTCTCCACGAAGGCCTGGTTAGGTCCATCTTCTCTACATTAAGAAGAGAGAGTCTGATGCATACACATCCCTTCGTCCTGTGCAGGTTGTTTGCCATGGAAGATGGATTTTGCTCATTCAGGTCCTTCATAGCTGCCTACATCTTCTCCAGGGATAATTTCTACATCGAACTTTGAGGTTCTCAGCAGTTGGAAGATCACCTACATCCCTTATTGAAAGAATAGCCCTGTCCCTGCTCTTTTGTAATGTTAGATTGAGGCAACAGTGTATGGTTAGGGTTAATAACAGGTTCGATTTGGGTTAGGAATCATTCTGCGGGATGAATAATGGTATTGGGAACCTGCAATATATAGAAATATAGTGGTTAAATATAAGTATGGAAACAGAAATCTAGGTAAGATTTGAAGCTCAGAAGTGCATTGGGCAATAGATTGGGACACGTAGCTTTGAATTACGTTCTGCATACATATTTCAGAAAATCGATATACAATGGCATAGGACCTTGTACCTCGGATGATTGAATGTAGTAGAGTACATCCACTCAAAAAGGGATAGTCGATAGGATCAGGAAGATAGTCAGTATGTTTCGGAAGAAGATAGAGTATAGGATTTGGACCAAAGTTCATTAGCAATAGGGTTTTGGTTAGAGAGTGAATGTCAATGTCATCACATGTGAAGGGTCAGTCACAATGTTGAACTGGGAAAAATATGTAGGAAAGTAGATATCAATAGAGACATTAGGAAATCAGGCAAAGTATAAAGTGAGTGAAAAAACTAGACATTTCCAACAGTTTTGAGGTTGAATATATAATCTTAGGAAGAAACAAAAATGTGGTCACCAATAGGATTGACATTTGAGAGCATTAGGCAACCTGGATATGGATGTTTTTAGTAATCCATCTTCAGTTTCCATTTAGGCTTTGGTACAATCATACGTGTGACTTTTGCATTTTGTGTCCAGAATATTACTGTGGTAACATGCATATGTAGATCAGGTGACATGAGTATTTCTTCCACCATTTCTGGGAGCAATATTTAGAAGAAGAATAAATTAGTATTGGGCATACTAAGAGGTGTACCCTGTGTCTATGAATATAGAGATAATGCATGAATAGACCATATAGTGAATAAATAATATAACTGGTTCCACTTTAAATAATGGATTAAACTGATATCAGAATATATATAAGAAATACTATATTGATATGAAATCATTCCTTCCAACCAGTTATACATCTAATGGTGATATTATAGTTATGGTTTATCATAAAGTGAGTGTCAGTTTTGCTTCAAAAGTGATAAAGGAAATCAAAAATAATGTAAGACCAGTCAAGAAACCTGGAAGAATCCATGTGTTCTGAAGCAGGAAGTGATTGAAAGTGAAACAAATGCCTATAAGTTTGCTAACTTGTGGATGAAATATGTATCCTATGATGTGCATAAATTGAAGAAATAGTAATGTACCAGTGTTGAATTAAAATAAATTTCAAAATACACATCATGTCACATAGGAATGTACTTGCATTGATGTTAAACTGGGTCAGTTACTGTAGAAGTATTAGTATTTGTATGCAACATTAACTGAAGTTAGTTTTTAGTACTGCAAACAATATGTATTTCAGGTGGATGAATATTTCTGAGAATGATCTTGTGAAAAGTTGATTATAAATCCATATACATGAACATGAATGAATTTAGTGAGTGTATATAAGACACATATATTTCATATTTTGAAAAATCTGGAGAGTGTATATATATATATACAAAAAAAACACACACAGACAATAAATTAGCAATCGAAATTTATCATGAAATATATATCTTCCACAGATGCAAAATTATTTCTTTTAGAACATGGATTTATGTATAATGTTGTTCTTCTAGGAAACACACCCCTAGGTTAAATTTTCAGTTCCAACAGAGTTTAACAGGAGTGATCATTTCTCACAAATTGTATTTGCCAAATTAGCCTCCTCACAAGAATGTAGGTGTGATACCAGGTAGTGTTCTATATGTGCATTTAAAAATACATGTGCTGAATAGGCTACAGAGAAAGGGAGAGAGGAATTCACATATTTGTTAACATTAAAAACACATGGAGAACTATTTCAATTAAAAATTGACTAGATTTATAACACCTACAATTAATCATGCAAAAAACAAGTCCAACTATACACCATGATTCCTCTGAACTGCTAGTATTCCTATTCTGTTTGTGTTATTTTTCTCCATCATATTAGGAGTAGTAGTCAGAGTTTAATAGGGTATGCGTTAGTGTCAGGGATTCAGTATTTCGAATGGAAAATTGGAAAATGACTCTAAAGGGTATGCAAATATGTGCTACACAAAAATGTTCACACTCTCATCCAGAAGATTGCCTTGGCATTACCTTAGTTCCAAGTAAGATACAATAAAGGAGAAAAGTTAGAAAATCTGTAAATACATATCAGGAATAAAAAATGCTCAGGAGTTCACAAACTTGTAGGTGGTAGAGGAGTTTCCAATAGTAAGGGACAGGGTAAACACTCCACAAACATTGAGCTCTGCTTGTGTAAAGACTTCTTGAGAAACTCTCTGAGGTTGGGCTCTTAAAATACATGTTGTTGTCAGGAGCTTTAGCTTCCTTTGTTGTGTGACCATCAAATCTGGGTGTGCAAATATGTGACCTGAAGGACATTGTTTCTAATTTTCCAATGAAAATGAGGCAGCAGTGCTGAATACTCTTTTTGTAGTTAAAATATGGCCACTGGGGTGTAAGTGTCTCCCCGGGTTGACTGTGAAGCCATTTGGTCATCCTCCAATTTTCGTGGTGTTTCTTGCTGGTGCACTGGGAGTTTGGTATTTGCTTCATGAAATACAAGGAGTTCAACTGGGACACAGTGCTGGAGGGAGTTCTGTCACGTGTGGAGGGACACGGTCTGCATGAGAATGCACCAACCAGGATTCTGTCCCACATAGGTTGCCCCTTTGTCCATAGCAACCTGATTCTGAACATTTCCCAGAAACCTATCCATATAACAAGATGCCTTTACATATAAGGCTCTGCTGGCTGTACCCTGTCAATCACAAGGCAATTGGAAGCCAATGGCAGATCCACATGCCCCAACACACATGTTTTTCCACACACCTTCACACCACTGCTCTAGGCCCACTAATGAACAGGCTCCAACTTACTGGCATCACTGTTCTACACAATTTTCATGAAACCCAGTCAGTCAAGGCACTGTCTGATACACTCATGATCAGCAACAGGACATCCAAAAGTTTTCCAGTGCCACCTGGTGATGGGAATTTCAAAAATTTCATGGTATTTATCAAGCCATTTTTCGAGGATAAAGTTGGAGGCTCTGTGGGTTTCAATTCATTCAGGAACCATTAAATGTTGAAGAAGCTCATATCAATGAAAGATCTTGAGAACACTCACAGGCAAGGCTTCCCAAAGAGTGGCCAAAAGGTAACATGAAGTCAGGCCCATTGAGGTATACAATGTGAGGTCCATATGTGTTTTGACTCTCAAGTGTGGCTTTAAAGAATTTCAGAATAAAATCATGTGATATCCAGGCTGAGATTCCCAGTGCTGTGGGCAAAGCCACCCTGCACCTAGATCTCCCTGCACCACAATTAATACCTGAGATGTTGGTTGCATGGCCTAGTAAAATCCAAACACAATTCATGACAATACTTCTCTTATGTCACTTCCAGAATTCAGTCTCTCAGGGGAATCATACCAGAGTTGAAGCCCAGGTGGACCCAGTCATCTGTTCCAAGCACCAAACAAATTACCACAATTCAAAACAAAATGCTCCCACATGCCCCTTATCTTATTTCATGTAGACACTCATCATAACATCTGGATGGAGGTTTCCATGAGGGGCACAGCACAAGACAGTGTCCAAAATAACCTTTCTTGCCCCTCATTTGCCTAAAGTCAGTGTGGCCTGGAAATCCTGACTGTGAACCAGGAGTGATCAAATACGCCTGCCGTTAATACTCCTTGGCTTCTCCAATTTGATGCCTACTGACTGTGGGGTTTAGAATCTTTATGTAAACTGGATTCATGAGAAAACCCAAGCACCTATGGGCTAAACTCTGCAGGGCTTTAAAGAACTCATTTGACCCAAAGGATCCCTATTTTCACTTGATGGATGTCAGGAATCTTAGAGAAGAATGTGAGAGTCTTCATCCACAATAACTGCTCTTTTGGCCATTTTGGTTTTGGATGCACCCATGGGATCTTTCTTTAGATCCATCAGGTGCTGAAAATCTAAGCCACAGCCTCACACAGGGCCAAGAGGCTGATTCAGACACATCCCTTTCCAAAGCAATTAAGCAAAGAGCAAAACACACACAGACATTATAAAGTGGCAATATATATGCCAATTGAAATTCATGATGAAATATATATCGTCCACAGATCCAAAAATATTAATTTTACTGAACATGGATTTATGAATAATGTTGTTAAACTAGAAAGGTTACCCTTAGGTTGAATTTTAAGATCCAATAGCATTTAGGAGGAGTGATCTCTTGTCATAATTTGTATCTGCCATGGCAACCACCTCACAAGAATGTATATGTGATACCGGGTAGGATTCTATATGTTTATATAAAAATACATGTGATGAATAGGCTACAGAGAAAGGGATAGAGGAATTCACATATTTATTAACTTAAAAAACACAAGGAGAACTATTTCAATTAAAAATTAACTAGATTTATAACACCTACCCTACATAATGCAAAAGGAAAGTCCAACTATACACCATGCCTCTTCTGAACTGCTTGTATTTCTATTGTGTTTGTATGCACTGTGGGTTTCAAGAACCATTAAATGTTGAGGAAGCTCATTTGAATGAAACTCTGGAGAACTCTCATAGGCAAGGCTTCCCAAAGAGTGACCAAAAGGTTAGATATAGCCAGGCCCATTGAGGTCTACAATGTGAGGTCCATGTGTGTTTTGACTCTCAACTATGGCTACCAAGTCTTTAAGAATAAAATCATGGGATATCTTGGCTGAAATTCTCAGTGCTCTGTGGAAATCCACCCTCGTCCTTGATCTTAGTTTCCAAGGGCGACTCTCATGCTTGGCCTCCTAAAATATCACCACAATTCATGGCAATACTTCTCTGAGTTCAGTTCCAGAAGTCAGTGTCTAAGGGGAATCCCACAAGAATTCAAGCCCAGGTGGACCCACTCATCTCTTCCAACCGTCACACAAATGACCACAATTAATACCAAAACACTCTCACATGGCCCTCCTCTTCTTCTATAAAGGCACTCATCATAACATCTGGCTGGAGGTTTCCATGAGGGGCACAGCCCAAGACAATGTCCCAAATAAGCTCCCTTGCCACTCATTTGCCTAAATTCAGGGTGGCTTGGACACCCTTCTTGTCCACCAGGAGTGATCTGAAAGGGTAAAATAAATTGAAATTAAAGTGTAAAAGTTGAAGTGTAAAAGATTGGGTTTTGTAAAGTTTCTAAGCTGCAAGGCCTGAGTTAAAATGTAAAGGACCAGATATTGTTAAGTTCCTATGCTACATGCAAAACCTGAAATTCCTGTAGCTTGTAGTACAATTCCCGACTGCCCAGTAAATATTCCCCCTGACCGCCTGGTTATTTAATAACCTAGGACCCTGTGTGGCCTGGCACATAGGCATTGCAAGGCCTAAAGCAATCTGTTTGAATGTGTACCTCGCTTTAGAACTGACCTATCACTCCTGCCTCACCTGTTCCTGCCAATGAGTGAACTAATCATGTTTAGGAATTGTTGTTTGATTTTTCTGCGGTGTATGTTGATTTCTTAAAGGAGACTGTGATATATGTAAAGTCCCGCCCTCCCCAAAAAGTGTACTTAAGCACTGCTCAACCCCTGCTCGGGGCTCTGGGCTGCTCTCCCTTCTTGAGTGAGCACGTAGCCCCAGCATGCTGGATTGGATCCTCAATGAACGCCTTTTTCTGTTGCATGAGCTGTGGTCTCTTGGTGGTCTCTTCCTCCGACGTTCACCGGATCCTTACATTTGGTGCGTTGGCCGGGAATCACGCAGCATAGGACAAGGACACCCCAACAGACCCCTCTGGGGGTAAGTAAGGCGCTTCTTTCCATTTTTCCTTGCGATCGCTCAGAGCTTTTTGTTCAGGTTCCGTTTTTCTGTTTTTGGTTTGGGTTGGCAGAGTGGCTGCCAGCGGAGAACGTAAGTTCCCCCTGTCAGTGGTGGACAAACGTGTCCTAAAGCCACAGACCACGTCCTCGCAAGGGATGCCTTGGAGGACTCAGGGAGTGATGGATGTGCCCTCATTGGGTGAGGAGGGACGGATGAGCCCACATTAGGTGACTCTGCTGCCAACCCATCATATCTTGCTGGCTACTTTTTTCTCTCAGGTTGAATTCACTGTCTGTCTTTGTGGTCTAACCCATCATTTTTTGCCAGTTACTAGGTTCTAATCTTTACTTCTGAACTCGTGTTAAATGTTACCTGTGTGTACATGTTTGTGTCACGTTTGTATTGTCCTTGTCTCTGTTTGAGAAACTCTCATTATGGGACAAAGCCATTCCATGCCTCTGTCCTTGAAGCCTTTCCTGGTCCCTGCCTCCAATCCGACACCGTCACCCAGGATCCTATCACTCAAACCTTCTACTCCTTCCCCTCTTCCCTCCATTCTCCCTGAGTCACAAGATTGTAGATCTTGGGGTTGTGAACAAACGGGAGCTGCATGATGGTTTTTGTGTGTCTTTTTATCTGAGTTTCTGTTAAATGTGATGGCATTGTTTGGACCGATGCAGAGTCCCGAGTTCCAACCTGCCTTACATATGTGGAAGTTACTTTAGCTAAATTTTAAACTAATGCTTCTCCTGTGAGGAACCAAAAGTCAATAGAACCGCCAGTTTTTCTGTTCTCACCTTTTGCACCTCTCTTAGCTGTGTTTTAAAGAACTTTGATAAACTTTACTCCCCTTTGTTAAGCAAGATTACGGAAGCAGTGATTTTTTTCTTCCCGTAGTTGGCTTGAGCATGCCCACTGCAGAGGGAAATGTCTGGGGTCAAAGAACTTTGATATCTCGCTTAAACTTTTCTCAAAACCCTGTCCTCATTATTAAATTGGCATTAATTGGCTTTGGGATGGGAACCAAGCCTTCAGTCATAAATTTTGACACCCCAGAGGGGACTTTAAATAAACCCCACTCTGCCCTCTTGGGGAAGCCTAGCACTCAAAACAACTGCAAGCAGAGGATGAAATTTTTGGGAGCTGACTACTGCAAAGTTGGGAGACATAGAATATGCCTGGTGCCTGGGGTCAAAGCAAACCAGAGGAACTAATCCTGTAAGTAAATGGTGAGGCTAAGGGACTCCCAGCAGCTGACAGAGCCATTTTGCTGTGGGGAACTCCCTTATTCCTTACGTGCACTTTAAGGATTTCTCCACCTCTCTTTACTTAACAAAAGGGACAATGAATGCATTAATATGTTGATATTATAGATTTTTTCTTGGGGATGATCTAGGGTGAATGTGTATCTAAAAATGATTTTTTTTTTTATTTTAACCATCTCGTATCTAAATGGGTTTCTAAAGCATTGCACTATGTTACAGTTAAAAGTTGGGTTTAAACAATTGTTTAGTTTGATTTCAGGTAGTTCATGCTAGGAAACTTAAATACTTAGGATAAAAAATAATTAAAGAGTTTTAATTTTGAACTAGGCAGCCTGAAAAAATTTCACTAGATATACCAGTGCATTAACTTGGGAAGAGATAATAAATTATGATATGGTATCTACTCCCATCAGTGTGTAAGATTTTAAAAAATGGTACTAAATTAAAACGTTGGTCTGGCTTATTGAAATGACATTAATTAGCAACAGTCTTGGAAATTTTTAAAGCTTAATTTCGGATACACATGGTAGTGTGTGGTTCTTTTTAAAAAATTTTCAGCCAATTTAATGTAACTTAATACTATTAGAAACTTCATAACAAAGAAAGGGGCTTAACGATCCTATAGAAACTTCTTCTGATGGTGGCTTTAATATTATCAAAAAATGATCCTATTTTCAGTTTTGTGTGAGCAAGTTTTTCTAGTGTAGAAAAATCTAAAGATATAAAATTTTGAGAATTACATCTTAAACTTGCATCAAAATTTTCAACATCCAAACCTGGAAATTATGACTTATAGCTAAAATGCCTTAGGCCTGAGGTTTCTGCTACGAATTCCAGTCTTTTCAGTTTTCCAGACCTCAGCAAGGACTTAAGTTGATATGCAAATAAAAGAAGCCTGCAGCACTCAGCAGGAGACAGATAAAAAAGAGTAAATGTGTCTTTTTACCTGAACTCAAACTAGACCTAACCAAAAAATTATATTATACGGTATTTACTAATTACTGGCCAGTCATCTTTTTTAGGACTCTTGCTTTTCTTAGATTCTGTATTTTTTTTTTTGAACTCAGGATCTTGATTCTGCTGATGGGTTAATGTTTTCTGATCAGTTCTATTTTTGATCGACTCTGGAGTTTTTAGCATTTCAATGGAGATTTCACCTGAAAAAGCTACAAGGCTTTTATTATTGTGTTATGTGTTACATTTGTGTTACGTGTTGTATGTTGGTATGTCTGTATGTGTGTATGTCCATATATCATGCAGTGATATGACAATTGACAGATGAGGAGCACTCATGAAAAATTTAAGAATGTATCCAAATGTCTTTGATTCACGTGATTCATATGTTTTAATTCAAATTGGGTAAACAGATAAAAATAAAGATGTCTTTAAAATTAGGCCAATCAGATTTCTAGGTTTTCAAAAAGGCCCTAATAAAATGTAGATGTCTATAAAATAATCTGCCTAAATTCAGAAATTTACAAGTATTGTATTGAAATGTGAACAGAAAGAGGTTAGTAGATGAAAAAGAGAAACTAAAAGGTTCCAGATATAGATCTAATAGAGGAAAAATGTGTTTCTGGATAAGAGAGTCTATATGATTAAGTAATTAAAGGGGTTTAAGTAAATAATAAAAAAAAGGTTTGTGTAACTTGGTTATATGTGTAAGTTTTGAGCAAGTAATCTTAAAAAAATAAACAGCTGGTAAAACAAGTACTGTTTTTATAAAATTGTGCCATGTTATTTCTTTAAAATCTAAACTTGTTTAATACAAAAACATCAATGTAATTGTGGTGTTAATGTGTTCATATCTTCCAGGTATACAAGTCTGTAAGGTAGAAGCTTCCAAAGACCATTGTATCAAGCTGGTGTTCTAAGGTTGTATGGTAATTCTAGGCTTAAAAGAAAAACATGTTGGAGATTTATGTATATCATTTGTGTTCTATAATTGGACTTGTTATCAATAAGATATGTACAGTTCCATGTTACTTTTTACACTGAGATGCAATTTAAAAGTATTTTTAACTTAATGAGAGCCAAATCTGTGAAGGTTTTATTGTAAACACAAAGGTAATACCCATTCATTTCCATGTGAAAACTGTTTTCTTCAGGCTTCACAAAGGGGTGTCCTGAGACAAAGACTTTCCTGATATTCAGGGCAACATAACAATAGGTAATCAAAAGGCCCAAAGCAGGGTTTCTCCACTGAGACTTTACTGGCTACACTGATATCTGAGTTTTCTGAGATGCTTGCCATTCCCTTCAGCTATCCAGTATATGGCCATGTCACAGATCTTGGAAGTGGTTCATATATTGGACACAAAATCATGAGCCTATTCTGGAGAGTGGCCAGAATTCAGGAAGAAAACAGGAACGTAGGAAGATAGTTGGTGTTGCCCATTGATAAGGCAAGCCACACTCCATTTATAAATTGTGCCGGATGAATGCTGGGAAGTTTTCTCCTTGAGAGGATACACCCATTGAGGCATTCTCTTTTCTAATGTCTACAACCACGGACACAGTGGGATACACAGACCTAAAAACACTCGCCTTGTCAAAGGAGTAACTAGAAACACTCCACTCCAAACCAAACACACCCCCTTTCCTAACTATTCTCAGAACAAAAGAAAAAACCACAAACGCATACCCACAACCACAAAGGCACCTCCTTCCCCCAAGTAGGTCTGGAACTATCCAGAGTGTCCTCTGACCAGAGGGCCATACTATGTTCCCCAAAAATTGTCTGTCCTGTCTCAGATCTGGGCTCCTTGGTCAACTCTGTGAAGTTTTCAGGAGCCAGCAGTGAGCCTCTACCTGTTTTCTCCGGAAGGGCCGCTCTTCAGAATTTTTCTGGAATTTGGCCATTCTCACATAAGTAGGTACCACAAAAGACTGACTCTGTCCTCGGAAAATCCAAACAAGTGAGAACACTGGAACTGGTGCTGGGACTGGGTCTTGGTGCCTGGCTTACTGGAACCCAAATTTGGAGAGTTCCATCAACAAGGATGTGAGGTGAGGTCACTTCCTTTAGTAACTGAATGAGGTCACTGCCTTGGCAACCAATTTGTCCTAACATTTGCTTCCTAAGGTCTCATAACATGGAGGATGTCCCTACTACCTGTGACACTTTCACAAGTTAGAATAATATAGAAACCATAGTCACCTGGGAACAGCTCTCCACAAAGGCCTAGTTTGGTTCATCTCCTCTACCTTAAGAAGAGAGAATCTGATTCAGACACAACCCTTCATCCTGACCAGGTTGTTTGCCATGGAAGATGCCTTTTGCTCTATCATGTCCTTCATAGCTGCCTACATCTTCTCCAGGGATCATTTCTGCATGGAACTTTGAAGTTTTCAGCAGGTGGAAGATCCCCTGCATTCCTGTATTGTAAGACCAAACCTTTCCCTGCTTTTCTGAACACTTAGATTGAGGGAACAGTGTATGGTTAGGGTTAATAATATGTTCAATTAAAACCAAAATACTCCCACATGGCCCTCATTTTCTTCCATGTAGACATTCATCATAACCTCTGGCTGGAGGTTTCCATAAGGGGCGCAGCCCAAGACAGTGTCCAAAATAAGTTCCCTTTCCCCTCATTTTCCTAAAGTCAGGGTTTCCTGGACACCCTTCCTGTAAACCAGGATTGATCAAATAGGCCTGCCAGTAATACTGCTCTGTTTCTTCATTTTGAAGCCTACTGACTGTGAGGTATAGATTCTTTATGTGATTTGGAGTCATGTGAGAACCCAAGCACTGCTGCAGGGCTTTGAAGAACTCATTTGTCTCAAAGGATCCCTCTACTTACTTGATGGAGGTCAGGAACCTAAAAGAGGAAGCAAGAGACTTCATCCACAATGACTGATCTTTTTGCCATTTTGGTTTTGGATGCACACATGGGATCTTTCTTTAGATCCGTCAGGTGCTGAAAATCAAAGCCACAGCCTCTCTCAGAGCCGAAAGGATGATTCAGACACATCCCTTTCCAAAGCAATTAAGCAAAGAGCCACAGGTGATGCTCATTCATTTCCAATTGAAAGCAGTTTTTTTCAGGCTTCACAAAATGGTGGCCTGAGGAAAAGACCTTCCTGACATTTAGGTCAACAGAACAGTAGGTTAGCAAAAGGCACAAAGCAGGGTTTCTCTACTGAGACTTTACTGGTCACACTGATATCCGAGTTTTCTGAGATGCTCCCAATTCCCTTTATCTATCCAGTACATGGCCATGTCACAGAACTCGACAGAGGTCCATATCTTGGACAAAAAAACATGAGCCTATTCTGGAGAGTGGCCAGAATTCAGGAAGAAAACAGGAGCTAAGGAAAGAAGTAGGTGTTGCCCATATAAGGCAAGCCACAGTCCATTCATAAATTGGGCAGGATGTGTGCTGAGATGCTTTCTACTAGACAGGACACATCCATTGATGCATTCACTTTTCTAATATCTACAACCACGGAAAAAGTGGGAAACACAAACATAGAAACACTCGCCATGTCAAATGACTTACCAAAAACAGTCCACTCCAAACCAAACATACTGCCTTTCCTACCTATTCTCAGAACATGATACAAAACTACAAATTCACACCCACACCCACAAAGGCACCTCCATTACCCAAGTAGGTCTGTGACTATCCAGAGTGTCCTCAGACTGGTGGGCCTTACTCTGCTCCCTCGAAATGGACTTTCCTGTCTCAGATCAGGTCTCCTTTACCAACTCTGTAAAGTTGTCAGCATCAATCAGTGAGTCACTACCTGCTTTCTCAGGAAAGGCCCCTCTTCAGAGCTTTCCTGGCATTTAGCCATCCACACATCAGTATGTACCAAGAAAGACCGACTTTGTCCTTGGTAAATCCAAACAAGTGAACCCACTGGGACTGGGACTGGGACTGGCTCTGAGTGCCTGGCTTCCTGGATCCCAAGTTCAGAGAGTTCCATCACCAAGGAAGTGAGGTAGGTCACTTCCTTCAGGAACCGAATGAGGTCACTATCTTGGCAACCACTTTATCCTAACATTTGCTTCCAAGGGTCCCATGAGAGAGAGGCTGCCCCTACTTTCTGTGTCACATTCACAAGATAGAATGGTATATCAACCATAGGCACATGTTAACAGCTCTCCATACAGACCTGGTTTGGTCCATCTTCTCTACATTAAGAAGAGAGAGGCTTATTCAGACACATCGCTTCATCCTGACCAGGTATTTTACCAAGGAAGATATCTGTTGCTCTCTCAGGTTCTTCATAGCTGCCTACATCTTCTCCAGGGTTTATTTCTGCATGGAACTTGAGGTTCTCAACAGGTGGAAGATCCCCTATCTACCTGTATTATAACACCAACTCTGTCCCTGCTCTTCGTAAAGTTAAATTGAGGGAACAGTGCATGGTTAGGGTTAATAGCATGTTCGATTTGGGTTAGGAATCATTCTGTGAGATGAATAATGGTATTGGGAACCTCCGATATTACAAGCATATATAGGTGTAATATAAGTATGAAAACAGAAATCTAGGAAAGATTTCAAACCCAGATGAACATTGGGCCCTTGATTGGGATACTTAGCTTTGAATTATTTCCGCAAAGTTGTCTCAGATAAATCGATATACAATGGTATAGGACCTTGTATCTTGGATGACTGAATGAGGAAGAGATCGTCCAGACAAAAAGAGATAGTTCGAAAAGTTATTTAGATATAGGGTTTTGGTTAGAGAGTGAATGTAAATGTCAGCATATGTGAAGAGTCAGTCACAGTGATGAACTGGGGAAAATGTGTAGGAAAGCAGATATCAATAGAGACATTAGGAAATCAGGGAAAGTACAAAGTGAGTGATAGGATAAGATGTTTTTAACATGGTTGAGTTTGAATATATAATCTTAGGAAGAAACAAATATGTAGTCACCAATAGGAATGATATTTGAGATCATTAGTTAATCAGGACATGGATGTTGTTAGTAATACATGCTCACATTAAATTTAGGCTTTGGTACAATCATAAGGGTGTCCTTTGCATTTTTTGTCAGGAATATTACTGTGTTGAAATGTAAATGTATATCAGGTGACTACAGTATTTCTTCAACTATTTCTGAAAGCAACATTTTAAGACTGATAAGTTAGTATTGGGGACACAAGTACGTGTACCCTGTGCCTATGATTATAAAGATGATGCCTTAATAGACCATACTGTAAATAAATAATATAACTGGATCAAACTTTAAATAATTGATTGAATTGATATCTGAAAATATATAGGAAATCTTATATTGATATACATAAGTTCATTCTAACCAGTTATACATCTAATGGTAATTTTAGCATTATGGTTTATGATGAAGAGTGTGGGAGTTTTGCTTCAAAAATGATTATGGAAATCGAAAATAATATGTTTGGAAATAATCTCATGCAAAGAACACTCAAGAAACATGGAGGAATACATATGTTCTGAAGCAGCAAGTAATTGCAAGTGAACCAAATGCGTACAGATTTGTGAACTTGTGGATGAAAAGTATTATCCTATGATGTCCATAAACTGAAGAAATTGTAATGTACCAGTGTTGAATAAAAATGAACTTCAAAATACACATCATGTCCCATAGGATTTTACTTGCACTGATGTTAAACTGGGTCAGTTACTGTACAAATATTAGTATTTGTAAGCACCATTCACCAAAGTTAGTTTTCAGTACTGGGAAATAAATATGTATTTCATGTGGATGAATATTTCTGAGAATAATCTTGTGAAAATTTGATTATAAATCCACATATAGGAACATGAGTTAAATTAATGAGTGTATAATAAGACACATATATTTCATATTTTGAATAATCTGGAGAAAAAAAAATATATATATAGATACAAACACAGACATTAAAATGTAGTAATATGTATGCCAATCAAAATTCATTATGAAATATATATCATCCTCATATCCAAAAATATTCTTTTTACTGAGCATGGATTTATGTATAATGCTGTTCATCTAGGAAATTCACCAATACGTTGAATTTTCAGTTCCATCAGTATTTAGGGGGAGTGATCTCTTCTCACAATCTGTATCATCCTAAAACAGCAAGCTCACAAGAATGTACGTGTGATACCAGGTAGGATACTAAATATGCATAATAAATTTCATGAGATGAATAGGCTACAGAGAAAGGGAGACAGAAATGTACATATGTGTTAACTTTAAAAACTCATGGAGAAGTATTACAATAAAAAGTTGACTAGATTTATAACACATACACTTGATAAAGCAGAAGGCAAGTCCTAGTATACACCATGCCCCCTATGTACGGCCTGTATTTCTATTCTGTTAGGTTTCTTTTTCTACATCATATTAAGATTAGTAGTCAGAGTCTAGTAGGGTATGGGTTAGTGACAGGGATTCAGTATTTCTAATGGAAAATTGGAAAATGAATCTAATGTGTATGCAAATATTTGCTAGACAAAAATCTTCCCACTGTCCTCCAAAACAATGCCTTGATATTTCCTTCGCCACAAGTAATACACAATTAGTGGAGAAGAGTTTGAAAATCTGTGAATATATATCTGGAAAAGAAAATGCTCAGGGGTTCACAACCTTGGAGGTGGTAGAGGAATTTCCAAAAGTAAGGTACAGGGTAAACACTCCACAAACATGGAACTCTGGTGGCCTAATGAGTTTTTGAGAAACTGCCTCTGAGTTTGGGCCCTTGAAAAATTTGTTGTTGTCAGGAGCTTTAGCTTCCTTTGTATTGAGACCATCAAACCTGGGTTGGCATCTATGTGACCTGGATGACATGGTTCCTTATATGCTATTGAACATGAGGAAGAAGTTCTGAATTTTCCCTTTGTTAGTAAACTGAGGACACTGGGGTCTAAGTGTCTAACCATGTGATCTGTGAAGCCATTTGGTCATACTCCACTTTTCGTGGTGTTTCTTACTGCTGCACTGGGAGTTTGGTATTGGCTTCACGTAATACAAGGAGAAAAACTGGGACACAGTGCTAGAGGGAGTACTCTCACGTGTAGTGGTTGAGGGTCTGCAGGAGAATGCACCAACCAGGCTTCTATCCCAAAAAGCTTGCACCCATGTCCATAGCAACCTGATTCTGAACATTGCCCTGAAACCTCTCCATATAACAAGGTCCCTTTACTTGTAAGGTTCTGCTGGCTGCAACATGTCAGTCACAAGTCATTCGGAAACCAATGGCAGAACCACGTGTCCCCACGACAGATGTTTTATCATACACCTGCCCACCACTGCTCTGGGCCCACTAATCAGCAGGCTCCAACTTTCTGGCACCTCTGTTCTCACCATTTTCATGAAACCCAGTCAATCAATGCAATGTCTGGTACACTCATGATCAGCAACAGATATCCAAAGGTTCTCCAGTGCCATCTGTTCATGGAAATTTAAAAAATTCATGGTATTTATCTAGCCAATTTTCAAGGATGAAGTTGGAGGCACTGTGGCTTTCAATTTATTCAGGAACCATGAAATGGTGAGGAAGCTTATTTCAATTAAAGCTCGGGAGAACTCTCAGAGGCAAGGTTTCCCAAAGAGTGGCCAAAAGGTCACATTAAGCCAGGCCCATTGAGGTCTACAATTGAGGTCCATGTGTGTTTTGACTCTCAACAATGGCTGCCACGTCTTTCTGAATAAAGTCATGTGATATCCTGCCTGAGATTCCCAGTGCTCTTTGGAAAGCTATCCTGAGCCTAGATCTCAGTCTCCAAGGGCAACTCTCATGTGTGGCCTCCTAAAATCCCAACACAATTCATGTCAATACTTCTCTGAGTTCATTTCAGTCTCTAAGGGGAATCACTCCAGAGTTGAAGTCCATGCGGACCCAGTCATCTCTTCCAACCACCACACAAATGACCACAATTAAACCAAAACACTCCCACATGGCCCTCATCTTCTTCAATATAAACTCTCATCATAACCTCTTGCTGGAGGTTTCCATGAGGGGCGCAGCCTAAGGAAGTGTCCAAAATAAGCTCACTTGCCCCTTATTTGCCTAAACTCAGTGTGGCCTGGAAACCCTTTCTGTGAACCAGATGTGATAAAATAGGCCTGCCATTAATACTGCTCTACTTCTCCAATTTGAGGCCTACTCTCTGTGGGGCATAGATTCTTTATGTGAATTGGGGTCATGAGAAAATCAAGCACCTATGGGCTACCCTCTGCAGGGCTTTGAAGAACCCATTTCAGTGAGTCGAGGAATTGGACCAAATGTTCTTTAGATATAGGGTTTTTGTTAAAGAGTGAAAGTAAATGTCAGCATATTTGAAGAGTCAGTCACAGTGATGAACTGGGGAAAATGTGTAGGAAATCAGATATCAATAGAGACATTAGGAAATCAGGCAAAGTACAAAGTGAGTGATAGGATAAGACATTTTTAACAGGGTTCAGATTCAATATTTAATCTTAGAAAAAAACAAATATGTAGTCACCAATAGGAATGATATTTGAGATCATTAGTTAATCAGGACTTGGATGTTGTTAATAATACATGCTCACTTTCAATATAGGCTTTGGTACAATCATAAGTGTGTCCGTTGCATTTTGTGTCAGGAATATTACTGTGATAAAATGTGTATGTATATCAGGTGACTAGAGTATTTCTTCCACCAATTCTTAAAGCAATATTTTAAAGACTTATAAATTAATATTTGGGATACAAATAGGTATACCATCGGTCTATGAATATAGAGATGATGCCTTAATAGACCATACTGTGAATAAATAATATAACTGGTTCAAACTTTAAATAATGGATTGAATTGATATCTGAAAATATATAGGAAACTTTATATTGATATACATAAATTCATTCTAACCAGTTATACATCTAATGGTAATATTAGCATTATGGTTTATCATGAAGAGTGTCTGAGTTTTGCTTCAAAAATGATTATGGAAATCAAAAATAATGTGTTTGGAAAGAATCTTATGAAAAGAACAGTCAAGAAACATGGAGGAATACATGTGTTCTGAAGTAGGAAGTGATTGAAAGTGAACCAAATGCCTATAAATTTGTGAAATTGTGGATGAAAGGATATATCCTATAATGTCCATAAACTGCAGAAATAGTAATGTATCAGTGTGGAATAAAAATGAACTTCAAAATACACATCATGGTCCCATAGGTGTCTACTTGCATTGATGTGAAACTGGGTCAGTCACTGTGGAAATATTACGATTTGTATGCACCATTCACTGAATTTAGTTTTCAGTACTAGGAAATAAATATGTATTTAAGGTGGATGAATATTTCTAAGAATTATTTTGTAAAAATTTGATTATAAATCCACATACACACACATGAGTGAATTTAGAAAGTGTATAATAAGACACATATATTTCATATTTTGGAAAATCTAAAGAGTAGATATCTATATCTATATAGATAGATAGATAGATAGATAGATAATTAGATACTCACATACACAGACATTAAAATGTAGCAATATATATGCCATTCGAAAATCATAATAAAATAGATATCATCCACGTATCCAAAAATATTCATTTTACTGAACATTTATTTATGCATAATACTGTTCATCTAGGAAATTCACCCATAGGTAGAATTTCCAGTTCCATCAGTATTTAGAGGGAGCGATCTCTTCTCACAATTTGTATCTTCCAAAATAAGCAAGCTCACAAGAATGTACATGTGATACCAGGTAGAATTCTAAAGATGCATTAAAAAATACATGTGATGAATAGGCTACAGAGAAAGTGAGACAGAAATTTACATATGTGTTAATTTTAAAAACTCATGGAGAAGTATTACAATGAAAAGTTGACTAGATTTATAACACATACCATTGATAAAGCCGAAGGCAAGTCCAAGTATACACCATGACTCCTATGAAAGGCCTGTATTTCTATTCTGTTAAGTTTCTTTTTCTCCATCATATTTTGATTAGTAGTCAGAGTCTAGTAGGGTATGGGGTAGGGTCAGGGATTCAGTATTTCAAATGGAAAATAGGAAAATGAATCTAATGTGTATGCAAATATGTGCTACACAAAAATCTTCCCACTCTCATCCAGAACAATGCTTTGACATTACCTTCGCCCCAAATAAGAAACAATTAGTGGAGAAAAGTTAGAAAATCTGTGAATACATATGTGGAAAGGAAAATGCTCAGGAGTTCACAAACTTGTAGGAGGTAGAACGGGTTACAAAAAGAGAGAGGGTAAACACTCCACAAACATGGAGCTCTGCTAGCCTTTTTGAGAAACTGCCTCTGAGGTTGGGCAGTTAAAATATATGTTGTTGTCAGGAGCTTTAGCTTCCTTTGTAGTGAGACCATCAATTCTGGGTCTCCATCTATGTGACCTGGATGACATGTTTTTTTATTTTCTAGTGAACATGAGGCAGCAGTGCTGAATTCTCTCTTTGTAGGTAAACTTTGGCCACTGGGGTCTAAGTATCTAACTGTGTTGTCTGAAAAGCCATTTGGTCATTATCCACTTTCGTGGTGTTTTTTACTGCTGCACTGTGAGTTTGGTATTGGCTTCACGAAATACAAGGAGTTCTACTGGGACACAGTGCTGGAGGATGTACTCTCACGTGTGGTGGGTTACGAAAATGCACCAGTGGGGCTTCAATCCCACATAGCTTTTCAACTTGACAATAGCAACCTGATTCTGGACATTGGCAGGAATCCTCTCCATATAATAAGATGCCTTTACATACAGTCTGCTGGCTGTACCATGTCAGTCACAAGTGATTTCTAAGCCAATGGCAGATCCACGTGGCCCCACCAGAAATGTTTTTTTCACACACCTACACTCCACTGCTCTAGGCCCACTAGTCTGCAGGCTCCAACTTTCTGGCATCTATGTTCTACACTTTTTCCATGAAACCCAGTCAATCAAGGCACTGTCTGGTACAGTCATGATCAGCAACAGGACATCCAGAGGTTCTCCAGTGCAACCTGGTCATGGTAATTTCAAAAAATTCATGGTATTTATCTAGATATTTTTCAATAATGAAGTTGGAGGCACTGTGGGATTCAATTTATACAGGAACCATTAAAAGGTGAGGAATCTCATTTCAATGAAAGGTCTGGAGAACTCTCACAGGCAAGGCTTCCCAAAGAGTGGGCAAAAGGTCACATGAAGCCAGGCCCATTGAGGTCTACAATGTGAATTCCATGTGTGTTTTGACTCTCAACTATGGCTGACAATCTTTCAAAATAAAATCTTGTGATATCCTGGCTGAGATTCCCAGTGCTCTGTGGAAAGTCACCCTGGGCCTAGATCTCAGTTTCCAATGGCGAATCTCATGCTTGGCCTCCAAAAATCTCAACACAATTCATGGCAATACTTCTCTGAGCTCAGTTCCACAACTCAGTCTCTAAGGGGAATCACAACAGAGTTCAAGCCCAGGTGGACCCAGGCATCTCTTCCAATTGCCACACAAATGACGACAATTAAAACCAAAACACTCCCACAGGGCCCTCTTCTTCTTTTATATAGACACTAATCATAACCTCTAGCTGGAGGTTTCCATGAGGGGCACAGCCCAAGACAGTGTCAAAAATAATCTCACTTGCCCCTCATTTGCCTAAAGTCAGGGTGGCCTGGACAACATTCCTGTGAAACAGAAGTGATCATATAGGACTGCTGTTAATACTGCTCCACTTCTCAAATTTGAGGCCTACTGACTGTGGGGTATAGATTCTTTGTGTGAATTGGAGTCATGAGAAAACGCAAGCACCTATTGTCCAGCCTCTGCAGGGCTTTGAAGAACTCATTTGACACAAATGATCCCTATTCTCACTTGATGGAGGTCATTAATATTACAGAGGAAGGCGAGAGGCTTCATGTACAATGACTGATCTATTTTTCCATTTTGGTTTTGGATGCCCACATGGGATCTTTCTCTAGATACATCAGGTGCTGAAAATCTGAACCACAGGCTCACACAGGGCCAAGAGGCTGATTCAGACAAATCTTTTTCCAAAGCAATAAAGTAAAAAGCCACAGGTGATTCCCATTCATTTCCATTTGAAAACTCTTTTCTTCAGGCTTCACTAAGGTTTGGCCTGAGGCAAAGACCTTTCTGACATTCAGAGCAACAGAACAATAGGTAATCAAAAGCCCCCAAGCAGGGTTTCTCCTAGGAGACTTTCCTGGTTACTCTGATATGTGAGTTTTCTGAGATGCTCGCCATTCCCTTCAGCTATCCAGTACATGGCTATGTCACAGAGCTTGGAGGTGGTACGTATCTTGTACAAAAATACATGATACTAATCTTTAGAGTGGCCAGAATTCAGGAAAAAAATGAGAACATAGGTAGATAGCAGGTGTTGCCCATGGATAAGGCAAGCCTCAGTCCATTCATTAATTGGGAAGGATGCATACTGGGAAGTTTTCTACTAGACAGGACACACCCAATGAGCTATTTTCTTTTCTAATATCTACAAAGAAAAACAAAGTGGGATACACAGACACAGAAACAGTCTCCTTGTCAAATGACTTACTAGAAACAGTCCACTCCATACCAAACAAACCTCCTTTTTTACCTATTCTCAGATCATGAGAAAAAACCACAAACACAAACCAACACCCACAAATGCACCTCCTTCTTCCAAGTAGGTCTGTGACTATCTGGAGTGTCCTCTGACTGGTAGGACAAACGATGTAACCCAGAAATGGCCTTTCTGTCTCAGATCTGGTCTCCTTCGTCAAATCTGTGAATTTGTAAGGAGGCAGTGGTGAGCCAATTCCCATGCTCTCAGGAAAGACCCCTCTTCAGAGCTTTCTTGGTATTTGGCAACCCTTACATCAGTAGGTACCAAGAAAGACTGACTCTGTCCTTGGTAAATCCAAAGAAATGAGCCCACTGTGACTGCGACTGGGACTGGCTCAGGGTGCCTGGCTTCCTGGATCACAAAATTCAGAGACCTCCATCACCAAGGAAGTGAGGTGAGGTCACTACCTTCAGAAAATGAATGAGGTCACTGTCTTGGCCACCACTTTGTCCTAACAGTTTCTTCCTATTGTCTCCTGACATGGAGGCTGCCCTACTTCCTGTGATACTTTCACATGTTAGAATGGTATAGAAACCATAGTCACCTGGGAACAGCTCTCCACACAGGCCTAGTTTGGTCCATCTTCCCTACATTAAGAATAGAGAGGCTGACTCAGACACATCCTTTCATGCTGACCATGTTGTTTGCCATGGAATATGACTTTTGTTCTCTCAGGTCCTTCATAGCTGCCTGCATCTTCTCCAGGGATAATTTCTGCATGGATTTTGAGGTACTCAGCAGGTGGAAGATCTCCTAACTTCCTGTATTGTAATACCAACTTTGTCCCTGCTCTTCTGTAAAGTGAGATTGAGGGAATATTGTATGGTCAGGGTTAATAGCATGTTCGATTTGGGTTGGAAATCATTCTGCTGGATGAATAATTGTATTGGGAACCAGCGATATTTATAAGAATATAGAGGGAAAACATAAGTATGAAAACAGAAATCTAGGTAATATTTGAAGCCCAGAAGGATTTGGACCCTTGATTGGGATCCTTAGCTTGAGTTATGTTTTGCACCGAGGTCTCAGTTAAATTGATATACAATGGCATAAGACCCTGTACCTCAGATGATTAAATGTAGAAGAGAACATCCAGTCAAAAAGGGATTGTGTGTAGGATTAGGAAGATAGTCAGTAGGTTTAGGAGGAAGAGTGAGTCTAGGATTTGGACCAAATGTTCTTTAGCAATACGGTTTTGGTTAGAGAGTGAATATAAATGACACCATATGTGAAGAGTCAGGCACAATGATGAACTGGGGAAAATATGTAGGAAAGCAGACATCAATAGAGACATTAGGAAATCTGGCAAAGTATAACATGATAGGATTAGAGATTTTCAACAGGGTTGAGGTTGAATACATAATCTTAAGAAGAAACAAATTTGTAGTCACCAATAAGATTGACATTTGAGAGCATTAGGCAACCTGGACATGGATATATTTAGTAATCCATGTTCACATTCCATTGAGGCTTTGGTACAATCATAAGGGTGACCTTCGCATTTTGTGTCCAAAATATTACTGTGATAATATGTATATGAAGATCAGGTGACATGAGTATTTCTTCCACCATTTCTGGGGGAAATATTTTGAAAAGATATAAATTAGTACTGGGGATACTAATAGGCTTACCCTGTGTTCATGAATATAGAGATGATGCATTAATAGACCATAATGTGAATAAATTATATGACTGGTTCCAAATTTAAATAATCGATTGTATTGATATCTGAAAAAATAGAAGAAATCATTTATTGATATACATACATTCATTCCAACCACTTACATATCTATTGGTTATCTTAGGGTTACCGTTTATCATGAATAGTGAATGAGTTTTGCTTCAAAAATGATTATGGAATCGAAAATAATGTGTTTAGAAAGAAGTCTAGTGAAAAGACGAGTCAAGAAACATGGAGAAATATAAGTGTTCTGAAGGAGGAAGTGATTGAAAGTGAACCAAATATTTATAAATTTGTGAATTTGTGAATGAAAGGATATATTTTATGATGTCTATAAACTGAAGAAATAATAACGTACAAGGTTTGAATAAAAATGAACTTTAATAAACACATCACATCCAATAGGAATCTACTTGCATTGATGTTAAACTTGGTCAGTTACTGTAGAAATATTACGATTTGTAAGCACCCTTCCCTGAAGTTAGTTTTCAGTACTAGGAAACAAATATGTATTTCAGTGGATGTATATTTCTGAGAATAAACTTGTTAAAAATTGATTATAAATCCACATATATGAATATGAATGAATTCAGGCGGTGTATAAGAAGACACATATATTTCATATTTTGGTAAATATGGAGAATATATATATATATAGACACACAAACACACACACATTATAATGTAGCAATATATATGCCAACTGAAATTCATCATGAAAAATAACTCATCCGCATATCCCAAAATATTCATTTTACTGAACAGTAATATATGTATAGTGTTGTTCATCTAGGAAGCTCACTCATGGGTTGAATTTTCTGTTAAAACAGCGTTTAGGAGGAGTGATCTCTTCTCACAATTTGTATCTGCCAATTCAGCCACCTCACAAGAATGTACATGTGAAACCAGGTAGGATTCTATTTGTGCATATAAAAATACATTTGCTTAATAGGCTACAGAGAAAGGGAGACAGGAATTCACATATTTCTTAACTTTAAAAACACATGGAGAATTATTTCAACAAATAATTGACTAGATTTATAACTCCTACCTTATATCATGCAAAAGGTAAGTCCAACTATACACCATGCTTCCTCTGAAATGCTTGTATTTCTATTCTGTTTGGGTTATTTTTCTCCATTATATTAGGATTAGTAGTCAGAGTTTAGTAGGGTATGGGTTAGTGTCAGGGATTCAGTATTTCAAACAGAAAATTGTAAAATGAATCCAATGTTTATGCAAATATGTGCTAAACAAAATCTTCTCTCTCTCATCCAGAACAATGACTTGACATTCCCTTCGCCACAAGTAAGTCAGAATTAGAGGAGAAGAGTTAGAAAATCTGTGAATATATACTTAGAATGGAAAATGCTCAGGAATTCACAACCTTGGAGTTGATAGAGCAGTTTCCAAAAGTAAGTGACATGGTAAACACTCCACAAACATGGAGATCTGCTGGCCTAAACACTTCTTGAGAAATTGCCTCTGAGCTTGGGCACTTGAAATATATGTTGTTTTCAGGAGCTTTAACTTCCGATGTAGTGAGACCATCAAAGCTAGGTCTGCATCTATGTGACCAGGAGGACATGGTTTCTTATTTTCCAATGACCATGAGGCAGCAGTGCTAAATTCTCTCTTTGTAGCTAAATTGTGGCCACTGGGGCTAAGTGTCTCCCCATGTGGACTGTGAAGCCATTTGGTCATCCTCGACTTTTCGTTTTGTTTCTTGCTGCTGCACTGGGAGTTTGGTATTTGCTTCACGAAATACAAGGAGTTCAAGTGGGACACAGTGCTGGAGGGAGTTCTGTCACGTGTGGTGGGTCAGTGTCTGCATGAGAATGCACCAACTAGGCTTCTATCCCACATAGCTTGCCCCTTGACCATAGCAACCTGATTCTAAACATTGCCGTGAAAAATCTCCATATAACAAGATGCCTTTATATAGAAGGGTCTGCTGGCTGCACCGTGTCTGTCTCAAGGCATTTGAAAGTCAATGGCAGATCCACATGGCCCCACCAGAGATGTTTTATCACACACCTGCACACCACTGCTCTAGGCCCACTACTCAGCAGGCTCCAACTTACTGGCATCTCTGTTCTACACGATTTTCATGATACCTAGTCAATCAAGGCACTGTCTGGTATACTCATGATCAGCAACAGGACATCCAATGGTTCTCCAGTGCCACCTGGTCATGAGAATTTCTAAAATTTTATGGTATTTATCTAACTATTTTTCACAGATGAAGTTGTTGGTACTGTGGGTTTCAATTCATTCAGGATCCATTAAATGTTGAGGAAGCTCATTTTAATGAAGGATCTGGAGATCTCTCACAGGCAAGGCTTCCCAAAGAGTGGCCAAATTGTCACATGAAGCCAGGCCCATTGAGGTCTACAATGTGAGGTCATGTGTGTTTTGACTCTCAACGATGGCTGCCAAGTCTTTCAGAATAAAACCTGTGATATCCTAGCTGAGATTCCCAGTGCTCTCTGGAAAGCCTCCCTGGGCCTAGACCTCAGTTTCCAAGGGCGACTCTCATGTGTGGCCTCCTGAAATCCCAACAACATTCATGGCAATACTTCTCTGAAGTTAGTTCCAAATCTCATTCTCTAAGGGGAATCACATCAGAGTTCAAGCCCAGGTGGACCCAGTCATCTCTTCCAACTACCACACAAATGACCACAATTAAAACCAAAACACTCCCACATGGTTCTCATCTTCTTCCATATAGACACACATCATAACCTGTGGATGGAGTTTTCCATGAGGGGCACAGCCAAACCAGTGCCCAAAATAAGCTCCCTTGCCCCTCATTTGCCTAACGTCAGGGTGGATTGGACATGCTTCCTGTGAACCAGGAGTGATCAAATAGGCCTGCCGTAAATGCTCCACTTCTCCACTTTGAGGCCTTCTTACTGTGGGGATTATATTCTTCTTTTTCTAAATTTTTTTGGAAATTTAATTGGAAAGTTAAAAAAATTGTTTTGCAGGATGTTAAATTTCTAATGGCAAAGCCTTCACCTTGTTTGTGAAGGAAACCTTGATGCCTTGCCAATCTGGTAACATGGAGACACTCAAAATTTTCTTTTACATACTACATGGATGAATGGCTACAGCTCATAGTTTTTTAAAACTGAAAGGCAGATACCAGCAAGTAAGATAACAAATAAAAGACAATTTTATTAAAAAATAAAGTTGTTAAATGACTCAAATATTGGAAATTCAATTCTTTTTATTTTTGGTTGTTCAAAACATTATAAAACTCATGATATATCATCTTTCATACATTTGACTCAATTGGGTTATGAACTCCCATTTTTACCCCAAATACAAATCGCAGAATCACATCAGTTACACACTCACGTTTTTACATAATAGCATACTAGTTATTGTTGTATTCTGCTACCTTTCCTATCCCCTACTATTCCCCCTCCCCTCCCATCTTCCCTCTCTACCTCATCTGCTGTTGTTTAATTCTCTCCCTTGTTTTCCCCTCTTTAGCCTCACAACCTCTTATATGTAATTTTGTGTAACATTGAGTAGTCTCCTACCATTTCCATATGCTTTTCCTTCTCTCTCCCTTTCTCTCCCCCCACTCATCTCTGTTTAGTTTTAATATTTTTCTCATGTTCTTCCTCCCTGTTCTCTTCTTATTTGCTCTCTCTATATAAAAGGAAACATTTGGCATTTGTTTTTTAAGGATTGGATAGATTCGCTTAGCATAATCTATTCTAATGCCATTCATTTCCCTGCAAATTCTATGATTTTGTCATTTTTCAGTGCTGTGTAATACTCAATTGTGTATAGATGCCACATTTTTATTATCCATTCGTCTATTGAAGGGCATCTAGGTTGGTTCCAAAGTCTAGCTATTGTGAATTGTGCCGCTATGATCATCGATGTGGCAGTATCCTTATACTGCTCTCTATTAACATCCTCAGGGAAGAGTCTGAGAAGGGCGATATCTCGGTCAAATGGTGGTTCCATTCCCAGCTTTCCCATGAATCTCCATACTGCTTTCCATATTGTACTCACCAATTTGCAGTCCCACAAGCAGTGTACAAGTGTACCCTTTACCCCACATCCTCACCAACACTTATTGTTGTTCGACGTCATAATGGCTGCCAATCTTACTGGAGTGAGATGGTATCTTAGGGTGGTTTTGATTGCATTTCTCTGACTGCTAGAGATGGTGAGCATTTTTTCATGTACTTGTTGATTGATTGTATGTCCTCCTCTGTGAAGTGTCTGTTAAGATCCTTGGCCCATTTGTTGATTGGGTTATTTGTTATCTCATTGTTTAATTTTTTTGAGTTCTTTGTATATTCTAGATATTAGGGCTCTATCTGAAGTGTAAGGGGTAAAAATTTGTTCCCAGGATGTAGGCTCTCTATTTACCTCTCTTATTTTTTCTCTTGCTGAGAAAGATCTCTTTAGATTAAGTAAGTCCCATTTGTTTATTCTTTTTATTAACTCTTGGGCTATGGGTTTCCTATTAAGGAATTTGGAGCCCAACCCCACAGTATGTACATCGTAGCCAACTTTTTCTTCTATCAGACGCAGTGTCTCTGATTTTATATCTGGCTCCTTGATCCATTTTGAGTTAACTTTTGTGCATTGTGAGAGAAAGGGATTCAGTTTCATTTTGTTGCATATGAATTTCCAGTTGTCCCTGCACCATTTGTTGAATATGCTATCCTTCTTCCATTGCATGCTTTTAGGCCCTTTTTCAAATATAAGAAAGTTGTAATTTTGTGGATTTGTCTCTGTGTCCTCTATTCTGTACCATTGGTCCATCTGCCTGTTTTGATACCAGTACCACACTGTTTTTGTTACTATTGCTTTGTAGTACAGTTTGAACTCTGGATTCACACTTCCTGCTTAGAATTGCTTTCGCTATTCTGGGTCTTTTGTTGTTCCATATGAAATTCATGATTACTTTATTTATTTCTACAAGAAATGCCATTGGGTTTTTGATTGGCATCGCATTAAACCTGTAGAGAACTTTGGGTAATATAGCCATTTTGATGATGTTATTTCTGCCTATCCATGTACAGGGCATACTTTTCCATCCTCTAACATCTTCTTCTATCTCTCTCTTTAGGATTCTGTAGATTTCATTGCATAAATCTTTCACCTCTTTGGTTAGGTTGATTCCCAAGTTTTTTATTTTCTTTGAGTATACTGTAAAAGGAGTGGTTTTCCTCATTTAAATTTCAGAAGTTTTGTTGCTGATATACAGGAATGCCTTAGATTTATGCGTGTTGATTTTATATCCTGCCACTTTGCTGAATTCATTTACTAACTCTAGCAGACCCTTTTGGGTCTGTTAAATATATTATCATGTCATCCAAAAATAGCGATAATTTAAGTTCTTCTTTTCCTATTTTTAAGTCTTTAATTTCTTTTGTCTGTCTAATTGCTCTGGCTAGTATTTCAAGAACTAAATCGAATAGAAGTGGTGATAGATGGCATCCCTGTCTTGTTCCAGATTTTAAAGGGAATGCCTTCAGTTTTTCTCCATTTACAATGATGCTAGCCTGAGGTTTAGCATATATAGCTTTTACAATGTTGAGGTAAGTTCCTGTTATTCCTAGTTTTTATAGAGTTTTAAACATAAAGGGATGCTGTACTTTGTAGAATGCTTTTTCTGCATCTATCGAGATGATCATATGGTTCTTCTCTTTAAGTCTATTGATGTGGTGAATAGTATTTATTGATTTCCGTATATTGAACCAGCCTTGCATCCCTGGGATGAATCCCTCTTGATCATGATGCACAATTTTTTTATGTGCTTTTGTATTTGATTTGCCAGGATTTTATTGAGAATTTTTGCATCCAAGTTTATTAGAGATATTGGTCTGTAGTTTTCTTTCTTTGAAGTGTCTTTGTCTGGTTTTGGGATCAGGGTGATGTTGGCCTCATAGAATGAATTTGGAAGAACTCCTTCTTTTTCTATTTTTTGAAATAGCTTGAAAAGTATTGGTATTAATTCATCTTTGAACGTTTTGTAGAACTCTGCTGTATAACCATCTGGTCCAGGGTTTTTTTTGGTAGGTAGTCTTTTGAAGGTTTCTTCTATTTCTTCCTTTGTTATTGGTCTATTTAAATTTTGTGTGTCTTCCGGACTCAATCTGGGCAGATCATATGACATAAGAAATTTATCGATATCTTCATTATCTTCTGTTTTATTGGAATATAGGGTTTCAAAATACTTTCGAATTATCTTCTGTATTTCTGTAGTGTCTGTTGTGATATTGCCTTTTTTATCCCATATGTTAGTAATTTGAGTTCTCTCTCTGCTTCTCTTCATTAGCATGGCTAAGGGCCTGTCGATTTAATTTATTTTCAAAGAACCAACTTTTATTTGTTCAATTTTTTTGTTTCAATTTTGTTGATTTCTCCTCTAATTTTAATTATTTCTTGTCTTCTACTACATTTGTTGTTTTGCTCTTTTTTTTCTAGGTTTTTGAGATGTAGTGTGAGATCATTTATTTGTTGTTTTTTTTCTTTTTTTGAGGAAAGAATTCCAAGAAATGAATTTCCCTCTTAAAACTGCTTTCATTGTTTCCCACAGAATCCGGTATGTTGTGTCTGTATTTTCATTTGTATCTAAGAGATTTTTTTATCTCCTCCTTTATGTCTTCTGTAACCCATTGATTATTCAGTAACATATTGTTCATTTTCCATGTGATGTAGAATTTTTCCTTCCTTCTTCAATCATTAATTTCAAGTTTCATTCCATTATGATTAGATATGGTGCATGGTATTATCTCCATACTTTTATATTTACTAAGAGTTTCCATATGGCATAATATATGGTCTATATTTGAGTAGGACCAATGTGCTGCTGAGAAGAACATGTATCCACTTTATGATGTTTGATATATTCTATATATGTTGGTTAAGTCCAGGTTATTGATTGTGCTATTGAGTTCTATAGTTTCTTAATTCAGATTTTCTCTAGAGGATCTGTCCAATGGCGAGGGTTGTGTGCTGAAGTCACCCGTAATTATTGTGCTATAGCCTATATGACTCTTGAACTTGAGGAGAGTTTGTTTTATGACTTGGCACCACCATTGTTTGGTGCATACAAATTGATAATTGTTATGTCTTGTTGGTGAATGTTGCCTCTTAACAGTATATAGTGTCCTTCTTTATCACTTTTGATTAACTTAGGTTTTAAGTTGATTTTATTCGATATGAGTATGGCCACTCCTTCTTGCTTCCGAGGGCCAACAATGGCTGCGAAGTCTTTCAGAATAAAATCATGTGATTTCCTGGCTGAGATTCCCATTGCTCTGTGGAAAGCCACCTTGGGCCTAGATCTCAGTTTGAAAGGGTGACAATCATGCGTGGCCTCCTAAAAACCAACACAATTCATATCAATACTTCTATGAGGTACGTTCCAGAACTCAGGCTCTAAGGGGAATCACACCAGAGTTCAAGCCCAGGTGGACCAAGTCATGTCTTCCAACCCCCACACAAATGACCACAATTAAAACAAAAAAACTACCACATGGCCCTCATCTTCGTCCATAAAGACCCTCATCAAAAGTTCTGGATGGAAGTTTCCATGAGGGTTGCAACTAAAGACAGTTTTCAGAATAAGCTCCCTTGCCTCTAATTTCCCTAAAGTCAGGGTGGCCTGGACACCCTTCCTGTGAACCAGGAGTGATCAAAAAGGCCTGCCATTAATTCTGCTTTGTTTCTATAATTTGAGGCTTACTGAATGTCAGGTATAGATTTTTTATGTGATTTGGAGTCATGAGAAAATCCAAGCACATCTGGAGAGCATTCAAGAATTCATTTGACAAAGAGGATCCCTAATCTCACTTGAATGGGGTCAGGAACCTAACAGAGAAAGTCAAGAATCCTCATCCACAATGACTGCTCTTTTTGCCATTTTGGTTTTGAATGCACACATGGGATCTTTCTTTAGATCCATCAGGTGCAGAGAATCGAAGCCACAGCCTCACACAGGGCCAAGAGGCAGATTCAGACAAATCCCTTTCCAAAGCAATTAAGCAAAGAGCCACAGGTGATGCCCATTTATTTCCATTTGAAATTTTTTTCTCCAGGCTTCACAAAGGGGTGGCCTGAGGCAAAGACCTTCCTGACATTCAGGGCAACAGAACCTTGATTGGTATACTGAGCTTGAATTATGTTCTGCACCGAGCTCTCAGATAAATCGATATACAATGGCATAGGACCGTGTACCTCGGATGATTGAATGTAGAAGAGAACATCCAGTAAAAAAGGGATAGTCTGTAGGATTAGGAAGATAGTCAGTAGGTTTAGGAAGAAGAGTGAGACTAGGAGTTGGACCAAAAGTTCTTTAGCAATAGGGTTTCAGTTAGAGAGTGAATGTAAATGTCAGCACATCTGAAGAGAAAGTCACAATGATGAACAGGGAAAAATATGTAGGAAAGCAGATATCAATAGAAAGATTAGGAAATCAGGCAAAGTATAAAGTGAGTGATAGGATTAGACATTTTCAACAGGCTTGAGGTTGAATATATAATCTTAGGAAAAAACAAATATGTAGTAATCAATAGGATTGACATTTGAGAGCATTAGGCACCCTGGACATGGATGTTTTTAGTAATCCATGGTCACTTTCCATTTAGGCTTTGGTACAATCATATGTGTGACCTTTGCATTTTGTGTCCAGAATACTACCGTGATAAAATTTATATGTTGATAAGGTGACATGAGTATTTCTTCCACCATTATGGGGAGTAATATTCTGGAAACTTATAAATTAGTACTGGTGATACAAATAGGTGTACCTTGTGTTGATCATTATTGAGATGTTGCATGAATAGACCAGATTGTGAATAAAGTATATAACTGGTTCCAACTTTAAATAATGGATTGAGTTTGCATCTGAAAATGTATTGGAAATCTTATATTGATATATATACAATCATTCCAACCAGTTATATATGTAATTGTAATATTAGGGTTACGGTTTATCGTGAAGAGTGAGTATTGCTTCAAAAATGATTATGGAATCAAAAATAATGTGTTTGAAAGAAGTCTAGTGAAAAGACCAGTAAAGAAACATGGAGGAATACATGTGTTCTGAAGTAGTAAGTAAATGAGAGTGAACCAAATGCCTATAATTTTGTGAAGTTGTGGGTGAAAAAATATATCCTATGATGTCCATATACTGAAAAAATAGTAATGTACCAGTGTTGAGTAAAAATGAACTTCAAAATACACATCATGTCCCATAGCAATCTACTTGCATTGATGTTAAACTGGGTCAGGTACTGTAGAAATATTAGGATTTGTATGCACCACCTACTGAACTTAGTATTCAGTAGTAGGAAACCAATATGTATTACAGGTGTATAAATATTGCTGAAAATAATCTTGTAAAAAGTGGACTTTGAACCCACATACATGAATATAAATGAATTTAGGGAGTGTATAATAAGACACATATTTTTCATATTTTTTTAATATCTGGAGAATATATATACATATATATATATAATATATATATATATATAATATATATACATATATATACATATATGATATATATATATATGTATATATATACACATATATATTTTTTTTCCAGATTTAAAAAAAATACATACACACACACACACACACACACATTAATATTTAGCAATATATATGCCAATCGAAATTCATCATGAAATATAATTCATCCACATATCCAAAAATATTCATTTTACTGAACATGGATTTATGTATAGTGTTTTTCACTAGGAAGCTCACCCATAGGTTGAATTTTCAGTCCCATCATTATTTAGGGAGAGTCATCTGTTCTCACAATTTTATATTCCAAAATCAGGGAGCTCACAAGATTGTCCGTGTGATACCAGGTAGGATATTATATATATATGTATAAAAAAATACATGTGCTGAATAGGATACAGAGAAAGGGATACAGGAATTTATATATGTGATAATTTTAAAAAATCATGGAGAAATATTACAATGAAAAGTTGACTAGATTTAAAAAACATACTCTTGATAATGCAGAAGGCAAATAGAAGTATACACCATGCTTCCTATGAAAGGCCTGTATTTCTATTCGGTTAGGTTTCTTTCTCTCCATGATATTAGGATTAGTAGTCAGAGTCTAGTAGGGTATGGGTTAGTGTCAGGGATTCAGTATTTCAAATGGAAAAAAGGAAAATGAATCTAATGTGTATGCAAAAATGTGATACACAAAAATCTTCCCTCTCTCATCCAGAACAATGCCTTGACATAACCATCGCTAAAAGTAAGACACAATTAGAGGAGAGGAGTTAGAAAATCTGAATATATATGTGGAATGGAAAATGCTCAGGAGTTCACAACACTGGAGGTGGTAGAACAGTTTCCAAAAGTAAGGGAGAGGGTAAACAATCCAGAAACATGGAGCTGTGCTGGCCTTGAGACTTCTTGAGAAACTTCCTCTGAGGTTGGGAACAAGAAATATATGTAATTGTTAGGAGATTTAGCTTCGTTTGTAGTGACACCATGAAATCTGGGTCTGCATCTCTATGACCTGGAGCACATGGTCCTTATTTTCTAATGAACATGAGGGAGCAGTTCTGAATTCTCTCTTTGTAGGTAAACTGTGGCCACTGGGAGCTAAGTGTCTTTCCGTGTGGACTGTGAAGCCATTTGGTGATCCTCCACTTTCCAGGGTGTTTCTTACTGCTGCACTGGGAGTTTGGTATTTGCTTCACGAAATACAAGGAGTTCAACTGGGACAAAATGCTGGAGGGAGTTCTGTCATGTGTGGTTGGTCAGGGACGCAAAGAGAATGTACGAACCAGGCTTCTATCCTACATAGCTTTCACCTTGACTATAGCAACCTGATTCTGAACATTGCCCTGAAACCTCTCCATATGACAAGATGCCTTTACATATAAAGGTCTCCTGCCTGCACCATGTCAGTCGCAAGTCTTTCGAAGCCAATGGAAGATCCAGGTGGTCCTACCAAAAATATTTATTTACACACCTACAGTCCACTTCTCTAGGCCCACTACTCATTAGGCTCCAAATTACTGGCATCTCTGTTCTACACCATTTTCACGAAAACCAGTCAATCAAGGCACTCTTTGGTACACTCATGATCAGCAACAGGAAATCCAAAGTTTATCCAGTGCCACCTGGTCATGGGAATTTCAAAAATTTTATGGTATGAATCTAGTCATTTTTCAAAAATGAAGTTAGAGGCACTGTCGGTTTCAATTAATTCAGGAACCATTAAATGGTGAGGAAGCTCATTTCAATGAAAGCTCTGGAGAACACTCACAGAAAAGCCTTCCAAAAGACTGGCCAAAAGGTCACATGAATCCAGACACATTGAGGTGTACAATGTGAGGTCCATATGTGTTTGGACTCTCAACTAGGGCTGCCAAGTCTTTAAGAATTAAATCATGTGATATCCTGGCTCAGAATCCCCGAGCTCTGTGGAAAGCCATCCTGGGCCTAGATCTCAATTTCCAAAGGCGATTCTCACGTGTGGCCTAGTAAAATCCCAAGAGAACTCACGACAATACTTCTCTGAGGTCAGATCCAGAACTCATTCTTTAAGGGGAATCACACCAGAGTTCAAGCCCAGGTGATCCGAGTCATCTTTTCCAACTACCACACAAATTACCACAATTAAAACAAGAACACTCCCATATGGCCCTCATCTTCTTTCATATTGACACTCATCATAATTTTGCTGGAGGTTTCCATGAGGGGAGCAGACCAAGACAGTGTTCAAAATAAGCTCCTTTGACCCTCATTTGCCTATAGTAAAGGTGGCCTGGACACCCATCCTGTGAACCAGGAGTGATCAAATAGGCCTGCCATTAATACCGCTCCAATTCTCCAATTTGAGGCCTACTGACTGTTTGGTTTAGATTCTTTATGTGAATTTTAGTCATGAAATAACCAAGCACCTATGGGCTAGCCTCTGCAGGTTTTGAAGAACTCATTTGACCCAAAGGATCCCTATTTTCACTTGATGGAGTTCAGGAACCTTACAGAGGAAGTCGAGAGACTTCATCCCAATGGCTGCTCTTTCTGCCATTTTTCCTTTGGATGCAAACATGGGAACTTTCTTTAGATCCACAGGTGCTGAGAATCTAAGCCTCAGCCACACACAGGGCCAGGGGGCTGATTCAGTCACATCCCTTTTCAAAGCACTTAAGAAAAGAGCCACAGGTATGCCCAATCATTTCCATTTGAAAACTGTTTTCTTCAGGCTTCACAAAGGGGTGGCCAGATGCAAAGAACTTCCTGACATTCAGGGCAACAGAACAATAGGTAAGCAAAAGGCCCAAAGCAGGGTTTCTCCTCTGAGACTGTCCTCGTCACACTGATATCTGAGTTTTCTGAGATGCTCGCCATCACCTACAGCTATCCAGTACATGGCTATGTCACAGAGCTTGGAGGTGGTACATATCTTGGACACAAAACCATGGGCCTATTCTTGAAATTGGCCGGAATTCAGGACAAAAATAGAAACTTAGGAAGGTAGCAGGTGTTGCTCATCGATAAGGCAAGCTACAGTCCATTCATAAACGGGGCAATATGAATGCTGAGAAGCTTTCTACTAGACACGACACATCCATTGATGAATTCTCTTTTCTAATGTCTACAACCACGGAAACAGTGGAATACACAGACATAGAAACACTCGCCCTGTGAAAAGACTTACTAGAAACAGTCAACTTCAAATGAAACAAACCGACTGTCCTACCTATTCTCAGAAAATGAGACAAAACCACAAACCCACAACCACACCCACAAAGGCACCTCCTTCCCCTAAGTAGGTCTTTGACTATCCGGAGTGTCCTCTGACTTGTAGGCCATAATACGTTCCCCCGAAATGGCCTGTCCTGTCTCAGATCTGGTCTCCTTGGCAAACTCTGTGAACTTCTCAGGAGCCAACGGTGAGCCACTAACGACTTTCTCAAGAAAAGCCCCGCTTCCGAGCTTTCCTGGCATTTGGCCTTCTCAAGTCTGAAGGTACCAAGAAAGACTGACTGCATTTAGTAAATCCAAACAAGTGAGACCATAGGGACTGGGACTTGGACTGGCTATGGGTGCCTGGCTTCCTGGATCCAAAGTTCAGAGAGTTCCATCACCATGGAAGTGAGGTGAGGTCACTTCCTTCCTGAACTGAATGAGGTCCCTGTCTTGGCAACCACTTTGTCTTAACTGTTACTTCCAAGGGTCCCATGAGATTGAGGCTGCCCCTACTTCCTGTGACACTTTCACAAGTTAGAATGGTATATCAACCATAGGCACCCAGGAATAGATCTCCACACAGGCCTGTTTTGGTCCATGTTCTCTACATTAAGAAGAGAATCTGATTCAGACACAACCTTTTATCCTGACTGGGTTGTTTGCCATGGAAGATGACTTTTGGTCTCTCAGGTCCTTCATAGCTGCCTACATCTTCTCCAGGGATCATTTCTGCATGGGCCTTTGAGGTTATCAGCAGGTGGAAGTTTCCCTACATTTCTGTATTGTAAAATCAACTCTTTCCCTGATGTTCTATAAAGTTAGATTGAGGGAATAGTGTATGATTATGGTTAAAAACATGTTTGATTTGGGTTAGAAATCATTGTGCTGGATGAATAATGGTATTGGGAACCTGCTATGTGTATAAGAATATATAGGTGTAATATATGTATGAAAAAAGAAATCTAAGTATGATTTGAAGGCCAGAAGGGCATTGGGCCCTTGATTGGGATACGCAGCATTGAATTACGTTCTGCAGAGATGTCTCAGATAAATCGATATACAATGGCATAGGACCTTGTACTTTGCATGAATTAATGTAGAAGGAACATCCAGTCAAAAAAGGATAGTCGGTAGTGAAAGGTTAATAAAATAGGTACTTGCTATTTCCTGTTTTTCTGTATGCTTAAAAAAACACTGTTGAAATCTTGAGAAATGTTTGCTAATCTTGTTCTAGAATGTACTGTTCCCAACTGCCAAACTGCAGAATGTACTGCCTCACTCGGTGTCACACGAACCGCCCACTCACCCTTACACATCAGTAAACTTCCCTCCCTTCCATCTCCAAGGAATGTATGTAAGCTCTGCATAAGCTGTTCTCAGAGCTCTCTGATCTATTTAAGTTAGCTGTGAGCCCCAGCAAGCTGGACGCAAAATAACCCTTTGCTGTTGCATGAGACAGTCTCTTGGTAGTCTCTTCCTCCAACACTCACCTGACCTTTACATATTGAGGTTCCACCGAGTTCCGGCAGTGGCGGATGAGAGACCCCAACGGGCTCCTCTCGGAGCAAGTAAGGCGCCTCTTTCTGGTTTCAGGTGTCATGTTAGGGCTTGGCAAAATTGCTGGCGATGAAGAGCCTGGGGTCTCTCCGACGGTGGCTGAGAGACGTGTCACAGAGACATAGGGCACCTCCCTGGGGGACCCCAAAGAGGACTCGGAGAATCAAGGAACAATTGCTTCATCGACTCAGTGATATTTTCTTTTAGATTCGGTATTGCCATCCTATCGGGTTTTGCCGGCTACGCATTCCTGGTCTCAGTGTTGGATGTCCATTGCCTGTCTTTATGGTCTTGTCTTATCTGTGTCATGTGTCTTTGCTTTTACTGTTTGTGTACCTTTCATTATGGGACAGAGCACTTCAATGCCTCTGTCCCTGACCCTTGATCACTGAACCAAAGTCCGCTTAAGGGCTCAGAATCTTTCTTTTTTTAGTAAAACGCTGGACCTGGCAGACTCTCTGTGCCTCAGAATGGCCCATCTTTGGAGTCGTATGGCCCCAAGAAAGATCTTTCTACTTCCCACTAATTTATAAAGTCAGAGATATTGTCTTTCAGCCAGGGCCACATAGCCATCCTGATCAACAGCCATATATCTTATCTTTTCAGGACCTCTGCAAATCTCCTCCTCCATGGGTGAAGCCTTTCCTTGCCCATGCCTCTGCTCATACTCCTTCCCACATGATCTCTCAAACCCTCACTTCTTCCTCCTCCTCCACCCTCTGTTTTCCCTGAGTCACAAGATTTGACTCTACTGGACTCTTCCTCCTCTCCTTACCCCCTGCCCTCGTCCCCTAACACAGAACACACTCTAAGTGATTCCCCTGCTGCTGACTAAGCCTCTCTACCATTGGAGAAAGCTAAGCTGGTAATAGGATCTGATAATGGACCGATGTTCATGGCCCAGGTAAGTCAGGGGTTAGCCAGGAACCTGGGGATTAATTGGAAGTTATATTGTGCTTATAGACCCCAGAGTTCAGGACAAGTAGAAAGAATGAATAGAACCATTGAAGAGACCTTAACGAAATTAAGCTTAGAGACCAGCATAAAAGATTGGACTGTGCTCCTGACTTATGCGATGTTTCATGCAAGAAAAAATCCTTCTGTTTCTTTGAGTAACCTTACCCCCTGAGAAGTTCTCTATGGTGGCCCTCGTCCAGTAAGGGTCCTAAGCCCAACTGTAAGACCTAAGGATCCTTTCCACACCCTCTTGCTTGATAGACTTAAAGCTCTTGAAAGAACTCAGTGATACCTGTGAAAATAGCTGCCCACTGCGTAACAAACTGTGTACCAGGGGATTCCACATCCATATCAAATAAGAGACTTCATGTATGTAAGATGACATCAGGTGTCATCCCTGGAACCCAGCTGTAAAGGACCATACCAGGTGCTACTTATAACACCTACAGTGGTAAAGGTATACAGAATCACTTCTTGGATCTATGCCTCTCATCTCAAGCCTGCTCCTTGTCCAGAATCTTTCTGGAAACTGGAAAAGACTGGTAACAGTTTCAAATTGTGTATTCGCCATGTGGATAAGGTTATATACTCTCCCCTTGGCCACAAGTAGTCCTAACCCTCATCAGCCTTTTAAGCAGCGATGGCTGATCACAAATCCTACTGGAAAAGTGTATAATCGATCTCACATACATCCCCCTTAGGGACCTGGTGGCCATCTCTCCACCCAGACATTTGTCAGCTGGCCATAGGTTTTTTCTATTGGGATATCCCTGATGAAGAAAATCCCACTAAAATACCATTAAATCCCTTGTGTACCATAGATAATGGAAACAAACATTATGGATGTAGGGACACGCGAGCCAGATGCAGGTTGGCTATCCTAGATTACTTGTTTGCCCGGGAAACTATCAAAGCCACAAACAGTAACGGCTGTGTGGGGGAAAAACCGACTTCTTCAGTATGTCATGGAGATGTGAGCATACAGAGGCTGCCTGATGGAACCCAATACTTCATCAAATTCAGTACACAGCATTGGCCATATTACCAAGTAGACAACAGAAAAAGGATGGCCCCCAGAGGGGTCTCTAGATCCTCAAATTTTGCGTGACCTTTTTAACTTCTGCAAGTGCTCAAAAGGGTGAAAGGAGATTCCCCTATGTGGAAGCCCTTTCCCTCCTTCACTCACATCCTGAACTATGCTTCTCCAATAGATTTTTATCCTCAGCCTTCTGCTCCAGACTCTCTGCTGTCACTCCCACCTCAGCAACGTGATTTCTCCCCTCCAATTACTAGATCAGAATCCCAAACCTCCACCAGTTCTCAGACAATTGCCCGCTTGTGAAGTAGCAGGTACTGAAGTACCCCTCCACCCACTCACTCCTCTCTCTTCCTGTCAGTGCCCACACCGGGTCCCACCAGGTCCTCTTTCCAGCTAACCCAAAGCTCAAACGAGCTGAGGAGAGCTCTCAGACCCTTATCCAAGATGTAATATAAATGGCCATTAAAGTTGCTTTGTCATCACTGAAAACAGGTTACTAAAATTTAAAGTCCCTCACAGGATTTTGGGATACTCACTCCCGTTTTCTGCTCTTCTCTACCTGTTCTACTGCTCAAGTTTTTTGCTAGGAAATTCCCAAACACCTTTCCAATTATTCTTTTACATCTCTCTTTTTCCTCATTCTCAGATCCTCGGAGCTTCTCTCAGCCCCACTTTCCCCGTATTCCCCCTCTGTACCAGGCCCACAGAAAAGTCTTAAATGTCCTTCTCCAGAAGTCTTCACCATGGCTGACTTTAGAACTTTCAGCATAGAGTTTCTATAAAGAGTTCAATGTAGATAAACTTTCTCTTTTTGTATTGCCCTGTTATACTTGGCCACTGGCTAAAAAACTCAGTACTTCAAAGCTAGACAACCCCTAACTAGTTTTTCACAAAATATGTGAACAAGTCCTCTGGCCTTCAGCTGGGGCTTCACAGAAATGGCCACATTTCTAAGATAAAGAAATTACCAACTGGGCTCCGTTGTAACAGCTGGCAGGGGGAAAATAAGAAAGGGAATAAAAAGCTCTCCTCCTCCCAGGTGTCCTTGAAAATTTAACTTGCCCAGAACAGAGGAAAAATCAGAAACATATACTGCTTTTTTGAACTTCTGCAGACTGTAAACTTCTGAGCCCCATCCCTTATATGTTGGGTACACAATTCTGAAACTACCTAAACTTGAGTTTCAGGGGACTAATTGATTACAACAGAAGCAATGCCCTCTGAATCCAGTTGCAACAATATAGGACTGTTTCCCTGTCTTCAGTGCTATCTTAGGTGCCTTGCCTTGTCTGTCCCTACAACAGCATAATTCTATATACTTAAACATTGTTTATGTTTTTATGAAATGGTCAACAGATGTGATTATTTTGAAATGTTGCAGATGTTTCCCAGAAAGCTCTATCATGACGCAGGTTCGTTTGAAGATCAAATAGGGGGGGCATCCAACCGGTTCCACTGGGAACTTGTATCCCTCACTTTAGCCATCCTATTAGGAATAGGAGTTGCTGCACGGGTGGGGACAGGAACCACTGCCATTGTCCATGGGACACAACAAATGACCCAATTAGAAGAAGCAATAGAGCAAAACTAAGATATTAGAAACCTCCATCAGAGCTTTGCATGAATCTTTAACCTCTCTCTCTGAAGTTGTTTTAAAGAACAGTTGAGGGTTGGACCTCCTCTTCATTAGAGAAGGGGGCCTTTGTGCTGCATTGAGGGAAGGATGTTGTTTTTATGCTGACCATACTGGAGTTGTAATAAAATCTATGAGTAAATTTAAAAGACACCTTGAAGAGCATCAACAAGAGAGAGAGGCCCAAAAAGGGTGGCTTGAGTCTTGGTTCACACACTCCTCCTGGTTAACTACGTTTTTATCAACCCTGGCCGGTCCAATAATAATCCTCATATTATTGCTAACTATAAAATCCTGTTTGCTCAACCGTGTAATTTCTTTTCTCCAGGCTCAAATTGGACGAGTTAAACTTATGGTAATACCCCACTAGCAGACATAGAATGTGACACCCTCCAATGATCATTTTTATGATTAAAAGTAGCCAGAAGAAGAAGTGGGGAATTAAAGTTTAATAAAATAGGTACTTGTCACTTCTTGTTTTTCTGTAAGCTTAACAAAACACTATTGAAATCTTGAGAAATGCTTGCAAATCTTGTTCCCAGAATGTTCTGTCCCCAACTGCCCAACTGCAGAATGTACTCCCTCACCCAGGTGAATGCAAACCACCCTCTCACCCTGACCCATCAATAAAATTCCCTCCCTGCCCTCTCCAGGGAAAGTATATAAGCTCTATTTAAGCTATTCTCAGGGCTATCTGCTCTATTCAAGTGATCTCTGAGCCCCAGCATGCTGGACACCCAAAAAACCATTTGATGTTGCAAGAGATAGTCTGTTGGTGGTCTCCTCCTCTGAAGCTCGCCCCAAATTTACTTGGATGATTGAATGTAGAAGAGAACATTCAGTCAAAAACGATAGTCTGTAGCATTAGGAAGATAGTCAGTACTTTTATGAAGAAGGGTGAGTATAGGAATTGGAAAAAAATTTCTTTAGCAATAGGGTTTCGATTAGAGAGTGAATGTAAATGTCAGCACAGGTGAAGAGTCAGTCACAATGATGAACTGGGGAAAATATGTAGGAAAGCAGATATCAATAGAGACATTACAAAATCAGGCAAAGTATAAAGTGAGTGATAGGATTAGATATTTTGAACAGGGTTGAGTTTAAATATATAATCTTAGGAAGAAACAAATATGTAGTCACAATTAGGATTGACATTTGAGAGCATTAGGCAAATTTCAGGTGGATGAATATTTCTCAGAATAATCTTGTGAATAGTTGATTATAAATCCACATAATAAACATGAATGAATTTAGGGAGTGTATATAAGACACATATATTTCATATTTTGAAAAATCTGGAGAGTGTATATATATATACAAAACACACACAGACAAAAAAGTAGCAAAATATATGTCAATCAAAATTCATTATAAAATATATATCATCCACAGATCTAAAAATATTAATTTTACTGAACATGGATTTATGTATAATGCTGTTCAACTAGCAAGCTCAACCATAGGTTGAATATCCAATTCCAACAAGTTTAGTAGGAGTGATCTCTTCTAACAATTTGTATCTGCCAAGTCAGCCACCTCACAAGAATGTACGTGTGGTACCAGGGAGGAATCTATATGTGCATATAAGAATACAGAGAAAGGGAGACAGGAATTCACATATTTGTTAACCTTAAAAATACATGGACAACTATTTCAACAATAAATTGACTAGATTCATAACTCCAACTCTGTATCATGCAAAAGAAAAGTACAACAATACACCAGGCCTACTCTGAACTGCTTGTATTTCGATTCTGTTTGGGTTATTTTTCTCCATCATATTAGAATTAGTAGTCAGAGTCTGGTCGGGTATGGGTTAGAGTCAGGGATTCAGTATTTTGAATGGAAAATAGAAAACTGAATCCAATGTTTATGCAAATATATGCTACAGAAAATTCTTCCCACTCTCCTCCAGAACAATGCCTTGACATTACCTTCGCCCCAAGTAAGACACAATTAGAAGAGAAGAGTTAGAAAATCTGTGAATACCTATCAGGAATGGAAAATGCTCCAGATTTCACATCTTTGGAGGCGGTAGAGGAGTTTCCAAAAGTAAGGGACAGGGTAAACACTCCACAAATATGGAGCTCTGCTGGCCTAAAGACTTTTTGAGAATCTGCCTTTAAGGTTGGGCACTTAAAATATATGTTGTTTTCAGGAGCTTTAGCTTTATTTGTAGTGAGACAATCAAAGCTCGATCTGCATCTATGTGACCTGGAGGACATGGTTATTTATTTTTCAATAAAAATGAGGCAGCAGTGCTGAATTCTCTCTTTGTAGGTAAACTGTGGCCACTGAGGGCTAAGTGTCTCCCCGTGTGGACTGTGAAACAACTTGGTCATCCTCCAATTATCGTGGTGTTTCTTGCTGCTGCACTGGGAGTTTGGAATTTGCTTCATTAAATACAACGAGTTCAAATGGGAAACAGTGCTGAAGGGAGTTCTGTCAGCTGTGGTGTGCAGGGTCTCCAGGAGAATGCACCAACCAGGGTTCTATCCCACATAGCTTGCCCCCTTGACAATAGCAACATGATTCTGAACATTGCCCTAAAACCTCTCCATATAAAAATATGCCTTTACGTATATGGGTCTGATGGCTGCACCATGTCAGTCTCAAGCCATTTGGAAGCCAGTGGAAGATCCACATGGCCCCACCACAGATGTTTTATCACTCACTTGCGTAACACTTCTCTAGGCCCACTACTCACTAGGCTTCTACTTACCAGCATCTCTGTTCTACACCATTTTCCTGAAACCCAGTCAATCAAGGCCCTGTCTGGTATATTCATGATCATCAACAGGACATCAAAGGTCCTCCAGTGACATCTGGTCATGGGAATTTTAAAAATTTCATGGTAATTATCTAGCAATTTTTCACGGATGAAGTTGGAGGCACTGTGGTTTGCAATTCATTCAGGAACCATTAAAGGGTTAGGAAGCTAATTTCAGGGAAAGCTCTGGAGCACTCTCACAGGCAAGGCTACCCAAAGAGTGGCCAAAAAGTCACATGAAGCGAGGCCAATTGAGGTCTATAAAGCGAGGTCCATGTGTGTTTTGAATCTCAATAATGCATGCCAAGTCTTTCAGAATAAAATCATGTAATATCCTGGCTGAGATTCGCAGTGTTCTGTGGAAAGCCAAGCTGTGCCTAGATCTCAGGTTCCAATGGCAACTTCATGCCTGGCCTCCTAAAATCCCAACACAATTCATGGCAATACTTCTCTCAGGTCAGTTCCAGAACTCAGTCTATAAGGAGAATCACACCAGAGTTCAAGTCCAGGTGGACCCAGACAACTCTTCCAACCGCGACTCAAATGAAAACAATTAAAACAAAAATACTCCCTCATGGCCCTATTCTTCTTCCATATAGACACTAATCATAACCTCTTCCTGGAGTTTTCCATGAGTTGTGCAGCCCAAGATAATGTCCAAAATAAGCTTCTTGCACCTCTTTTGCCTAACTTCAGGGTAGCCTGGGCACCCTTCCTGTGAATCAGGAGTGATCAAATAGGCCTGCCCTTAATACTGCTCCGCTTATCCAATTTGAGGCTCTCTGACTGTGGGGTCTAGATTCTTTATGTGAATTGGAGTCATGAGAAAAGCCAAGACAGTGTCCAAAATCAGCTCGCTTGCCCCTCATTTGCCTAAAGTCAGGGTGGCCTGGACACCGTTTCTGTGAACGAGGAGTGATCAAATAAGCCTGCCGTTAATACTTCTGTGTTTCTCCAATTTGACGCCTACTGATTTCAGGTATCAATTCTTTATGTGATTTGGAGTTATGCGAAAACCCAAGCACCTCTGCAGGGAATTGAAGAACTCATTTGACCCAAAGAATCCCTATTCTCACTTGATGGAGTTCAGGAAATTAACAGAGGAAGGCAAGAGACTTCATCCATAATGAATGATTTTTTTTTGCCATTATGGCTTTGGACGCACACATGGGACCATTCTTTAGATCCATCAGGTGCTGAGAATCTAAGTCATAGACACAAACATGGCCAAGAGACTAATTCAGACATATACCTTCCCAAAGCAATTAAGCAAAGAGCCACAGGTGATGACATTCATTTCCATTTGAAAACTGTTTACTTCAGGCTTCACAAAGTGGTGGATTGAGGCAAAGAACTTCCTGACATTCAGTGCAAAACAACAATAAGTAAGCAAAAGGCCCAAAGCAGGGTTTCTCCACTGAGACTTTCCTGGTCACACTGATATCTGCATTTTCTGAGATGCTCGCCATTCTCTTCAGCTATCCAGTACATGGCCATGTCACAGAGTTTGGAGGTGGTACATATTTTGGACACAAATCCATGAGCCTATTCTGGATAGTGGCCAGAATTCAGGAAGAAAACAGCAACTTAGAAAGATAGCAGGTGTTGCACATCAAAAAGACAAGCTGCAGTCCATTCATATATTGGGCAGGTTGAATTATGGGAAGATTTACACTAGACAGTACACATCCATTAATGCATTCTCTTTTCCAATATCTACAACAACAGACACAGTGGGATACACAGACATAGAAACACTTGCCTTGTCAAATGACTTACTAGAAACTGTCCACTCCAAACCAAACTAACCGCCTTTCCCATCTATTCTCAGAACATGAGACAAAACAATAAACCCATACCCACTCCCACAAAGGCACCTCCTTCCCCCAATTAGGTCTCTGACTATCCAGATTGTCCTCTGACAGGGCCATACTATGTTCCCCTGAAATGGTCCGTCTTCTCTAAGATCTGGTGAAATATAAGTATGAAAACAGAAATCTAGGTATGATTTGAAGCCCAGAAGGGTTTTTCCCTTGATTGGGATACTTAGCTTTGAATTATGCTCTGCAAAGTTGTCTCAGATAATTCGATATACAATGGCATAGGACCTTTTACATTGGATGATTGAATGTAGAAGAGAACATCCAATCAAAAAGGGATAGTCGGTAGGATTAGGAAGATAGTCGGTAGGTTTAGAAAGAAGAGTGATTAAAGGATTTGGACCAAAAGTTCTTTAGCAATAGGGTTTTGATTATAGAGTGAATGTAAATGTCAGCACATATGAAGTGTCAGTCACTAGGATCAACTTGGGAAAATATGTAAAAAAGCAGATATCAATAGAAACATTATGAAATCAGGCAAAGTATAAAGTGAGTGATAGGATTAGACATTTTCAACAGGGTTGAGTTTGAATATATAAATTAGGAAGAAACAAATATGTAGTCACCAATAGGATTGACAATTGACAGCATTAGGCAACCTGGACATGGATGTTTTTAGTAATCCATGTACACTTTACATTTAGGCTTTGGTACAATCATAAATGTGACCTTTACATTTTTTTTCTCCAGAATATTACTTTGATTAAATGTATATGTACATCAGGTGACATGAGTATGTCTTCCACCATTTCTGCGAGCTATATATTGAAGATGTAAAATTAGAATCGGGGGTACAAAGAGGTGTACCCTGTGTCTATGAATATAGAGATAAAGCATGAATAGACCCTAATGTGAATAAATAATATAACTTTTTTCAACTTTAAAAAATGAATTGATCTAATATCTGAAAAATTAAAGGAAATCGTATATTGATATACAATCATTCATTCCAACCAGGTATATATGTAATGGAAATATTTGTGTTTTGGTTTATCATGAAGAGTGTGTGAGTTTTGCTTCAAAATGATTATGGAAATTCAAAATAATGTGTTTGGAAAGAAGTCTCATGAAAAGACCAGTCAAGAAACCCTGACAATACATGTGTTCTGAAGCAAGAAGTGGTGAAAGTTGAAACAAATGCATATTAATTTGTGAACTTGTGGATGAAATGTATATCCTATGATGTGCAAAAACTGAAGAAATAATAATGTACCAGTGTCGAATACAAATGAATAAAGAATTACATATCATGTCCCATAGGAATCTACTTGCATTGATGTTAGACTGGGTCAGTTACTGTAGAATAATTAGGATTTGTATGCATCATTCCCTGAAGTTAGTTTTCAGTACTAGGAAACAAATATGTATTTCAGGTGGATGAATATTTCTCAGAATAATCTTGTGAAATGTTGATTAAAAATCTACATACATGAACATGAATGAATTTAGAGAGTGTATATTAGACACATATATTTCATATTTTGAAAAATCTGGAGAGTGTATACACACACACACACACAAATAAAAAACACTCACAGACATTAAAAAGTAGCAATATAAATGCTAATCGAAATTCATCAGTAAATATATATCATCCACAGATGCAAAAATGTTTATTTTACTGAACATGAGTTTATGTATAATGTTGTTCTACTAGGACGCTCCCTATAGGTTGAATTTTCAGTTCCAACAGCGTTTAGGAGGAGTGATCTCTTCTCACAATTTGTATCTGCCAAGTCAGCCACCTCACAAAGATGTACGTGTGATACCTGGTAGGATTCTATATATGCATATAAATATATAAGTGTGAATAGACTAAAGAGAAAGGGAAACATGAATTCTCATATTTGTTAACTTTAAAAACACATGGAGATCTTTTTCTATTAAACATTGACCAGATTTATAACTCCTACCTTGTATAATGCAAAATGCAAGTCCAACTATACAACATGCCTCCAATGAACTGCTTGTATTTCTATAGGTTTGTGTTATTTTTCTCTATCATATTAGGATGAGTTGTCTGAGTCTAGTAGGTATGGGTTAGTGTCAGGGATTCAGTATTTCAAAAGGAAACTTGGAAATTGAATCCAATTTGTATGCAAATATATGCTGCACAAATATCCTCCCACTCTCATCCAGAACAATGCCTTGAAATTACCTTCACCCCAAGTAAGACACAGTTAGAGGAGAATAGATAGAAAATCAGTGAATACATATCTGGAATGGAAAATGCTCAGGAGTTCACAACCTTGGAGGTTGTAGAGGAGTTTCCAAAAGTAAGGGACAGGGTAAACACTCCACAAACATGGAGCTCTGCTGGCCTAAAAACTTTTAGAGCAACTGCCTCTGAGTTTGGGAACGTGAAAATTATGTTGTTGTCAGGAGAATTGGCTTCCTTTGTAGTGAGACCATCAAAGCTGGGTCTGCCTCTATGTGACGTGGAGGACATGGTATCTTATTTTCCAATGAACATGAGGTAGCAGTGTTGATTTTCTTCTTTTTAGGTAAACTGTGGCCTCTGGGGACTAAGTGTCTCCCCGTTGGACTGTGAAGTCATTTGGTCCTCCTCCACTTTTTGTGGGGTTTTTGCTGCTGAACTGGGAGTTTGGTATTTGCTTCATGAAATTCAAGGAGTTCAACTGAGACACAGTGCTGGAGGGAGTTCTGCCATGTGCGGTGGTTAAGAGTCTGCAGAAGAACGCACCAACCACGCTTCTATCCCTCAAAGCTTGCCACATTGCATCCTTGTCCATAGCAACCTGATTCTGAACATTGCCCTGAATCCTCTTCATATAACAAGATGCCTTTAATTACAAGGGTCTGCTGGCTGCTTCATGTAATCCACAAGCCATTTGGAAGCCAATGGAAGATCCACATTGCTCCAACAGAGATGTTTTATTACACTCCTGCCCACCAAAGCTCTAGGCCCACTTCTCAGCAGGCTGCAACTTTCTGGCACCTCTGTTCTACACCATTTTCATGAAACCCAGTCAAGCAAGGCACTGTCTGGTACATCCATGATCAGCAACAGGACATCCAAAGGTTCTCCAGTGCCACCTGGTCATGGGAATTTCAAAAATTTCATGGTATTTATTTAGACATTTTTCAAGGATGAAGTTGGAGGCACTGTGGGTTTCAATTCATTCAGGAACCAGTAAATGGTGAGCAAGATTATTTCAATGAAAGCTCTGGAGAACCCTCACAGGCAAGGCTTCCCAAAGAATGGCCAAAAGGTCACATTAAGCCAGGCCCATTGAGGTCTACAATATGAGGTCCATGTGTGTTTTCACTCTCAACTATGGCTGCCAAGTCTTTCGAATGAAATCATGTGATATCTTGGCTGAAATTCCCAGAGCTCTGTGGAAAGCCACTCTGGGGCTAGATCTCAGTTTCCAAGGGTGACTCTCATACATGGCCTCTTAAATCACAACACAATACATGGCAATACTTCTCTGAGATCAGTTCCTGAACTCAGTCTATAAGGGGAATCACACCAGAGTTCAAGCCCAGGTAGACCTTGTTATGTCTTCCAACTGTCACACAAATATCCACAATTAAATCCAAAACACTTCCACATGGCACTCATCTTCTTCCATTTACACAATCATCATAACCTCTGGCTGGAGGTTTCCATGAGGGGTGCAGCCCAAGACAGTGTCCAATATAACCTCCCTTGTCCCTCTTTTGCCTAAAATCAGGGTGGCCAGGACATCCTTCCAGTGAACCAAGAGTGATCAAATAAGCCTGCCATTAATATGGCACTGCTTCTCCAATTTGAGGCCTACTGACTGTGTGTTTTAGATTCTTTATGTGAATTGGAGTCTCGAGAAAAACCAAGCACTTATGGGCTAGCCTCTGCAGGGTTTTGAGGAACACATTTGAACCAAATGATCACTGTTCTCACATGATGGAGAACAGGACACTTACAGAGGAATGCGAGAGACTTCATCCACACTGACTGCTCTTTTGTCCATTTTCGTTTTGGATGCACACATGGGATCCTTCTTTAGATCCATCAGGTGCTGAGAATCTAAGCCACAGTCTCACACATGGCCAAAAGACTGATTCAGACACATCCCTTTCCAAAGCAATTAAGCAAAGAGCCACAGGTGATGCCCTTTCATTTCCATTTGAAAACTGTTTCTTTAGGCTCTACAATGGTGTGGCCTGAGGCAAAGGCCTTCCTGACATTCAGGGCAACAGAACAATTGATGAGCAAAAGGCCCAAAGCAGGGTTTCTTCACTTAGAATTTCCTGGTCAAACTGATATCTGAGTTTTCTGAGATGCTCCCATTTCTTTCAGCTATCCAGTACATGGCCATGTCACAGAGCTTGGAGGTGGTACATATTTTGGACACAAAACCATGAGCCTATTCTGGAGAGTGGCCAGAATTCAGGAAGAAAACCGGAACTTAGGAAGATTGTTGGAGTTGTCCACCCATAAGTCAAGCCGCAGTCCATTCATAAATTGGGCAGAATTCAGGAAGAAAACAGGAACTTAGGAAGATTATTGGAGTTGTCCACCCATAAGTCAAGCCGCAGTCCATTCATAAATTGGGCAAGTTGAGTCTAGACAGGACACATCCAATGATTCATTCTCTTTTCTAATATCTAAAACCACGGACACAGTGGGATACACAGACAAAGAAACACTGGCCTTGTCAAACGACTTACCAGAAACAGTTCACTCCAAACCAAACAAACCGCCTTTCCTACCTATTCTCAGAACATGAGACAAAATCTCAAACCCACACCCACACACACAAAGGAAGCTCCTTCCCCCAAGTAGGTCTGTGACTATTGGGAGTGTCCTCTGACTGGTGGGCCAAACTATGTTCTGATGAAATTGCCTGTCCTGTGTCACATATGGTCTCCTTGGCCAAATCTGTGAAGTTGTCACTAGCCAGCGGTGAGCCACTACCTGCTTTCTCAGGAAAGGCCCCTCTTTAGAGCTTTCCTGACATTTGTTCATCCTCACCTCAGTAGGTACCAAGAAAGACTGACTCTGTCCTTGGTAAATCCAAAAAATACGACCACTGGGACTGGGACTGAGACTGGCTCTGGGTGCCTGGCTTCCCGGATTCCAAGTTCAGAGAGTTCCATCACCAAGGAAGTGAGGTGAGATTACTTCCTTCAGGAATTCTTTGAGGTCATTGCCTTGGCAACCACTTTGTCCTAACTGTTGCTTACAATACTCCTATGAGATGGAGGCTGCCCTTTCTTCCTGTGACACTTTTACAAGTTAGAATGGTATATCAACCATAGGTACCCCGGAATAGCTCTCCACACATGCCTGGTTTGGTCTATCTTCTCTACATTAACAAGAGAGAGGCTTATTCAGACACAACCCTTCATCCTGGGAAGGTTGTTTGCGATGGAAGATGACATTTGCTCTCTCAGGTCCTTCATAGCTGCCTACATCTTCTCCAGGGATCAAGTCTGCATGGACATTTGAGGTTCTCAGCAGGAGGAAGATACCCTACATTCCTGTATTGTAAGACGAACTCTGTCCCTGCTCTTCTGCAAAGTTAGATTAAGGTAAGAGTGTATGGTTAGGGTTAATAACATGTTCGATTTCGGTTACGAATCATTGCGAAGGATGATTAATAGTATTGGGAACTGCGATATTTATAAGATTATAGAGGTGAAATATAAGTATGGAAACAGAAATCTAGGTAAGATTTGAAGCCCAGAAGGGCATTAGGCCCTTGATTGGGATACTTAGCTTATAATTACGTTCTGCACAGATGTCTCAGATAAATCGATAATCAATGGCATAGGACCTTACACCTTGGATGATTGATTTTAGAAGAGAACATCCACTCAAATTGAGATAGTCGGTGGGATTAGGAAGGTAGTCAGTATCTTTAGGAAATAGAGTGAGTATAGGATTTGGGGCAAAAGTTCTGTAGCAATAGGGTTTTTGTTATAGAGTGAATGTAAATTTCAGCACATGTGAAGAGTCAGTCACATGATGAACTGGGGAAAATATGTAAAAAGGAAAATATCAATACAGACATTATGAAATGAGGCAATTATACAGTGAGTGATAGGATTAGACATTTTCAATAGGGTTGAGATTGAATACATAATCTTAGGAAGAAACAAATATGTCGTCACCAATAGGAATGACATTTGAAAGCATTAGGCAACCTGGACATTTATCGTTTTAGTAATCCATGTTCACTTTCCATTTAGGATTTGGTACAATCATAAGTGTGATCTTTGCATTTTGTGCCCAGAAAAATATTGTGATCAAATGTGTATGTAGATCATATGACATGAGTATTTCTTCCACCATTACTGGGAGCAATATTTGAAGACATATAAATTAGTATTGGGGGTACAAAGTGGTGTACCCTGTGTCTTTGAATATAGAGATAATGCATGAATAGACCATACTGTGAATAAATATTATAACTGGTTCCACTTTAAATAATGGATTGAATTGATATCTGAAAATATATAGGAAATCATATATTGACATACAATCATTCACTCCAACCAGTTATATATCTAATGGTAATCTTAGGGTTATTGTTTATCATGAAGTGTGTGTGAGTTTTGTTTCAAAAGTGATTATGGAAATCGAAAATAATATGTTTGGAAAAAAGTCTCATAAAAAGACCAATCAAGAAATATGGAGGAATTCATGTGTTCTGAAGCAGGAAGTGATTGAAAGTGAAACAAGTGCCTATAAATTTTCTAAATTGTGAATGAAATATATATCCTGTTATGTGCATAAACTGATGAAATAGTAATGTACCAGTGTTGAATAAAAGTGAACGTCAAAATACACATCATGTCCAATAGGAATCTACTTGCATTGATGTTAAACTGGGTCAGTTACTGTAGAAATATTAGAATTGCATGCATTATTCACCAAAGAGAGGTTTTTTTTTTATTTTTATTTATGGTTGTTCAAAACATTACATAGTTCTTGATATATCATATTTTACACTTTGATTCAAGTGGGTTATGAACTCCCATTTTTACCCTGTATACAGATTGCAGAATCACATCAGTTACACATCCATTGATTCACATATTGCCATACTAGTGTCTGTTGTATTCTGCTGCCTTTCGTATCCTCTACTATTCCCCCTGGCCTCCCCGCCCCTCCCCACTTCTCTCTCTACTCCCTCTACTGTAATAAATTTCTCCCCCTTGTATTATTTTTCCCTTTCCCCTCAATTCCTCTTGTATGTAATTTTGTATAACCCAGAGGGTCTCCTTCCAATTCCATGCAATTTCCCTTCTCCCTCCCTTCCTCCTCTCATCCCTGTTTAATGTTAATCATCTTGTCATGCTCTTCATCCCTATCTGTTCTTAGTTACTCTCCTTATATCAAAGATGACATTTGGCATTTGTTTTATAGGAATTGTGTAGCTTCACTTAGCATAATCTAGTCTAATGCAATCCATTTCCCTGCAAATTCTATGATTTTTTATTTTTCAATGCAAAGTAATAATCCATTGTGTATAAATGCCACATTTCTTTTATCCATTTTTCTATTGAAGGGCATCTAAGTTGGTTCCACAGTCTTGCTGTTGTGAATTGTGCTGCTATGAACATCGATGTAGCAGTGTCCCTGTAGCATGCTCTTTTTAGGTCTTTAGTGAATAGACCAAGAAGGGCAATAGCTGGGTCAAATGGTGGTTCCATTCCAAGCTTTCCAAGAAATCTCCATACTGCTTTCCAAATTGGCTGCACCAATTTGCAGTCCCACCAGCAATGTACAAGTGTACCTCTTTTCCCACATCCTTGCCAGCACTTCTTGTTGTTTAACTTCATAAGGGCTGCTAATCTTACTGGAGTGAGATGGTATCTTAGGGTGGTTTTGATTTGCATTTCTCTGACTGCTGGAGATGGTGAGCATTTTTTCATGTACTTGTTGATTGATTGTATGTCCTCATCTGAGAAGTGTCTGTTGAGGTCCTTGGCCCATTTGTTGATTGGGTTATTTGTTATCTTATTGTCTAATTTTTTGAGTTCTTTGTATACTCTGGATATTAGGACTCTATCTGAAGTGTGAGTAGTAAAGATTTCTTTCCAGTATGTAGGCTCCCTATTTACCTCTTATTGTTTCTTTTGCTGAGAAAAAACTTTTTTAGTTGAGTAAGTCCCATTTGTTGATTCTAGTTATTAACTCTTGTACTATAGGTGTCCTATTGAGGAATTTGGAGCCCAACCCCACAGTATGTACATCGTAACCAAATTTTTCTTCTATCAGACAGTGTGTCTCTGATTTGATATCAAGGTCCTTGATTCATTTTGAGTTAACTTTTGTGCATGGTGAGAAAAAGGGATTCAGTTTCATTTTGTTATATATGGATTTTCAGTTTTACCAACACCATTTGTTGAAGATGCTATCCTTCCTCCATTGCATGCTTTTAGCTCCTTTATCAAATATAAGATAGTTGTAGTTTTGTTGATTGGTTTCTGTGTCCTCTATTCTGTACCATTGGTCCACCTGCCTGTTTTGGTACCAGTACCATGCTGTTTTTGTTACTATTGCTCTGTAGTATAGTTTGAAGTCTGGTATCGCTATACCGCCTGATTCACACTTCCTGCTTATCATTGTTTTGCAATTCTGGGTCTTTTATTTTTTCATATGAATTTCATGATTGCTTTCTCTATTTCTACAATAAATGCCTTTGGGATTTTGATTGGCATTGGATTAAACCTATAGAGAACTTTTGGTAATATCGCCATTTTGATGATGTTAGTTCTGCCTATCCATGAACAGGGTATATTTTTACATCTTCTAAGATCTTCTATTTCTCTCTTTAGGGTTCTGTAGTTTTCATTGTATAAGACTTTCACCTCTTTTGTTAGGTTGATTCCCATTTTTTTTTTTTTAGGATATTGTGAATGGAGTGGTTGTCCTCATTTCCATTTCAGAGGATTTGTCACTGATATACAGGAATGCCTTTGATTTATGCGTGTTGATTTTATATCCTGCCACTTTGCTGAATTCATTTATTAGCTCTATTAGTTTCTTTGTAGACCCTTTTGGGTCTGCTAGGTATAGAATCATGTCATCTGCAATAGTGATAATTTAAGTTATTCTTTTCCTATTTATATGCCTTTAATTTCTTTCATCTGTCTAATTGCTCTGGCCAGTCTTTTGAGAACTATATTGAACAGAAGTGGTGAGAGCGGGCATCCCTGTCTTGTTCCAGATTTTGGAGGGAATGTCTTCAATTTTTCTCCATTCAGAATGACGCTAGCCTGCGGTTTAGCATAGATTGTTTTTACAATATTGAGGAATGTTCCTGTTATTCCTAGTTTTTCGAGAGTTTTGAACATAAAGGGATGCTGTACTTTGTCGATTGCTTTTTCTGCATCTATCTAGATGATAATATGGTTTTTATTTTTAAGTCTATTGATGTGGTGAATAACACTTATTGATTTTCGTATATTGAACCCTCCTTGCATCCCAGGGATGAACCCTACTTGATCATGGTGCACATTTTTTTGATATGTTTTTGTATCTGATTTGCCAGAATTTAATTTAAGATTTTTGCATTTAGGTTCATTAGAGATATCGGTCTTTAGTCTTCTTTCTTTGAAGTGTCTATCTGGTGTAGGAATCAGGGTGATATTGGCCTCATAGAATGAATTTGGAAGATCTCCCTCTTTTTCAATTTTCTGAAATAGCCTGAGTAATTTGTCTGCAACACAAAGGTGAATGGCATCCTGAAATTACCTGTTCTATAGCTGAATGAGCTTCGATCAGTCAAAAACAGGGATGGTGACATCAGCTCTCCAAGATAGTGGCCGCTGGCTTCCTCTGTGGTCTGACCGGTGTGGAGAACCGAATTGGACCGCATCCTTACCCATCTCAAACAAAGAATTCAGCACTTAGCACAGTGATTGCATACCTGGCAGGAGCCCACAGAATCCACACCGCTGTATATTTGCATTGCTATCTCTTCGTTTCCCAGTGCGCGCCGCAGACTCTAGCCACAGACCGATTTCCTGAATAAGCAGCATGACGCTCCATGCGGACAAATCACTCGTGTTTGAGCTCGCGTAGCTGATCCTCGTGAGATGGAAATATGTCCACTAGGTTTTGGAGCACCCCAATTTTGCTGGAAATTTCTAACAAGATATATTTTAGCCGTTATAACTCGTCATTCTCCCGCACAGTGACGCGGTACATGGGGGTGATGCACTCCCTTCACCACCATCATATGATCCCCCGAAGTTAGTTTTCAGTACTAAGAAACAAATATGTATTTCTGGTGGATGAATAATTCTGAGAATATTCTTGTGAAAACTTGATTATTAATCCAAATACATGAATATGAGTGAATTTAGGGAGTGTATAATAAGAAAAATATACTTCATATTTTGAAAAATCTGGAGAGTGAATATATATATATATATATATATATATATATATATATATATACACACACACACACACATACACACACAGACATTAAAAAGTAGCATTATGTATGCCAATCGAAATTCAACACGAAGTAATATATCATCCACAGATCCAAAAATATTCATTTTAATGAACATGGATTTATGTTGTTCAAATAAGAAGCTCACTCATATGTTGTATTTTCAGTTCCAACAGCGTTTAGTAGGAGTGATCTCTTCTCACAATTTGCAGCTGCCAAGCCAGCCACCTCACAAAATGTACGAGTGATACCAGGTAGAATTCTAAATGTGCATATGAAAATACATGTGATGAATAGGCTACAGAGAAAGGGAGACAGTTATTCACATATTTGTTAACTTTTAAAACACATGGAGAACTATTTCAATTAAAATTCGCTAGATTTATAACACCTACCATTTATCATACGAAAGGCAAGTCCAACTATACACCATGCCTCCTGTGAACCTCTTGTATTTCTATTCTGTTTGGGTTATTTTTCTCCACCATATTAGGATTAGAAGTCAAAGTCTAGTAGGGTATGTGTTAGTGTCAGGGATTCAGTATTTTGAATGGAAAATTGGAAAATGTATCCAATGTGTATGCAAATATGTGCTACACAAAAAATTCCCACTCTCATTCAGCACAATGCCTTGACATTACCTTTGCCCCACATAAGACACAATTAGAGGAGAAGAGTTAGAAAATCTGTGAATACATATGTGGAATGAAAAATGCTCAGGAGTTCACAAATTTGCAGGTGGTAGAGGAGTTTCCAAAAGTAAGGGACAGGGTAAAAACTCCACAAACATGAAGTTCTGCCAGCCTAACATCTGGAGAAACTGCCTCTGAGGTTGGGCAATGAAATATATGCTGTTGTCAGGAGCATTAGTTTCATTTGTTGTGAGACCATCATAGCTGAGTCTTCATCTATGTGATCTGGATGACATGGATTCTTATTTTCCAATGAACATGAGGCAGCAGTGCTGAATTTTCTATTTGTAGGTAACCTGTGGCCACTGGGGTCTAAATGTCTCCCCTTGTGGACTGTAATTCCATTTGGTCATCCTCCACTATTCGTGGTATTTCTTGCTGCTGCACTGGGAGTTTGGTATTTGCTTCATGAAATACAAGGAGTTCAACTGGGACACAGTGCTGAAGTGAGTTCTGTCAAGTGTGGTGGGTCAGGTTCGTCAGGAGAATGCACCAACCAGGCTTCTATCCCACATAGCTTGCCCCATTTTCCATAGCAACCTGATTCTGAACATTGCCCTAAAACCTCTCCATATAACAATATGCTTTTACATATAAGGGTCTACTGGCTGCAAAATTTCAGTCACAATCCATTTGGAAGCCAATGGCAGATTCACATGCCCCCACCACAGATGTTTTATTACACACCTGCCATCCACTACTCTAGTACAACTACTCAGCAGGATCCAACTTACTGGCATCTCTGTTAAACACCATTTTCATAAAACCCAGTCAATCAAGGCACTGTCTTGTATACTCATGATCAGCAACAGGACATTCAAGTGTTCTCCAGAGCTACCCGGTGATGGGAATTTCAAAAATTTCATGGTATTGATCTAGCCAATTTTCAAGGATGAAGTTGGAGGCACTGTGGATTTCAATTCACTCAGAAACCATTAAATGGTGAGGAAGCTCATTTCAATGAAAACTCTGGAGAATTCTTACAGGCAAGGCTTCCAAAAGTGCCCAAAAGTCAGATTAAGCCAGGCCCATTGAGGTCTACAATGTATGTTCCATGTGTGTTTTGACTCTCAAATATGGCTGCCAAGTCTTTAAGAATAATATCATGTGATATCCTGGCTGAGATTCCCTGTGCTCTGTGGAAAGTCACCTTGAGCCTAGATGTCACTTTCCAAGGACAACTCTCATGCATGGCCATCTAAAATTCCAACACAATTCCTGGCAATAATTCTCTGAGATCAGTAAAAGAACTCAGTCTCTAAGGGGAATCACACCAGAGTGCAAGCCTAGGTGGACCCAGTGATCTCTTCCAACCGCCAGACATATGTCCACAATTAAAACCAAATACTCTCACATGGCCCTCATCTTCTTCCATATAGACACTCATCATATCCTCTGGCTGGAGGTTTCCATAAGGGACGCAGCCCATGACAGTGTCTAAAATAAGCTCCCTGCCCCTCATTTGCCTAAAGTCAGGGTGGCCTGGACTCTCTTCCTGTGAACCAGTAGTGATCAAATAGGCCTGCCTTTAATATTGCTTGGCTTCTCCAACTTGAGGCCTTCTAGCTTTGGGGTTTAGATTCTTTAAGTGAATTGGAGTCATAAAAATTAAGCACCTATGGCCTAGCCTCTGCAGGGCTTTGAAGAACTCATTTGACCCAAAGAATCCCTATTCTCACTTGATGAATATCAGGAACCTACCAGAGGAAGGCAAGAGAGTTCATCAACAATATCTGATCTTTTTGCCATTTTGGTTTTGGATGCACGCATGGGATCTATCTTTAGATCCATCAGGTGCTGAGAATCTAAGCCACAGCCTCACACAGGGCCAACAGGCTGATTCAGACATATCCCAATCCTAAGCAATTAAGCAAAGAGCCACAGGTGATGCCCTTTCATTTCCATTTGAAAACTCTTTTCTTCAGGCTTCACAAAGTGGTGGCTTGAGGCAAAAAACTTCCTGACATTCAACAGAACAATAGGTAAGCAGAAGGACCAAAGCAGGGTTTCTCCACTGAGACTTTCCTGGTCAACAGATATCTGAGATTTCTGAGATGCTAGCCATTTCCTTCAGCTTCCAGTACATAACAATGTCACAGATCTTGGAGGCGGTACAAATCTTGGACACAAAACCATGATACTATTCTGGAGAGTCGCCAGAATTGAGAGAGAAAACAGGAAATTAGGAAGCTTGTAGGTGTTGCCCATCCATAAGGCAAGCCAGAGTCCACTCATGAATTGGGCAGGATGAATTCTGGGAAGCTTTCTACTAGACAGAACACATCCATTGATGCATTGTCTTTTCTAATGTCTACAACAATGGACTCAGTGGGATACACACACACATAGGAACACTCGCCTTGTCAAAGGACTTAATACAAATATTCCACTCCATACCAAACAAACCGCCTTTCCTACCTATCCTCAGAACATGAGACAAAACCACAAACTCACACCCACACCCACAAAGGCACCTCCTTCCCCCTAGTAGGTCTGTGACTCCCCGGAGTATCCTCTGACTAGTGAGCCATACTATGTTCCTCCAAAATGACCTCTCCTGTCTCAGATCATGTCTGCTTGGCCAACTCTGTGAAGTTCTCAAGAGCCAGCGGTGAGGCACTACCTGCCTTCTCAGGAAAAGCCCCTCTTCAGAGGTTTCCTGGCATTTGGCCTTCCTCACATCTGTAGGTACCAAGAAAGACTGACTCTGTCCTTGGTAAATCCAAACATGTCAGACCACTGGGACTAGGACAGAGACTGTCTCTGGGTGCCTGGATTCCTGGATTTCAAGTTCAGAGAGTTCCATCACCAAGGAAGTGAGGTGAGATCACTTCCTTCAGGATCTGAATTATGTCACTGCCTTGGCAACCACTTTGTCCTAACAGTTGCTTCCAAAATACTATGAGGTGGAGGCTGCCCTGATTTTCATGGGACACTTTCTCTAGTTAGAATGTTATATCAACCGTAAGCACCCGGGAACAGCTTCCACACAGGACTGGTTTGGTCCATGTTCTATACATTAAGAAGAGAGAGATTGATTCAGACACAACCCTTCATCCTGACCAGGATGATTGCCATGGAAGATGACTTTTGCTTTCTGAGGTAATTCATAGCTGCCTTCATCTTCACCAGGGATCACTTCTCCATGAACATTTGAGTTTCTCAGCAGGTGAACATCCCCTAGATTCCTGTAGTTTAATACACACACTGTTCCTGCTCTCCTGCAAAGTTAGTGTATGGTTAGGGTTAATAATATGTTCGAATTTGGGTTAGGAATCATTCTGCAGGATGAATAATGAGATTGGGAACCTGCGATATTTATAAGAATATATAGGTGAAATATATGTATGAAAACGGGAATCTAAGAAGGATTTGAAGCCCAGAAGGGCATTGAGCCCTTGATTTGGATACTTAGTGTTGAATTATGTTCTGTACAATTGTCTCAGTTAAATCGAAATACAGTGGCATAGGACCTTGTACCTTGGATGATTGAATGTAGAAGAGAAAATCCAGTCAAAAAGGAATAGTCAGTAGGATTAGGAAGATAGTCAGTAGGTTTAGGAAGAAGAGTGAGTATATGATTTGGAATAAAAAGCTTCTTTAGCAATAGGGTTTCATTGGGAGAGTGAATGTAAATGTCAGCACATGTGAAGAGTTAGTCACAATGATGAACTGGGGAAAATGTGTAGGAAAGCAGGTGTCAATAGAGACATTACGAAATCAGGCAAAGTATAAAGTGAGTCATAGGATTAGACATTTTCAACCGGGTTGAGTTTGAATACATAATCATAGGAAAAAACAAATATGTCGTCACGAATGGGAATGACATTTGAGAGCATTAGGCAACCTGGACATGGATGTTATTAGTTATCCACGTTCACTTTCCTTTTAGGCTTTTGTACAATCATAAGTGTTACATTTTTATGTTTTTTTTTGTTCAGAATATTACTGTGATAAAATGTATATGTAGATCAGGTGACATGAGTATTTCTTTCACCATTTTTGGGGGCAATATTTTGAAGACGTATACATTAGTATTAGGGGTACAAAGAGGTGTACCCTGTGTCTATTAATCTAGAGATAATGCATGAATAGACCATACTATGAATAAATAACGAAACTGATTCCACTTTAAATAATGGATTGAATTGATATGTGAAAATATATAAGAAATCTTATATTGATATACAATCATTCATTCCAACCAGTTATATATCTAATGGTAATATTAGGATTATGGTTTATGAAGAATGGTGTTTGAGTTTTGCTTTATACGTGATGATGTTAAACAAAAATAATGTGTTTGGAAAGAAGTCTCATGAAAAGACCAGTCAAGAAACATGGAGGGATACATGTGTTCTGAATCAGGAAGTGATTGATCGTGAAACAAATGCCTATAAATTTTCTAATTTGTGACAGAAATATATATCCCATGATTTGCATAAACTGAAGACATAGTAACGTACAAGTGTTGAATAAAAATGAAAGTCAAAATACACATCATGTCCCCTAGAAATCAACTTGCATTGATTTTAAACTGGCTAAGTAACTGTAGAAATATTAGGGTTTGTATGCACCATTCACTGAATTTAGTTTTCAGTATTAGGAAACAATATGTATTTCAGGTGGATGATTATTTCTGAAAATAATCTTGTGGAAAGTTGATTATAAATCCACAGATATGAATATGAATGAATTTAGGGAGTGCATAATAAGACACATATATTTCATATTTTGAAAAATCTAAAGAGCATATATATATATATATATATATATATATATATACATATTCATATACATATATATATACACACACACGCAAAAGCACAGATATTAAAAAGTAGCAATACAGGAGATCCATTATGAAGGCAGGCATGGAGAAATCAAGTCTCTGATCTCTTCAGCTGCGCGGGCATAGGGAGTCGTAAACTGTCTAAATGCTGTTTGCTCAGAATCACTAGGCAATATTGACCTGTTGTGAATCTGGGGTGAACAGTCTGGGCCCCTCAGAACACACACAAAGCCCGGATTGGCTGCATTCAAGCTTAGATTCGTCTGGTTTTTGTGACTCAGCACTAACATTCCCGCTGAAATAACTGGTCGGGCTTTCTGAATTGAGAGTTAAAAGCCAACTGAGCCTTCATAGGCAGTGGCCACAGGATTGAAATGGGGCTTGGGAGAGATAGTCAGGACCCACCTGTTGCATTGGTCACCCAGCAAAGGGAACGAACGGTCACCATTTGAATGGGATACCACCATGGCAGAGAACTGACGTCACAGGCGGAGGAGATAACTTAATTGAAACCAGCGCGACAAGTGTGTAATCCCATTGCCATATCTCTCAACAACGCAGGGAAACCTCAAGGGCCCTTCCCACCTCTCCAAGGAGCGCGATACCCAGACCTAGGGAATCAAGATTGGCTCGGGACTCGCGGCGTGGAATTCCCTGCTACCGCTCCCACCAGTGCTGACAATTGAGGTCTCTTACACCACCTACCGGGGCCATGGCTCCTGAAGGGCAAGCAAATTCGCTGGAGGTTCTCAGCCCCAAGCTCTACAAACTTATTGTCTGAGGAAGGCAAACAAGGAGAGTGTGCCCAGGCGTTCATGGAAACAGGGCTACCAGGAGCAGAGGCCTGGTTTGTAACCAGTATTGTGGTGAGCATCACAGGTGAGTGGGGCCTGGCTTGAGGAAGCACAAGAGAAAGCCCTAGGCACTCAGAATTGGAGACACGCCCAGTCTGGGAGGAAGAGCTGCTGCACAGTGATTGGTTCTCACTTTTTGAGAGGAGAAGCTTGGCCCAGTGCGCACAGCTCCACCTACTGGAAGAGAAGTTATTTGAACTCTAGGACTGCATGTATTATTATTATTTTTTTATTTGTTTTTTTTTTTTTTCATTTTCATTTTTGTTATTGTTGTTCTTTAACTTTTTTAAATGTTTTTATTTTTTAATTTTTTTATTTTTTAATTATTATTATTATTTTAAATTTTAATTTTCAATTTTTTAATCATCATCATTACTTAAAACTTTCTTTCTTTATTTTCTATTTTTTTCTTTTGTCTTTTCATTTCTTTTCATTTTTCTTATTCCCCCTTCCTTGAATTCTACCTGCCTACTCTCATTCTCTTTAGTGACTTCTCCCTTCCCTTCTAATATCTTTCCTCCCAAGCATCAAATAAATTTATAAGAGTAAGCAGTAACTCAGTAGTCAAACAGAAGAAGAAGTAACATGAGCAGCATATAAAAACAAAGAAGAAAAGGATTACGAACAATGAAGGACAGCCTAAATATTCAAGAGCACCTAGAGTCATCAGAAAAATGGTCATATAAAGAACTCAAGTAATACCTTAGACAGATGGAATGGAACCTTAAAGAGGATACGAGACAGCAAAAACAAACAGTGATAAAACGCATTGAAAATGAATTACATAAACAGATAAAATGAGAAATTAAGCATCTTTATCAGGAGATAGAGATTATTAGAAAAATCAAACAATAATTCTAGAAATGAAGGAAATGATAAACCAAATTAAAAACTCAATTGAGAGTATCACTAACAGAGTAGAGCAAGTAGAAGACAGAATGTCAGATAATGAAGACAAAATATATCATCTTGAAAAAAGTCTAGCCAACAAAGAAATGCTGTAAAAAATTATGAGAAAACATTCAAGAGATATGGGATAACATAAAAAAAACAAACTAATGAGTCATATGGATAGAGGAAGGTACAGAGATTAAAACCAAGGGAATGAGAAACCTGGTGATTGAAATAATTACAGAAAACTTTCCAGAAATAAAAATGGAAACGGATAAACAAATTGTAGATGCTTACAGGACACCGAGCACACAAAATCACAGTAGACCAATGCCAAGACACATTGTTATAAAGATATCCAATATACAGAACAAAGAGAAAATATTAAAAGCTACCAGAGAAAGGAGACAGATTACAATCATTACAATCAGGGGTAAACCAAAAAGTTTAACAATGGATTTTTCATCATAGACGCTGGAAGTCAGAAGATCCTGGAACAACGTACTTCAAACACTGAAAGACAATGGATGCCAACCAAGAATTATGTATCCAGCAAAATTAAGCTTAAGATAAGACAATGAGATAAAAATATTTCATGATAAACAAAAGCTAAAAGAATTTCAGCCAGATAACCAGCATTGCAAAGCATCTTGAGCAAAACACTACACGAGGAAGAAATGAAAATCAACAACGAAAACCATCAGTGAGAAGTGCCTCAGTAATGACAGAGGGAAGGGGAAAAGCAAATCATGGAGAATCAAACTAATTAAAAAATATATATATAAAAACATGGGTGGCAGTACAAACCATATATCAATAGTAACTCTAAATGATAATGGCTTAAACTCTCGAATAAAGTGACATTGGCTTGTAACTTGAAATAAAAAAAAAATCCAACAATATGTTGCCTCCAAGGGACACATCTGAATATAAAAGACATACACAGGCTGAAGGTGAAAGATTGGGAAAATTTATACCATGCACACGGTCCTCGAAAGCAAGCAGGGGTGGCCATCCTCCTATCGAATAAAATCGACCTCAAGACTAATTTAATCAAAGGGATAAGGAAGGACTTTATATACTGTTAAAAGAAACCATTCACCAACAAGACATAACAATTATCAATATTCACGCAGCAAATAATGGTGCTGCGACGTTCATAAAACAATTTATCCTCAAGTTCAAGAATCAAATAGACCACAATACAATAATTATGGGTGACTTCAACTCACCTCTCTCACCATTGGACAGATCCTCCAAACAAAAGTTGAATAAAGAAACTATAGAACTCAATATCACAATCAATACCCTATACTTAACTGACATATATAGAATATATCAACCATCATCAAGTGGATATACTTTTTTCTCACCAGCACATGGATCCTTCTCAAAAATAGACCATATGTTATGCCATAGGGCAACCCTCAGTAAATATAAAGGGGTGGAGATAATACCATGAATTTTTTGTGATCATAATGGAATGAACCTGGAAACCAATGATAAAGAAGGAAGAAAAAATCATACATCACATGCAAAATGAAGAATATGTTACTGAATGATCAATGGGTTACAGAAGACATAAAGGAGGAAATCAAAAAATTCTTAGAGATAAATGAAAATACAGACACAACATATCAGATTCTATAGGACACAATGAAAAGAAGTTTTAAGAGGTAAATTCATCGCCTGGAGGTCATTCCTCAAAATAGAAAAACAAACAAACAAACAAATGAGCTCACACTTCATCTCAAAGCCCTAGAAGAAGAAGAGCAAAACAACAGAAAATGTAGCAGAAGGAAAGAAATAATTAAAATCATAGCGAAATTGAAACAAAAGAAACTATTGAAAAAATTAACAAAACTAAAAGGTGCTTCTTCAAAAAGATAAATAAGATCGACAGACCCTTAGCCATGCTAACGAAGAGAAGAAGAGAGAGAACTCAAATTACTAACATACGGGATGAAAAAGGCAATATCACAACAGATGCTACATAAATACAGAAGAAAATTAGAAATTATTTTGAAAAACTGTATTCCAATAAAATAGAAAATAGTGAAGACATCGATAAATTTCTTAAGTCATATGATTTGACCAGACTGAGTCAGGAGGAAACACACAATTTAAACTGACCAATATCAATGGATGAAGTAGAAGAAGCAATCAAAAGACTACCAACCAAGAAAAGCCCAGGAACGGATGGGTATACAGCAGAGTTTTACAAAACCTTTAAAGAAGAATTAATACCAATACTTTTCAAGTTATTCAGGAAATAGAAAAACTGGAAGCTCTGCCAAATTCATTCTATGAGGCCAACATCACCCAGATTCTGAAACCAGACAAAGACACCTCAAAGAAAGAAAACTACAGACCAATATCTCTGATGAACCTAGATGCAAAAATCCTCATTAAAATTCTGGCGAATTGGATACAAAGGCACATCAAAAAAATTGTGCACCATGATCAACTTGAATTCATCCCTGGGATGCAAGGAGGCTTCAATATATGGAAATCAATAAATGTTATTCACAACATCAATAGACTTAAAGATAAGAACCATATGATCATCTTGATAGATGCAGAAAAACCATTCAACAAAGTAGAGCATTCCTTTATGTTCAAAACATTTTAAAAACTAGGGATAACAGGAACTTACCTCGACATTGTAAAAGATAACTATGTTAAGCCTCAGGCTAGCATCATTCTGAATGGAGAAAAATTGAAGGCATTCACTTTAAAATCTGGAACAAGGCAGAGATATCCTCTATCACCACTTCTATTCAATATAGTTCTCGAAAAACTGGCCAGAGCAATTAGAGAGATGAAAGACATTAAAAGCATAAAAATAGGAAAAGAAGAACTTAAATTATCACTATTTGTAGATGACATGATTCTATACATAGAAGACCCAAAAGGGTCTACAGAAAAAAACTACTAGAACTAATAAATGAATGCAGCAATGTGGCAGGATATAAAATCAACATGCATAAATCAAAGGCATTTCTGTATATCAGCGACAAAACTTCTGAAACAAAAATGAGTCAAAACACTGCATTCCCAATTTCCTCAAAATAATTAAATACTTGGGAATCAACCTAACAAAAGAGGTGAAAGATTTATATAATGCAAACTACAGAACCCTAAAAAGAGAAATAGAATAAGATCTTAGAAGATGGAAAAATATACCCTGTTCATGGATAGGCAGAACTAACATCATCAAAATTGCTATATTACCAAAAGTTCTCTATAGGTTTAATACAATGCCAATCAAAATCCCAAAGGATTTTTTTTGTAGAAATAGATAAAGCAATCATGAAATTCAAATGGAAAAATAAAAGACCCAGAATAGCAAAAGCAATTCTAAGCAGGAAGTGTGAATCAGGCAGTATAGTGATACCAGATTTCAAACTATATTACAGAGCATTCATAACAAAAACAGCATGGTACTGGTACCAAAACAGGCGGGTGGACCAATGGTACAGAATGGAGGACACAGAGACTAATCCAAAAATCTACAACTGTCTTATATTTGATAAAGGAGCTAATGGCCTGCAATGGAGGAAGGATAGCATCTTCATCAAATAGAGTTGGGTAAACTGGAAATCCATATGCAACAAAATGAAACTGAATCCCCTCCTCTCGCCATGCACAAAAGTTAACTCAATGTGGATCAAGGAGCTAGATTCAAATCAGAGTCTCTGCGTCTGATAGAATAAAAAGTTGGCTCCTATCTACATATTGTGTGGTCAGGCTCCAAATTCCTTAATAGGACACCCATAGAATAAGAGTTAATAATAAGAATCAACAAATGGGACTTACTTAAACTGATTTTTTTTTTCTTAAAGAGAGAAACAATAAGAGAGGTAAATATGGAGCCTACATCATGGGAACAAATTTTTAGTCCTCACCCTTCACATGGAGCCCTAATATCCAGAGTATACAAAGTATACAAAGAACTCAGAAAATTAGACAATAAGATAACCAATAACCCAATGGGCCAAGGACCTGAACAGAAACTTCTCAGAGGAGGACATAGAATCAATTAACAAGTACATGAAAAAATGCTCTCCATTTCTAGCAGTAAGAGAAATGCAAATAAAAACCACCCTAAAATACCATCTCAATCCAGTGAGATTGGCAGCCATAATGAAGTCAAACAACAACAAGTGCTGGCGAGGATGTGGGGAAAAGGGTACTCTTGTACATTGCTGGTGGGACTGAAAACTGGTGCGGCCAATTTGGAAAGCAGTATGGAGATTCCTGGGAAATCTGAGAATGGAAGCACCATTTGATCCAGCTATTGCCCTTCTCGGACTATTCCCTGAAGACCTTAAAAGAGCGTACTATAGGGATACTGCCACATCGATTTTCATAGCAGCACAATTCACAATTGCTACACTGTGGAACCAACCCAGATGCCCTTCAATAGATGAATGGATAAAAAAATGTGACTTTTATATACTATGGAGAATTACGCAGCACTAAAAAATGACCAAATCTTGGAATTTGCAGGGAAATGCATGGCACTGAGCAGATTAGGTTAGTGAAGCTAGCCAATCCCTAAAAAACAAATGCCAAATGTCTTGTTTGATATAATGAGAGCACCTAAGAACAGAACAGGGAGGAAGAGCATGAAGAAAAGATTAACATTAAGCAGAAACATGAGGTGGGAGGGAAAGGGAGAGAAGAGGGAAATTGCATGGTAATGGAGAGAGACACTTATTGTTACACAAAATTACATATAAGAGGTTGTGGGAAAATAAACAAGGAGAGAAATGATTTAGAGTAGGTATGGTAGAGAGAGAAGATGGGAAGATAGGGGAGTGGGGATAGTAGAGTATAGGAAAGGTAGCAGAATACAACAGTAACTAATAGGGCATTATGTAAAAATATGGATGTGTAACTAATGTGATTCTGCAATCTGTATTTGGAGTAAAAATGGGAGTTCATAACCCACTTGAATCTAATGTATAAAATATGATATGTCAAGAGCTTTGTAATGTTTTGAGCAACCAATAAAAGAAAAAAAAAAGTAGCAATATATATGCCAATAGAAATTCATCATGAAATGTATATAATCCACAGATCGAAAAATATTCATTTCACTGAACATGGATTCATGTATAATGTTTTTCAACTAGGAAGCTCACCCATAGGTTGAATTTTCAGTTCCAACAGCGTTTAGGAGGAGTGATCTCTTCTCTCAATTTGCATCTACCAATTCAGCCACCTCACAAGTGTATACGAGTGATATCAGGTAGAATTCTATATGTGCATATAAACATACATGTGCTGAATAGGCTACAGAGAAAGGGAGATAGGGATTCACATATTTGCTAATTTTAAAAACACATGTAGAACTATTTCAACAAAAAATTGACTAGACTTATAACTCCTACATTATATAATGCAAAAGGCAATTCCAACTATACACCATGCGTCCTTTGAACTGCTTGTGTTTCTTCTCTTTTTGGCTTATTTTTCACCATCATATTAGGATTATTAGAGACTAGTAGGGTATGGGTTATAGTGTCAGGGATTCAGTATTTCAAATGGAAATTGAAAAATGAATCCAATGTGTATGTAAATATGTGCTACACAAAAATCTTCCCACTCACATCCAGAACAATGCCTTGACATTACCTACGCCCCAAGTAAAACACAATTAGAGTAGAAAAGTGTGAAAATCTATGAATACAAATATGGAATGGAATATGCTCGGGAGTTCACAACCTTGGAGGTGGTAGAGGAGTTTCCAAAAGTAAAGGACAGGGTAAACACTCCACAAACAAGGAACTCTGCTGGCCTAAGAATTCTTGGGAAACGGCTTCTGAGGTTGGGCACTTGAAATATATGTTGTTGTCATGAGCTTTAGCTTACTTTGTAGTGAGACCATCAAAGCTGGGTCTGCATCTATGTGACCGAAAGACATGGTTTCTTATATTCCAATGAACATGAGGCAGCAGTGCTCAATTCTCTCTTTGTAGCTAAACTGTGTCCATTGGAAGCTAAGTGTCTCCCGGTGGGGACTGTGAAGACATTTGGTCATCCTCCACTTTTCGTGGTATTTCTTGCTTCTGCACTGGGAATTTGGTATTTGCTTCACAAAACACAAAAAGTTCATCTGGGATACAGTGCTGGAGGGAGTTCTGTCACGTGTGGTGGGTCAGGGTCTGCAGGAGAATGCACCAACCAGGCTTCTATCCCACATAGCTTGCGCCAATAACCATAGCAACCTGATTCTGAATATTGCCCTGAAAACTCTCCATTTAACAAGATGCCTTTACATATAAGGGTCTGATGTCTGAACTATATCAGTCACAAAAAATTTGGAAGCCAATGGCAGATTCACATGGCCCCAACATGATGTTTTATCACACACCTGCCCACCACTGCTCTAGCCCCCCTACTCAGCAGGCTCCAAATTACTGGCTTCTCTTGTTCTACACCATTTTAATGAAACCCAGTCAAAAACAAGGCACTGTCTGGTATACACATGATCAGCAACAGGACATCAAAAGTTTCTGCAGTGCCACCTGGTCATGGGAATTTCAAAAATTTCATGGTATTTATCTAGCAATTTTTCAAGGGTGAAGTTAGAGGCACTGTGGGTTTCAATTCATTCAGGAACCATTAAGAGTTGAGAAAGTTCATTTCAATGAAAGCTCTGGAGAACTCTCACAGTCAATGCTTCTCAAACAGTTGCCAAAAGGTCTCCTAAAGCCAGGCCAATTGACATCTACAATGTGAGGTCCATGTGTGTTTTGACTCTCAAATATGGCTGCTAAGTCTTTCAGAATAAAATCATGTGATATCCTGGCTGAGATTCTCAGGCCTCTGTGGAAACCACCCTGGGCCTAGATCTCAGTTTCCAAGAGTGAGTCTCATGCGTGGCCTCCTAAAATCCCAACACAATTCATGGCAATACTTCTCTGAGGTCAGTTTCAGAACTCAGTCTCTAAGGGGAATCACACCACAGTTCAAGCCCAGGTGGCCCCATCATCCCTTCCATCCGCCAAAAAATGACCACAATTAAAATCAAAACACTACCACAGGGCCATCATCTTCTTCCATGTAGACACTCATCATAACCTCTAGCTGGAGGTTTCTATGAGCCCAAGGTAGTGTCCGAATAAGCTCACTTGCCCCTCATTTGCCTAAAATCATGATGGCCTGGACACTCTTCCTGTGAACCAGGAATGATCAAATATTCCTGCTGTTAAAGTGTTCCACTTCTCCAATTTGAGGCCTACTGGCTGTAGGGTATAGATTCTTTATGTGATTTGGAGTCATGAGAAAACCCAAGCAAATATGGGCTAGCCTCTGCAGGGATTTCAAGAACTCATTTGACCCAAAGGATCCCTATTCTCACTTGATGGAGGTCAGGAACCTAAAACAAGAGGGCAAAAATATTCACCCACAATGACTGCTCTTTTGGCCATTTTAGTTTTGGAAACACATGGGATCTTTCTTTAGATCCATCAGGTCCTGAGAATCTAAGCCACAACCTCATACAAGGACAAGAGGCTGATTCAGACACATCCCAATCCAAATCAATTAAGCAAAGAGCCACTGGTGATGTCCATACATTTCCATATGAAAACAGTTTTCTTCAGGCTACACAAAGGGGTGGCCTGAGGCAAAGACCTTCCTGACATTCAGGGTAATAGAAATAGAAGTAAGCAAATGGCCCAAAGAAGGGTTTCTCCACTGAGACTTTACTGGTCACACTGAAATCTGAGTTTTCTTAGATGCTCCCATTCCCTTCAGCTATCCAGTACATGGCCATGTCACAGAACCTTGTGGTGTTACATATTTGGGAAACAAAACCATGAGTCTATTCTGGAGAGTGGCCAGAATTCACGAAGAAAACAGGAACTTTAGAAGATAATAGATGTTGCCCATCCATAAGGCTAGCTGCAGTCCATTCATTAATTGGGCAGTATGAATGCGGGGAAGCTTTCAACTAGAGACAACACATCCATTGATGCATTCTCTTTTCTAATGTCTACAACCACGGATACAGTGGGATACACAGACTTAGAAACACTCACCATGTCAAACGACTTACTAGAAACAGTCCACTCCAAACCAAACAAACCACCTTTCCTACCTATTCTCAGAACATGAGAAAAAACCACAAACTCACACCTACAACGGCAAAGGCACTTCCTTCCCCCAAATAGGTCTGTGACTATCCGGAATGTCTTCTGACTGGTGGGCCATATTATGTTCCCCCAAAATGGCCTGTCCTGTTTCAGATCTGGTCTCCTTGGCCAACTCTGTGAAGTTGTCAGGAGCCAATGGTGAGCCACTACCTGCTTACTCAGGAAAGGCCCCTCTTCAGAGCTCTGCTGGCATTTGGCCATCCTCACATCAGTGGGTACCAAGAAAGACTGACTATGTCTTTGGGAAAAGCAAACAAGTTAGCCCACTGGAACTGGGAGTGGGACTGGCTCTGCGTGCCTTCCTTCCTGGATCCCAGGTTCAGAGAATTCCATCACCAAGGAAGTGAAGTGAGGTCACTTCTTTCAGGAACAGAATATGCTCACTGCCTTGGTAACCACTTTGTGCTAACAGTTGCTTCCAGGGTTCCCATGAGATGGAGGCTGCCCCAACATCCTGTGACACATTCAGAAGTTAGAATGGTATATCAACCATAGGCACCAGGGAACAGCTCTCCACAGAGGCCTGGTTCAGTCCATCTTCTCTTTATTAAGAAGAGAGAGGCTGATTCAGACCATCAATTAATCCTGACCAGGTTGTTTGCCATGGAAGATGACTATTGCTCTCTCAGGTCCTACATAGCTGCCTATATCTTCTGCAAGGATCATTTCTCCATGGATCTTTGATGTTCTCAGCAGGTGGAAGATCATCTACATTCCTATATTGTAAGACCCACACTGTCCCTGCTCTTAAGTAAGTTATACTGAGGGAACAGTGTATGGTTAGGGTTAATAACTTGTTCAATTTGGGTTACAAATAATTCTGCGGGATGAATAATGGTATTGGCAAAATGCGATGTTTACAAGAGTATATATGTGAAACATAAGTATGAAAGCAGAAATCTAGGTAAGATTTGAAGCCCAGAAGGGCATTGGGGACTTGAGTGGGATACTTAGCTTTGAGTAATGTGCAGCACAGATGTCTCAGATAAATCAATATACACTGGCATCGTACCTTGTACCTTGGATATTGAATGTTGAAGAGAACATCCAGTCAAAAACCGATAGTCGGCAGGATTAGGAAGGTAGTTGGTAGGTTTAGAAAAAAGAGTGAGTATAGGATTTGGACCAAAAGTTCTTTAGCAATAGAATTTAGTGTAGAGAGTGTATGTAAATGTAAGCACATGTGAAGAGTCAGTCACAATGATGAACTGGGGAAAAATATAGGAAATCAGATATCAATAGAGACATTAGGAAATCAAGCAAAGTATAAATTGTGTGATAGGGTTAGACATTTTCAAAAGGTTTGAAGTTGAATATATAATCTTAGGAAGAAACAAATATGTAGTCAAAAATAGAATTGATATTTGAGAGCATTAGGCAACCTGGACATGGATGTTTTTAGTAATCCATGCTCACTTTCCATTTACGCTTTGGTACAATTGTAAGTGTGACCTATGCTTTTTGTGTCCAGAATATTTCTGTAATAAAATGTGTATGTAGATCAGGTGACAATCGTATTTCTTCCACCAATTCTGGGAGCAATATTTTGAAGACTTACAAATTAGTATGGGGGTACAAATAGGTGTACCCTGTTTCTATGAATATAGACATAATGCATGAATAGACCATACTGTGAATAAATAATATAACTGGATCCACTTTAAATAATGAATTGAATAAATATCTGAAAATTTATAAGAAATTTTATATTGATATGCAATCATTCATTCCAACCAGTTATATATCTAACGATCATCTTAGGGTTATGGTTTATCATGAAGGGTGTGTGAGTTTTGGTTCAAAATTGATTATGGAAATAGAAAATAATATATTTGGAAAAAAGTCTCATGAATAGACCAGTCAAGAGACATAGAGGAATACATGTGTTCTGGAGCAGGAAGTGATTGAAAGTGAAACAAATGCCTATAAATTTGCTAACTAGTGAATAAAATATATATACTATGATGTGCATAAACTGATGAAATAGTAATGTACCAGTGTGGAATAAAAATTAACGTCAAAATACACATCATGTCCCATAGGAACCTACATGCATTAATGTTAAACTGGGTCAGTTAATGTACACATATTAGGATTTGTATGCACCTTTTACTGAAGTTAGTTTTCAGTACTAGGAAACAAATATGTATTTCGGGTGGATGAATATTTCTAAGAATAATCTTGTGAAAAGTTGATTATTAATCCACATACATGAACATGAATGAATTTAGGGAGTGTATATAAGACACATATATTTCATATTTTTAAAAATATGGAGAGTATATATATATATATATATATATATATATATATATATATATATATACACACACACACACACACACAAACACAGACATTAAAAAGTAGCAATATATATGCCAATCAAAATTCATCATGAAATATATATCATAAAGATGCAAAAACATTCATTTTAGTGAACATGGGTTTATGTATAATGTTGTTCCACTGGGAAGCTCACCCATAGGTTGAATTTTCAGTTCCAACAGCGTTTAGGAGGAGTGATCACTTCTCACAGTTTGTATCTGCTAAGTCATATATCTTACAAGGATGTACGTGTGATACCTTGTAGGATTCTATTTGTGCATATAAAAATACATGTGCTGAATAGGCTCCAGAGAATGGGAGACCGTAATTCACATATTTGTTAACTTTAAAACACATTGAGAACTATTTCAATTAAATATTGAATAGATTTATAACACCTACCCTTTATCATGCAAAAGGCAAGTCCAACTCTGAACTGCAAGTATTTATGTACTGTTTGGGTTACTTTCTTCCATCATATTAGGATTAGTAGTCAGAGTCTAGTAGAATATGGGTTAGTGTCAGGGATTCAAAATTTCAAATGGAAAAAAGGAAAATTAATCTTCCAACTCTCATCCAGAACAATGCCTTGTCATTACCTTCGCCCCAAGGAAGACACAATTAGAGTAGAAGAGTTACAAAATCTGTGATTACATTTCTGGAATCGAAAATGCTCAGGAGTGCACAAACTTGGAGGTGGTATAGGAGTTTCCAAAAGTAAGGACAGGGTACACACTCCACAAACATGAAGCTCTGCTTGCCTAAAACTTTTTGAGAAACTGCCAGTGAAGTTGGGCACTGAAATATAGGTTGTTGTCAGGAGTTAAGCTTCCTTTGTAGTGAGACCCTCAAAGCTGGGTCTTCATCTATGTGACCTGGAGGACATCGTTTCCTATTTTCCAATGAACACGAGGCAGCAGTGCTCAATTCTCTCTTTGTAGGTAAACTGTGTCTCCCTGTGTGGACTGTGAAACAATTTGGTCATCCTCCACTTTTCGTGGTGTTTCTTGCTGCTGCACTTGGAGTTTGGTTCATGCTTCACAAAATACAAGGAGTTCAACTGGGAAACAGTGCTTGAGGTATTTCTGTCACGTGTGGTGGGTCAGGGTCTGCAAGAAAATTCACCAACCAGGCTTCTATCTCTCAAAGATTGCCGCCTTGTCCATAGCAACCTGATTCTGAACATTGCCCTGAAACTACGCCATATAACAAGATGCCTTTACATATAAGGGTCTGATGTCTGCACTCTGTCAGTTACAAGCCATTTGGAAGCCAATGGCAGATCCAAATGGCCCCACCATGATGTTTTATCACACACCTGTCCACCACTGCTCTAGGCCCACTACTCAGCAGGCTCCAAAATACTGGCATCTCTGTTCTAAACAATTTTCATGAAACCCTGTCAATCAAGGCACTGTCTGGTACACTCATGGTAAGCAACAGGACATCAAAAGTTTCTGCAGTTCCACCTGGTCATGGAAAATTCAAAAATTTCGTGGTATTTATCTAGCCATTTTTCAAGGATGACTTTGGATGCACAATTATTCAGGAACCATTAAATGTTGAGAAAGTTCATTTCAAAGAAAATTCTAGAGAACTCTCACAGGCAAGGCTTTCCAAAGAGTGGACAAAAGGTCACTTGAAGCCAGGACCATTGAGATCTACAATGTGAGGTCCTATGTCTTTTGACTCTCAACTATGGCTGCCAAGTCTTTCAGAATAAAATCATGTGATATCCAGGCTGAGATTCCCAGTTCTTTGTGGAAAGCCACCCTGGTCCTAGATCTCAGGTTCCAAGGGCGACTCTCATGTGTGGCCTCCTAAAATCCCAACACAATTCATGGCAATTCTTCTCTGAGATCAGTTTCAGATCTCAGTCTCTAAGTGGAAACACACCAGAGTTCAAGCCCAGTTGACCCAGTCATCTCTTCCACCCGCCACACCAATGACCAGAATTAAAAGCAAAACACTCCCACATGGCCCTCATTTTCTTCCATATAGACACTCATCATAACCTTGGCTGGAAGTTTTTATGAGGCACACAGCCCAAGACAAAGTCAAAATAAGTTCCCTTGCCCTTCATTTGTCTAAAGTCAGTGTTTCCTGGACAACGTTCCTGTGAACCAGGACTGATCAAAGAGGTCTGCCATTAATACTGTTCTGCTTTTCCAATTTGAGGCATACAGACTGTCGGGTATAGTTTCTTTATGTGATTTGCAGTCATGAGAAAACCCAAGCACCTATGGGCTAGCCTCTGCATGGCTTGAAGAACTCAGTTGACCCAAAGATCCCTGTTATCACTTGATGGAGATCAGGAACCTTACAGAGGAAGGCAAGAGACTTCATCACAATGACTTCTTTTTTGGCCATTTTGGATTTGGATGCACACATGGGATCTTTCTTTAGATCCATCAGGTGCTGAGAATCTAAGCGATAATCTCACACTGCACTAAGAGGCTGATTCAGACATATCCCTTTGCAAAGCAATTAAGCCAGGAGCCACAGGTGATGCCCATTTATTTCCATTTGAAAACTGTATTTTTCAGGCTTTGGAAATGTGTGGCTTTAGGCAAAGTCCTTCCTTTCATTCAGGGCAACAGAACAATAGGTAAGCAAAATACCAAAGCAGATTTTCTCCACTGAGACTTTCCTGGTCACACTGATATCTGAGTTTTCTGAGATATTCACCATTCTCTTCAGCTATCCAGTACATGGCCATGTCCCAGATTGTGGAGGAGATACATATCTTGAACACAAAACCATGAGCCTATGGGAGAGTGACCAGATTCAGGAAAATATCAGGAATGTAGGAAGGTAATAGGTGTTGCCCATCCATAAGGTAACCTGCAGTCCATTCATAAATTGGACAGGATGAATTCTGCGAAGAATTCTACTAGACAGGACACATCTATTGATGCATTCTCTTTTCTATTGTCTACAACCACAAATACAGTGGGATACCCAGACATAGAAACACTCACCTTCTCAAAGGACTTACTAGAAACAGTCCACTCCAAACCAAACAAACCGACTTTCCTACATTTTCTCAAAACTTGAGACAAAAATCACAAACACACAAACACACACACACACACCCACAAAGGCACCTTCTTTCCCCAAATAGGTCTGTGACTATCCGGAGCATCCTCTGACTGGTGGGCCATACTATGTTTCCCCGAAATGGGCTGTCCTATGTCAGATCTGGTCTTCTTGGCCAAAACTGTGAAGTTATCAGGAGCCAGCGGTGAGCCACTGCCTGTTTTCTCAGGTAAAGCCCCTATTCAGAGCTTTCCTGGCATTTGTCCATCTTCAATTTAGTAGTTGCCAAGAAAGACTTACTCTATCCTTCTTTAATCCAAAAATTTGAGACCACTGGGACTTAGACTGGGACTGCTTCAGGGTGCCTGGCTTCCTGGATTCCAAGTTCAGAGTGTTCCATCAACAAGAAAGTGACATGGGTCACTTCGTCTAGAACTGAATGAGGTCACTGCCTTGGCAACCACTTTGTCCTAACAGTTGCTTCCAAGGGTCCATGAGATGGATCCTGCCCCTACTTCCTATGACACTTTCACAAGTTAGAATGGAATATCAACCATAGGCACCCGGGAACAGCTCTCCACACAAGCCTGGTTTGGTCCATCTTCTCTACATTAACAAGAGAGAGACTGCTTCAGACACACCCCTTCATCCTGACCTGTTTGTTTTTTTTTGTCATGAAAGATGACTTTTGCACTCTCAGGTCCATCATAGCTGCCTACATCTTCTTTAGGGATCATTTCTGCATGGACCTTTGAAGTTCTCCGGAAGTTGAAGATCTCCTACATTCCTGTATTGTAAGACCAACTCTGTCCCTGCTCTTCTGTAAAGTTAGATTGAGGGAACAGTGTTTGGTTACAGTTAATAACATGTTTGATTTGGGTTAGGATCATTCTGCTGGATGAATAATGGTATTGGGAACCTGCAATATTTATAAGATTATATAGGTGAAATATATTAATGAAAACAGAAATCTCGGTAACATTTGAAGCCCAGAAGGGCATTGGGTCCTTGATTGGGATACTTAGCTTTTAATTATGTTCTGCACAGATGTCTCAGATAAATCTATACACAATGGCATAAGATCTGATACCTTGGATGATTGAATGTTGAGGAGAACAACCATTCAAAGAGGGAGAGTCGGTAGGATTAGGAAGATAGTTGGTAGGATTATAAAAAAGTGTGAGTATAGCATTTGGACAAATAGTTCTTTAGCAATAGGTTTTCAGGTAGACAGAAAATGTAAATGTCAGCATATGTGAAGAGTCAGTCACAGTGATGAACTGGGGAAAATATGTAGGAAAGCAGATATCAATAGAGACATTAGGAAATCAGGCAAAGTATAAAGTGAGTGATAGCAAAAGACATTTTCAACAGGCTTGAGATTGAATATATAATCTTAGGAAGTAACAAATATGTAGTCACCAATAGGATTGACATTTGAGAGCATTAGGCAACCTGGACATGGGTTATTTTCATAATCCATACTCACATTCCATTTAGGCTTTGGTACAATCGTAAGTGTGACTTTGCATTTTGTGGCCAGAATATTACTGTGATAAAACGTATATGTAGATCAGGTGACATGAGTATTTCTTGCACCATTTCTTGGAGCAATATTTTGAAGGGGTATAAATTAGTATTGGGGGTACATATAGGTGTACCATGTATGTATGAATATAGAGATAATGCATGAATAGACCATACTGCGAATAAATAATATAACTTGTTCCAACTTTAAATAATGGATTGAATTGATATCTGAAAATACACAGGAATCATATATTGATATACATACATTCATTCCAACCAGTAATACATCTAATGGTAATATTACGGTTGTGGTTTATCACCAAGAGTGTGTGAATTTTGCTTCAAATTTGATTATGGAAATCGAAAATAATGTGTTTGGAAAGAAATCTCATGAAATGACCACTCAAAAACAAGGAGGAATACATATGTTCTGAAGCAGAAAGTGATTGAATATGTTACAAATTTCTTTAAATTTGTCAACTTGTGGATGAAATGTATATTCCATAATGTATAAAAACTGCAGAAATAGTAATGTACCAGTGTTTAATAAAAATGAACGTCAAAATACACATCATGTTCCATAGGAATCTACTTGCATTGATGTTAAAGTGGGTCAGCTACTGTAAAAATATAAGGATTTGTTTGCACCATTCATTGAAGTAACTTTTTAGTACTAGAAAACAAATATGTATTTCAGGTGGATGAATATTTTTAAAATAATCTTATGAAAAGTTTAATATAAAACCACATACATGAACAAGAATGAATTTAGGGAGTGTATAATAGGACACATATATTTTATATTTTGAAAAATCTAGAGAGTATATATATATATATATATATATATACACACACACACACACAAAACACACACAGAGACATTAAATAGTAGCAATATATATGCCAATTAAAATTCATTGTGAAATATATATCATCCACAGATCCAAAATATTAATTTTACTGAACATGGATTTATGTATAATGTTTTTCAACTAAGAAGCTCACTCATAGTCTGAATTTTCAGTTCCAAAAGCATTAATGAGGAGTGATCTCTTCTCACACTTTGTATCTGCCAAGTTAGCCACCTCTCAAGAATATACGTGTGATACCAGGTAGGATTCTATATGTGCATATAAAAATACATGTGCTGAATAGGCTACAGAAAAATGGAGACAGGAATTCACATATGTGTTAACTTTAAAAACACATGCAGAACTATTTCAACAAAAAATTGACAAGATTTATAACTCCTACCCTATATCATGCAAAAGGCAAACCAACTATCCACCATGCCTCCTCTGAAGTGCTAGTATTTCTATTCTGTTTGGGTTACTTTTCTCCATCATATTAGAATTAGTAGTCAGAGTCTAGTAGGGTATGGGTTAGTGTCAAAGATTCAGCATTTCGAATGGAAAATTGAACAATGAATCCAATGTGTATGTAAATATGTGCTACACAAAATTATTCCCACTCTCATCCAGAACAATGCCTTGACAATTCCTTCACCCCAAGTAAGACACAATTAGAGGAGAAGATTTAGAAAATCTGTGAATAAATTTGTGGAATGCAATATGCTCAGGAGCTCACAACCTTTGAAGTGGTAGAGTAGTTTCCAAAAGTATGGGACAGGGTAAAAACTCCACAAACATGGAGGTCTGCTGGCCTAGAGATTTCTAGAGAAACTGCCTGTGAGTTTGGGCACTTGAAAAATATGTTGTTGTCAGGAGCTTTAGCTTCCTTTCTAGGGAGACCATAAAAGCTTGGTCTGGATCTATGAGACCTGGAGGACATGGTTTCTTATTTCCCAATGTACATGAGGCAGCAGTGCTGAATTCTCTTTTTAGGTAAACTGTGGCCACTGGGGAATAAATGTGTGCCAGTGTGCACTGTGAAGCCATATGGTCATCTTCCATTTTCGTGGTGTTTCTTCCTGCTGCACTGGGTGTTTGGTATTTGCTTCACGAAATACAAAGAGTTCAACTGGGTCACAGTGCAAGAGGAAGTTCTGTCATGTATGGTTGGTCAGGTTTTGCAGGAGGATCCAAGAACTAGGATCCTATCCTACATATCTTGCCCCCTTGACCATAGCACCCTGATTCTGAACAATGTCCTGAAACCTCTCCAAATAACAACTTGCCTTTACATGGAAGGTTCTGCTGGCTGCACCATGTCAGTCACAAGGCATTTGAAACCAATGGAAGATACACATGGCCCCACCACAGATGTTTTATCACATACCTGCCCACCACTGCTCTAACCTACTACTCAACAGAGTCCAACTTACTGGCATCTCTGTTCTACACCATTTACATGAAACCCAGTCAATCAAGGCACTGTCTGGTATATTCATGATCAGCAACAGGACATCAAAAGGTTTTCCAGTGCCACCTGGTGATGGGAAATTCAAAAATTTCATGGTATTTATCTAGCCATTTTTCAAGGATGAAGTTGGAGGCACTGTGAGTTTCAATTCTTTCAGGAACCATTAAATGGTTAGGAAGCTCATTTCAATGAAATCTCTGGAGAACACTCACAGGTAAGGCTTCCCAAAGAGTGGCCAAAAGATCATATGATGTTATGCCCATTTAGGTCTACAATGTGAGGTCCATATGAGTTTTGACTCTCAACTATGGGTGCCAAGTCTTTCAGAATAAAATTTGTGGTATCCTGGCTGAGAGGCTCAGTGCTCTGTGGAAAGCCACCCTGGGCCTAGAACTCAGTTTCCAAGGGCAACGCTCATGCCTGGCTTCCTAAAATCTCAACACTATTTATGGCAATACTTCTCTGAGGTCAGTTCCAGAACTCAGACTCTAAGGGAATCACACCAGAGTTCAAGAACATGTGGACCAAGTCATCTCTTCCAACCACCACCCAAATGACCACAATTTAAACCAAAACACTCCAACGTGGCGCTCATCTTCTTCCATATAGACACTCACAATAACCTATGGCTGGAGTTTTCCATGAGGGGCACACCCCAAGACCGTGTCCAAAATAAGCTCTCTTACACCTAATTTGCCTAAATTCAGAGTGGCCTGGACACCCTTCTTGTGAACCAGGAGAGATTATGTAGGCCTCCCGTTAATACTGCTCCGCTTCTTCAATTTGAGGCCAAATGACTGTGGGGTTTGGATTCTTTATGTGAATTGGAGTCTTGAGAAAACCCAAGCAAATATGGGCTAGCCTCTGCAGGGCTTTGAAGAACTCATTTGACCCAAAGGATCCCTAATCTGACTTGATGGAGGTCAGGAAAGTTACAGAGGAAGGCGAGAGACTTCATCCACAAGGACTGCTCTTTTGGCCATTTTGTTTTTGGATGTAAACATGGGATCATTCTTTAGATCCATCAGGAGCTGAGAATCTAAGTCACAGCCTCACACAGGGTAAATAGGCTGATTCAGACACATCCTTTCCAAAGCAATTAAGCAAAGAGCCACAGGTAATGCCCATTCATTTCCATTTGAAAACTGTTTTCTTCAGGCTTCAAAAAGTGGTGGACTGAGGAAAAGACCTTCCTGACATTCAGGGCAACAGAAGAATAGGTAAACAAAAGGCCCCAAGCAGGGTTTCTCCACTGAGACTTTCCTGGTCACACTGATATCTGAGTTTTCTGTGATGCTCACCATTCCCTTCAGTACATGGTCATGTCACAGAGCTTCGAGGTTGTACATATCTTAAACAGAAAACCATGAACCTATTCTGGAGAGTGGCCAGAATTCAGGAATAAAACAGGAACTAAGGAAGATAGCAGGTGTTGCACATCAATAAGGCAAGCTGCAGTCCATTCATAAATAGGGCAGGATGAATGCTGTGAAGCTTTCTACTAGACAGGACATATTCATTGATGCATTCTCTTTTCTAATGTCTACAACCACGGACACAGTGGGATACACAGACATAGAAATTCTCGCCTTGTCAAACGACTTACAAGAAACAGTTCACTCCAAACAAAACAAACTGCCTTTCATACCTATTCTCAGAACATGAGACAAAACCACAAACCCACACCCACACAACAAAGGCAGCTCCTTTCCCCAAGTAGGTCTGTGACTATCCGGAGTGTCCTCTGACTGGTGGGCCTTACTATGTTCCCTGGAAATAGCCTGTTCTGTCTCAGATCTGGTCTTTTTGGCCAACTCTGTGAAGTTGTCAGGAGCCAGCGGTGAGCCACTGCCTGCTTTCTCAGGAAAGGCCCCTCTTCATAGCTTTCCTTGCATTTGGCCATCCTTACATCAGTAGGTCCCAAGAAAGACTGAGTCTGTCCTTGGTAAATCAAAATAAGTTTGACCACTGGGACTGGGACTGGGACTGGCTCTGGGTGCCTGGCTTCCTGGATTCCAAGTTCAGAGAGTTCCATCACCAAGGAAGTTAGGTGTGGTCACTTCCTTTTGGAACTGAATGAGGTCACTGCCTTGGCAACAACTTTGTCTTAACAGTTGCTTCCAAGGTCACCATGAGAAGGATGCTGCTCCTACTTCCTGTGACACTTTCACAGGTCAGAGTGGTATGTCAACCATAGGCATGCAGGAGCAGCTCTCAACACATGCCTGCTTTGGTACACCTTCTCTACATTAAGAAGAGAGTGGCTGATTCAGACACATCCCTTCATCCTGAGCAGGTTGTTTGCCATGGAAGACTTTTGCTCTCTCAGGTCCTTCGTACTTGCCTACATCTTCTCCAGGGATCATTTCTGCGTGGACCTTTGAGATTTTCAGCAGGTGGAAGATCCTCTATAATTCTGTATTTTAATACCAATTCTGTCCCTGCTCTTCTGTAAAATTAGATTGAGAGAACAGTGTATGGTTAGGATTAATAACAGGTTCTATTTGGTTTAGAAAGGAAACTACACGGTTGAGCAAACAGGGTCCTAACGTTAGCAATAATATGAGGATTTTTAATGGACCGGCCATGGCAGTTAAAAGCGTAGTTAATCAGGTCACTATGTGAACCAAGACTCAAAGCTCCCTTTTGGGGCCTCTGTCTCTCTTTGACGCTCTTCAAGTCGTTTTCTTAATTTACTCATAGATTCTTTTACAACTCCAGTATTGTCGGCATAAAAACAACATTCTTCCCTCAATGCAAGCAAAAAGGCACCTTTCTCTCATAAAGAGGAGGTCCAACACTCGCCTGCTTTGTAAAACAACTTCAGAAAGATAGAGGTTAAAATTCCTGTAAAGCTGTGATGTCGGTTTTTAATGTCTTTAAACTTTGGCATATTTCTGCTTCTAATTGTGTCTTTGTTGTGTCTCATGGACTAGCCCACCCCTTCAGCAACTATTATTTCTAATAGGATGGCTAAAGTGAGGGATACAGGTTCCCAGTGGAACCGGGTTGTATGCCCCCCTAGTTGATCTTTAAATGAACCTAAGTCATGATAGAGAACTCTGGAAAACATCTGCATCATTACATAATTAATCACATATATTGACCATTTTATGAAAACATAAATAATGTTAAAGTGTATAGAATTATACTGTTGTAGGGACGGACAAGGAAAGGGACCTAAGATAGCACCAAACACAGGAAAACAGTCTTATTTGGTTGCATCCGGATTTAGAGGGCATTGCTTCTGTTGTAATCAATTAATCCCCTGAAGCCCAAGTTTCGGTAGTTTTAGAATTTGTACCCAACATGTAAGGGAAGTGGCTCAGAAGTTCACAGTCTGTAGAAATTCACAGAAATCAGTTTTTGTTTTTGTTTTTGTTCCTCTGTTCTGGGCAAGTTAACTTTTCAAAGACACCTTGGAAAGGGAGAGCTTTTTTGTCTCTTTTTTTCTCCCTGTCAGCTGTCACCATGAAGCCCAATTGGTAACTTTTTTATCTTAGAAATCTAGCCATCTCTGTGAATCCCCAGCTCAAGGCCAGAGGCCTTGTTCACATATTTTGTGAAAATCTAGTAAGGCGGTGTCAAGCTTAGGGGTGGTGATTTTTTCAGCGAGTGGCCAAGTAGAACAGGGCAACACGAAAAGTGGAAGTTCATCTACATTGAACTCTTTCAGAGGGACTCTTTTGCTGAAAGACCTAATGTAAGCCTCGGTGATGACTTCTGGAGAAGGTTATTTAAGACATATCTATGGACCTGGTACAGAGGGGGAAGACGGGGAAGGCGAGGCTGAGAGCAGCTCCGTGGATCTGAGAATGAGGAAGATGAGATGTAAAAGAATAATGGAAAAGGGGTTTGGGATTTTCCTAGAACAAAACTTGAGCAGTAGAACAGGTAGAGCAGAGGTGAAGATGGGAGTGAGTATTCCAAAAAGCCTGTGAGGGACTTTAAATTCTTAGTAACCTGTTTTCAGTGATGACAAAGCAACTTTAAAGGCTATTTTTATTACATCTTGGATAGGGGTCTGAGGGCTCTTCTCAGCTGGTTTGAGCTTTGGTTTAGCTTCTTAGAGGACTTGGTGGGACCTAGTGCAGGCACAGACAGAAAAAGAGAGGAGTGAGTGAGTGGAGGGGTACCTCGGTACCTGCTACCTCAGCAAGGGGGCAATGGTCTGAGAACTGGCGGAGGTTTGGGTTTTTGATGTAGTAATTGGAGGGAAGAAATCAGGTTGCTGAGGTGGGAGTGACAGCAGAGAGTCTAGAGCAGAAGGCTGAGGGTGAGGAACTATTGGAGAAGCATAGTACAGGATGTGAGTGAAGGAGGGAAAAGGATTCCACATAGGGGAATTTTCCCCTTTTGAGCACTTGCCGAAGTTAAAAATGTCACGCAGAATTTGAGGATCTAGAGAACCCTCTGGGGGCCATAGTTTTTGGTTGTCTAATTGGTTATATGGCCAATGCTGTGTACTGAATTTGATGAGGAGTTTGGGTTCCACCAGGCAGCCCCGGTATGCTCACATCCCCATGAATTACACAAGAAGTTGGCTTTCCCCCCACACAGCCATGGCTGTTTGTGGCTTTGATAGTCCGTCGGGCATATATAGTAATCTAGGCTAACCAACCTGAATCTGGCTCGCGTTTCCGTGCATCCATAATGTTTGTTTCAATTATCTATGGTATGGAAGGGATTAAATGGAACTTTAGTGGGATCCTCTTCATTGGGGTTATCTCAATAGGAAAGACCTATACCTAGCTGAAAAATGTCTGGGTGGAGAGATAGCCACCAGGTCCCTAAGGGGGCTGTATGCGAGATAGACCATACTTCTTGTCTAGTAGGATTTCAGATCAGCCTTCACTGCTGAACAGGCTGATGAGGGTTAGGAGTACTGGTGGCCAAGGGGAGAGTCTATAGTCTTGTCCACATAGCGAATACGCAATTTGAAATGGTTACCAGTTTTTTCCAGTTTCCAACCAGAGTCTGGATACAGCGAAGGCTTGAGATGAGAGGCATGGATCCAAAAAGTGATTCTGTCTACTTTTATGCCTGTAGGTGTTATAAGTAGCACCTGGTATGTTCCTTTCCAGCGGGGTTCTAGGGATAACACCTGATGTTGTCTTATGTTGACGAAGTCTCTTACTTGATATTGATGTGGAATCCCCTCGTCCCCAGGTTGGTAGGCAGTGGCCAGCTGTTTCCACAGTTATCACTGAGTTCTTTCAATGGCTTTAAGTCTGTCAAGCAAGGGGTGTGGAAGGGATTGTTAGGTCTTAGAGTTGGGGATTAGGTCCCTTACTGGATGATGGGCATCATAGAGAATTTCATAGGGGGTGAGGTTACACAAAGAAACTGAGGGAGTATTTCTCGCATGAAACAGTGCATAAGGCAGGAGCATAGTCCAATCTTTTATGCCGGTCTCTAAGCTTAATTTTGTTAAGGTCTGTTTAATGGTTCTATTTATTTTTTCTACCTCTCCTGAGCTCTGGGGTATATAAGCATAATGTAACTTACAATTAATCCACACTTGACTTACCTGGGCCATGAACACAAGTCCATTATTAGACCCTATTATCTTAGACAGACCGTATCTTGGAAAAATATCTTCCAGGATCTTCTTGAGAACCATTTGCGCCGTTTTTTTTTTTTTTCTCTGTGTGTGTGTGTGTGTGTGTGTGTGTGTGTGTGTGTGTGTGTAAGGCTTCAATCCATCCTGAGAATGTATCCACAAAGACTAGGAGATATTTAAGTCCATACCTTGCTGGCTTAATTTCAGTAATGTCCACTTCCCAGAATTGTCCTGGTCTGGTTCCTCGTAGGTGCTTTCGTCTAAGAAACTTGGAAGGGTAAGCATTAAACAATTGACTGACCCGACAGGCTTTTGTTACCAGTTCAATTATTTCCTTTCGCTGTGCGTCAGTTAGTGGAAAACTCTGTTCTTAATCCTACAGGAATGCCTGCAGTTTCTTTGAACCAAGGTGAGTGAGTTGATGTACATTTTTAACGTAGTGTAGGGCTTTCTGTAATTGCAGGCTGAGCTCAGTAAAGTTGAGGCGTTCAATGTCAGTGTCCTTAGATGTTATCTAAAACTTCCTGGTACTTAGGGGTCCATTGGAATTGGGCATCTCCCTTTAACAGCGGGTATAAAGGAGCAGCTAAGGACTCAAACCCATTTATCCATAACCTGCAAAACCCAGTAATCCCAAGAAACTCTTAGTTGTCTGCTGTAAGATGGGCTTGGTATCTGCTCAATGGTTTGTTTTCTGGGTTCAGTGAGCCATCGTTTACCGCCCCTAAGGAAATAGTCGAGGAAGATTACTTCTTGCTGGCAAATTGGGCAATTTTGGCCGAAGCTCTATACCCGAGTTGAGCAAGCTCGGATAATAGTGCTTGGGTCCCAGTTCAGTTTTCCTTGGTGTTGGATGCCAGTAGCAGGTGATCCACATATTGAAGCTGGGTGAATTCGGGGTGTGTAGTTCTGAAATTGTTGAGATCTCTGTGAAGGGCTTCATCAAAGAGAGTGGGGGAGTTTTTGAACCCCTCTGCGAGTCTAGTCCAAGTTAGTTGACTAGACTTTCCGGTTTCTGGGTCTACCCACCCAAAAGCAAACAGCAACTGACTATCTTTATGCAGAGGCAAGCAAAAGAAAGCTTGTTTTAAGTCCAGAACAGTATACCATTTCTGCTCAGGGTTCAGAGTGCAAAGCAGATTGAACAGATTAGGTACCGTGGGGTAAATGTCCTGCACTCTGTTGTTGATCTCTCTTAGGTCTTTAACAGGGTGATAGTCCCTGGTTCCTGGCTTTTTCTTCTAATAGCAGGGGAGTGTTCCAGGCCAATTGACAGGGCCTTAGGACCCCTAAGGCCAGATATTTCTGAATATAGGGCCTTATCCCATCTTTAGCTTTTTATGCTTAGAAGATATTATTTGACATTGATTGGGGAGGCTGAGGTTTTTAAATCCACTGTTATTGGAGGTTGTTTCACGGCCAGGCCTAACACAGCAGTTTTTGCCCATGCATCTCGGTAATCTGTTATCCATTTCTGGGGTAGCTTGCCTGTTTGATCAGTCTTGGGGGGTGTGAAGAGTGGACGTTCATCTTCTACTAATATAGTGAAAGCCGTGACTATAGGAGTTTTTACTGAAGGATTTAGAAATTTCATTTGGGGGCCTTCAGGGTTAAAAGTTATTTTGGCCCAGAGCTTGGTGAGCAGATCTCTGCCCATCAATGGGTGCGGGCATTCTGGGATTACTAGGAAGGAGTGATGGATTTTTCCTTTCCCCAGGTCCATGGTCCTCTTAGAAATCTAAGCCCGATATTTACTGCCGTTAGCCCTTTGAACTACAGACCTTTTATTTGATAGACGGCCCAATGGGGCCTTAAGGGCTGAGTATACTGCTCCTGTATTCACTTCAAAGTTTACTGGGGTCCCCTACACTTCAAATCTTACCCTGAGCTAGGGGAAAGAATCTGAGCCCCAACTTTCTTAGTCATCCCCCAGAGTCAGAATGGCTGGCTGGCATGTCTGTCTCTTTATAGGGCACTCTTTGGCCCAGTGTCCTTTTTTTTTACAGTAGGCACATTGATCTGAGGCCAGGGTGGCCTGTGGCACGGGCCCAGGTATCGCTTCCTGTCACCTTATGTCTTAATTTCTGGCCTCTTTCTTGTTGTGACCAGGATCTTAGTCAATGCCTTAGTCTTTCTTTTGCTTCTCTCATCCTCCCTCTGCTCCCTTTCTTTTTCCCTGTTTCTCTCTTATAGTATACTTTTTCGGCTTCTCTGACTAAATCTCTCTTTTAACTTTTTTTTTTTAATATCCATGGCAGCTTCAACAATTAAGGCCATCGTGACAGATGCCTTTTGATCTGCTGCCTGAGGATCGAAAGGAGTATATCTCTTATATGCCTCCATAATTCTCTCTAGAAACATAGAGGAAGATTCATCAGGCCTTTAAATAATTTCTCTTACCATGGCCAAATTAGTTGGTCACCTAGCGGCCCCTTGGATACCCGCAATTAGAGCCTGGCAATAATTGGACAGATGCTCCCTATCTTCAAAGGTGTTGGGGTCCCAGTTGGGTTGGTTAAAGGGGAAGGCAGCTTTTATTATGTTGGGAAGTTGTGTTGGTCGCCCATCAGGTCCGAGGATATTTTTTTCTAGCTTCCAGGAGGTTTTTCTCTCATTCCTCTGTCATGAAGAGAGTCCCTAGGAGTTGTTGGCAGTCATTCCAAGTAGGCAGGTGTGAAAACGTTGGCGAGTTCTCTGAGTTTTTTTAGCCGGGCCAGCTTCCTCCAGGGAAGGAGGCGCTGTGTGTGTCATGGGACAGTCATCTGGAGGGCGCTGGGCCATTCTGGCTTCCTCGAATGGTGGAGAGGCTGAGTCAGCAGCAGGGGAATTACTTACAGGGTTTTGGGGGTTGGGGGACAAGGGCAGAGGATAAGGACGAGTAGAGTCTTGAGACTCAGGGAGAACAGAGGGTGGAGGTTGAGGAACAGATAGTTTGAGAGATAGAATCATAGGGGAAGGAGTAGGAGTGGGTGCAGAAACAAGGAAAGGCTTCACCCATGGAGGAGGAGATTTGCAGAGGTCCTGACAAGTTAAGATATATGGCTATTGATCTGGATGTCTATGTGGCCCCGGCTGAAAGACAATATCTCAGACTTTTCAAATTAGTGCGAAGTAGAAACATCCTTCTAGAGGCCATCTGACTACAAAGGTGGGTTATTCTGAGACACAGAATCTGCCAGCTGTGGTGTTTTAATGAAAAAGAAAGATTGTGAGCCCTTAAGCAGACTTTGGTCCAGTGATTAAGGGTCAGGGACAGAGGCATTGAAGTGCTCTGTCCCATAATGAAATATACACAGACAGTGAAAGCAACAACACATGACACAGACAAGACAAGACAATAAAGACAGGCAATGGACGTCCAATACTGAGACCAGGACTGAGTAGCCGGCAAAACCTGATGGGCTGGCAATTCCGAATCTGAAAGAAAATATCACTGAGTCGAGGAGACTATGGTTCCTTGATTTCCCGAGTCCATCCCCCAGGGACATGGCCTGTGGCTCTGTGACATGTGTGTCAGCCACCGTGGAAGAGAGCTCACGCTCTTTACCAATAGCCATTTTGTCAAACCCTAACCTGAATCCTGAAACCAGAAAGAGGGGCCTTATTTACCCCCAGAGCATCCCGTTGGGGGTCTTTCATCTGCAGCTGCCGGATCTCGCTGGGGCCACCAGAAGTAAAGGTCGGGTGAGCATCGATGAAAGAGACCACCAAGAGACTGTCTAATGCAACAGCAAAGGGTTTATTGGGAGTTCGGCATGCAAGGGCTCAGAGCTCGCTTGAACAGAGCAGAGAGCCCTGAGAACAGCTTAAGAAGTGCTTATATATTTTCCTTGGAGAGGGCAGGGAGGGAAGTTTATTGATGGGTAAGGGCGAGTGGGCGGTTTGCGTGCAAATGGTTGATGGAGTACATTCTGCAGTTTGGCAGTTGGGGGCAGCACATTCTGGGAACAAGAAGAGCAAACAGTTCTCAAGATTTCAACAGTGTTTTATTAAGCATACAGAAAAACAGGAAGTGACAAGTACCTATTTTATTAACCTTTCAATATAAGTATGAAAACAGAAATCTAGGTTAGATTTGAAGCCCAGAAGTTCATTTGGCCCTTGATTGGTATACTTAGCTTTGAATTACGTTCCGTAGAGATGTCCCAGAAATATGGATATACAATGACACAGGACCTTGTACCTTCTCAGAGGTCAGTTCCAAAACACAGTCTCTAAGGGGAATCACACCAAAGTTCAAGACAAGATGGACTCAATTATCTCTACCAACCACCACACAAATGACCACAATTAAAACCAAAACACTCCCAAATGGCACTCATCTTCTTCCAAATAGACACTCATCATAACTTCTGGCAGGAGGATTCCATGAGAGGCGCAGCACATGACAGTGTCCCAAATAATCTCCCTTTCCCCTCATTTGCCAAAAGTCAGAGTGGCCTGGACACCCTTCCTGTGAACCAGGAGTGATCAAATATGCCTTCCATTAATACAGCTCTGTTCTTCAATTTGAGGCCTACTGACGGTGGGGTTTAGATTCTTTATTTGAATTGGATTCATAAGAAAACCCAAGAACCTATGGGCTAGCATCTGCAAGGCTTTGAAGAACTCAATTGACCCAATGGATCCCTTTTCTCACTTGATTGAGGTCAGGAACCTTACAGAGGAATGCGAGAGACTTCATCAACAATGACTGATTTTTTGGCCATTTTGATTTTGGATCCACACATGGGATCTTTCTTTAGATCCATCAGGTGCTGATAAATAAGCCACAGGCTCACACAGAGCCAAGAGGCTGATTCAGACACATCCCTTTACAATGCATTTAAGCAAAGAACCACAGGTGATGCCCATTCATTTCCGTTTGAAAACTGTTTTCTTCAGGCTTCACAAAAGCGTGGCCTGAGGCAAAGACCTTCCTGACATTCAGGGCAACAGAACAATAGGTAATCAAAAGGCCCTTCGCAGGGTTTCTCTACTGAGACTTTCTGGGTCACAGTGATATCTGACTTTTCTGAGATGCTTGCCATTCTCTTCAGCTATCCAGTACATGTCCATGTCACAGTGCTTGGAGGTGGTACATATCGTGGATGCAAATGCATGAACCTATTCTGGAGAGTGGCTAGATTTCAGGAAGAAAACAGGAACTTAGGAAAATAGCAGGTGTTGCCCATCGATAAGGCAAGCCCTAGTGCATTCATAAATTGGGCAGGATGAATGCTGGGAAGCTTTCTACTTGACAGGAAACATCCATTGATGCATTCTCTTTTCTAATGTCTACAAGCACGGACACAGTGGGATACACAGACATAGAAACACTCGCCTTGTGAAACAACTTACTAGAAACAGTTCACTCCAAACCAAACAAACCGACTTTCCTGCCTATTCTCAGAACATGAGACAAAACCACAAACACACATCCACACCCACAAAGGCACCTACTTCCCCAAGTAGGTCTCTCACTCTCCAGAGTATCCTCTTACTGCTGGGCCATACTATGTTCCCCCGATATGGCGTTTCCTGTCTCAGATCTGGTCTCCTTGTCCAACTCTGTGAAGTGGTCAGGAGCCAGCTGTGAGCCACTACCTACTTTTTCAGGAAAGGCCCCTCTTCAGAGAACTCCTGGCATTTGGCCATCCTCACATCAGTAGGTACCAAGAAAGACTGACTCTGTCCTTGCTAAATCGAAGCAAGTGAGACACTGGGACTGGGACTGAGACTGACTCTGTGTGCCTGGCTTCCTGGATCCCAAGTTCAGAGAGTTCCATTACCAAGGGATTGAAGTGAGGTCACATCCTTCAGGAACTGAATGAGGTCACTGCCTTGGCAACCACTTTGTCCAAACAGTTGCTTTCAAGCGTACCATGAGAAGGAGGCTTACCCTATTTTCTGTAGCACTTTCACAAATTAGAATGGTATATCAACCATAGGCACCAAGGAACCGCTCTCCACACAGGCCTGATTTGGTCCATCTTCTTTATATTTGGAAGAGAGCCTTTAGTCCAGGGAGCACTGCAGTGAACCTCTGCACTAAAACTATTAGCAAGCACCTGATGGAGGACGCCTCCATAGGTAAGTGGCTCCTTTATAACATCTGATATCTGGTTAAGGGAGATCTCTTCTGATGACAGAGATGTGGCACGGGGAGGCTCACATATACTTCTGTCCAGGACAGTAACGAGAATCTTTCTGTCCTCTGTTCTGTTCTGTAGGGAATTCCTCTGGAACTGTAGAGAGGTGCCGACGGGCACGCATGCGCTCCTACCCTGGAGCTTTAGCAAGATGTTGCACTCTTGCCCTGTTTCTGTGTTTAGGCGCTGGGTTTCTGTTTTTTTGTGTTCTGTGTTCTATTTTTTGGTTTTTTGTTTGTTTGTTTGTTCGTTTTGTTGTGTGATATTGGTGGTAAAAACTTAAGTATATTGGACATGAAAATCAGAAATAAAGAGATTAAGCCTGACACCCCTTTGGACTGTGTTTTAAGGAACTGCAATGAACTTTATCCCCCATTGTAAAGCAGGATGATAGAAGCCCCTAGCTGGCTGCCTGGAGCACACCCATTGCAGAGGGCTATGCCTGCTGGGGACCTAAGAACTGAGTATCTCCCAGGTTAACAAGTGAAACTCCTTTAAAACCCCTTGTCCCTCCAGATAAAGAGAGTCACAACTTTGGCAGAGTCCCCTGTGTTTCTCCTTTGTTAGCCAAGCAATAAAACTCCTTTTTTCTTTTTCTCAAAACCCAGTCCTCATTATTAAATTTGTATTAATTGGCTTCAAGGTCAGGAACCAAACTTTAAGTTACAAATCTTGTACCCCCCTTCCGCCCCGGAACTTTGTGAGAGCTATCTACTGAAATGTTAGGAGATAGAGCATGCTTGATGTGGAACTGAATCAGAGGAGCTAATCCTGTATGAAAAAGGGGAAACTGAGGGACTCCCAGCAGCTGCCAAAGCCCTGTTGATTCAGGGAATTACCTCCTTTTTTCCCTGCACTGTAAGGATTATGCCACCTCTGTCTTGTTAAAAAAAGAGAAAAAGAAAAAGGTGACACTAAATGCAGTAAAGTCACCATGGAGACACTTTATTTTACATTTCAGGTTGCCCTTCTGTGAAAACATCTGGTCCCCTTGTGGGGACATCTATGGTGCCACTGCTGTAGGAGATTTTTCTCTTATCTGCTCTGGTTTAAAGGGTTCTGTCTGACAGCCATAGTCTGGACCTCCTTTCTGTCTGTATTGTGTCTTAGTTTCTGGCCCTTTAAGACATCTGCAATAATGTGTTGATATTATAAATTGTTTTTGGGGAATGATCTTAGCTGAATGTGTGTCTAAATGATGATGTTTTATTTTAACAATCTGGTAACTGAATGGGTTTTTGAAGCATTGCACAATCTTGGAGTAAAAAGTCGGGTTTAGGTAATTGTTTAGTTTATGATTTCAGATAATTCATGCCAGAGAACTTAAATACTTAGGATGGATAACTGAAGAACTCTACTTCCAAGTTGGCAAGAAACTTCCCAATCATACGGTCTTTTTTTTTTTTTTCCACCAATTTTGAATTGGGTAGCCTGGGAAAATGTCACTGTGTGTACCAGTGCATTAATTTGGACATAAATAGTAAATCATAGTATGGTGTCTGTTGACAAAACAAGATGTAAAGATATAAAATTTTGTGAATTGTATCTTAAACTTGTATCATAATTTTCAACATCTGAACCTGAAAATTATGGTTAAAATGCCTTAGTCCTGAGATGTCTGTTCAGAATAGCAGTTTTTTTGCTGCTCCTTCCAGACCTCAGCCATGACTTATGTTGAAATGCAAATGAAAGAAGCCTGCAAGCTTTGTAGGAGAGTGATTTGAGGTCTAAGGGAAAAAAAGGTAAATTGTATGTTATTTACTAATTACTGGCAAGTCATTTTTTCTAGGACTCTTATTTTTTTTCTTAGATACTTTATGTTTTTTGACCTCATGATTTTGAGCATACAGACCTAGGTTAATGTTTTTCTGATCAGTTCTATCTTTGACCAACTGTGGACTTTTTGAAACATTGCAATAAAGATTTCAACTACGAAAAGCTACAAGGCCTTTACTATTATTATGTGTGCACAAATTGTTATGTGTTGTATGTCTATATATACATATATCCGTATATCATATATATGATACACAAATTAACATATATAAGGAGCGCTCATAAAAAAATAGCGCTCGTAAAAACAAATTTTAAAAAAGTGGATCCAAAGATCTTAAATTCACGTGATTTAAATGTTTCAATTTAAATTGGATAAAGAGATAAAAACAAATGTCTTTAAATTTAAGCTTACAAAGTTTTCTAGGTGTTCAAACATCTAACAAAATATTAACATCTACAAAATGTCTAATATGCCTTGGCTCTAGTACCTTTCCTTCAACATAAAAATGGTTTACACTGTTCAATACATTTCTCTAACTTTTTGATAAATAAGTAAAGTAAATTTGATATGGGATTACTCATTCATGAGTACTTTTGTTAGATATCTGATTGATTTACTAAGATCTGTATTTTTTTTTAGTAAACTCTGTATAAGATTGTAAAAATCAGTCATGTGTTAATGAGACAAAAATTTCTTAAAACATAAGTTTACCCATAACATTGAGTTTATTAAGATTTATGTTTTCTAGAGCAAGCAACCATAAAAATTAAACAACTGATTAAATAAAAACTGTTATTTTAGAGCACTGTACTGCCATTTCTTTAAAAGCCAAACTTGATTAATGTAGAAACATAAATGTAATTGTTATGCTATTAATGTTTTCATATCTTACAGGTATGGAAGTCTGTAAGGTAGAAACGTTTAAAGAGTATTATATCAAGCTGGTGCTCTGAAGTTGTGTGGTAAAAAATATATTGTGGATTTATTTACCTGTTATCAATAAGATATGTAAATTTTTATGTTACTTTTTACATTGGGGAACAATTTAAATGTATTTTTAAGTTAATTAGAGCCTAATCTTTGTAAAGGTTAAAAACTTTCAGCCTTTCTTTAATTCATGTTTTAAATGTGATATCATATGGTGTTAGCTAATGTTCATGTGACCTCAAACAATTTATTTAAACATTGTCAAATGATATTTAAAAATAAAGATCAGCTTTAGAACTAAAATAGTTAAGATTTATAAAGAGCCCTGCCTTTCCTGAGATAAGGCTGTGTGTCCCATCTTACTACATGTGAGAATGACTATGAAACGATTAGGTCAGATAATATTTCTTTAAAGTTATGTTAAAAAGTTTTTTTTTATTGTCAATATTCCTAGGATCTCAAACAGGGGATATAATGTATAACTCAGCCAAAAAATTCAGGGAAGATATTACACGAACTAAGTATTTTTACTTTTGTTAATTTTAGTTTGAAATTTTCTTATAAGTGATCTAAAGATTCACTGTTAGTGTTTTACAAATGCGTTGCTATAAGAACACAACATGGGTTTATTCAAGATAATAAGTCATCAACTACAATACAGACAGAATAATACAGATCCCAATTAATAAAAAGGTAATTATAAAGTTATAGACATTAAAGCCCAGTACTCTTAATGTAAGGCTGTTAAAATTTATTTGCTGGATTTTTAAGATTAGGATTTAAAATGAATGTTAAATGAAAAGGGCCAAGAAAACCAATATTTGGCTCTTGCCCTCTGAGTCAGTCTGAATCCAGGGAACAGGGGACTTCTCTAAAGAGCTTTGCAACTCTGGGCCACATAACCTCCTGATCAGGGAGATTAATGAGACCACTGGAGAACAGAAAGCAAATCAGTGCATTTGTTACAAAGAGGAGAGTCATCAGAGAAAGGAGACATCCCTGATGCTTCTGAGGGAAGCCAAATGGTCAAGCAAGACCTGGACCCACCTAGCGCAAATGGCACTAGCAGAACTGAGAATCTCCTCTCAAGTTTCCCCAGAATTGATTCCCACAAAAGCTCAGCTGACTGTTAACAATAGATAGAAACAAAAGTCAGTTTGACTGCTTCATCTTAAACACTTAGCAAAGACAGTTAAGACCAAAATACAGCCACTCCTGGGCATTTTAAATAATAATAATAATAATAATAATAATAATAATAATAATAATAAAATTTTAAGGTATGCACTTTATCTTATCCTCCCAAAATAAGTAAGACTGGAGGCTACAAAGAAGGATTCTCACACAGGAATGCCTAATACTTATAAAAAGAGACTATCAAGAAGAGCTGCCACAGGCAGAAGTTTTCAGTTTAAGACCTACAGATATTCCTAACCTACACAGGTAGGCTTGGTGTTTGCTAGTACGATTATCCAGCCCTGAGTAACAGAATTAAAGGTTTCTCTATTAGACGCAGAGGTCATACTAGTAAAAGGATTTTTACAAGATCAGATGACATTAAATTATTAAACTGTGTCTTATTGGGAGGGCCAACTGTAACACTTAAAGTTAAATATTAAGTTGACAGTCCTGATAATTGGGGATATTAAAGACTGGTGAGGGAATTTCTATACAGTGACATGTTCCAGCTGCTGCAACATTTATTCAGTACTCATGGTTTTTGTTTCACTCATAGAAGAATCCATTCACAGATGACTTTACAACCTGTTCTTCCCCAACCTGACTTCAAACCGAACTGACTTCTAAAGGGCAACTCATGTCTCTCAACTGACTTCTAATAGTCAACTCATGTCCCTCACGACGAGCCCACTCACGTCACCCTGTCTCAGGAGAGAAGAAGAAAAAATTAGTGATGCCACACTTTTTACAACAATGGAGAGAAAGATAAATAGACTATCAATATAAATAATTAATTAAGTCAGGTAAAATCAGGGAGATCGGTTTTGGGTGAGTTGTAAAATTTTGGAGACTCTTATCTGAGGGATAAAAATTTCCTCAGTGTTCTTCCCATAATCTATCAAAGATTTGAAAGGGACACAGAGAAAAGGGGGAAATTGTAGACCCAACCTGATCTTTTATTAAAATTGGGAGCCATCATGCCACAAAGCCATGAAAAGATAATTTTGGCTTTACCATAAATTACTTCAAATTCTGAACCTGCGTGAAATGCCTGCCCACGTCTTGAACTCACGCATGCCCAGCTCTCTGACCAGATAGCAGCCCTCTGTGAAACTTTAGTGACACATCATAAATATTTGCCTTCTCTGGCCAGACAACAACCCTCTCTGAGGCTCTAATGGTCCTCATGAATTCTGATGTAGGGACAGCAAAAAAATTGTAAACTACCTTTAATGTGATGTTTATCAGAGTTCTGTTATCTGTAACCCCCCTTTTGTGTAACTTTCTGGGCTATAAAACTGGGCTGTAGGAAAGCTGGGGATGCTGTCTTGTTCCCACCATTTTGGGAGGGAGAGGCAGCACGGCCGGTGGAAATAATAAGCTTAATTTTATTTGATTTTAATTTGAGTCAGTGGTCTTTTCTAGCGTCCTGGTCTAACAGATAAACACTCCAAAGACGTGGAGCTCTGCCGGCCTAAAGACTTCTTGAGAAACTTCCTCTGAGGTTGGGCACTTGAAATATATGTTGTTGTAATGAGATTTAGCTTCCTTTCTAGTGACACCATAAAAGCTGGGTCTGCATCTACGTGACCTGGAGGACATGGTTTTTTTGTATTCTAATGAACATGAGGCAGCAGTGCTGAATTTTGTATTTATAGGTAAACTGTGGCCACTTGGTGCTCAGTGTCTCCCCGTGTGAACTGTGAAGCCATTTGGTCATCCTCCACTTTTCGTGGTGTTTCTTGCTGCTGCACTGGGAGTTTGGTATTTGCTTCATGAAATACAACGAGTTCAACTGGGACCCAGTATTGGAGGGAGTTCTGTCACTTGTGGTGACAGAGAATGCACCAACCAGGCTTCTATCTCACAAAGCTTGCCCATTTGTCCATAGAAATCTGACTCTGAACTTTGCCCAGAAACCTCTCCATGTAACAAGAAGGGTCTGCTGGCTGCACCATATCAGTCACAAGCCATTTTGAAGGCAATGGAAAATCCTCCTGGCCACACCACAGATGTATTATCACACACCTGCCCACCACTGCAATAGGCCCACTACTCAGCAGGGTCCAACTTACTGGCATCTTTGTTCTACACCATTTTCATGAAACCCCGTCAATCATGGCATTCTCTTGTACACTCATGATCAGGAAAAAGACATCCAAAGGTTCTCCAGTGCCACCTGGTTAAGGGAATTTCAAAAATTTTATTGTATTTATTTAGCCATTTTTCATGGATGAAGTTGGAGGCATTGTGGGTTTCAGTTCATTCAGGAACCATTAAATGGTGAGGAAACTCATTTCAATGAAATCTCTGGAGAAATCTCACAGGCAAGTCATCCCATAGAGTGGTCAAAAGGTCACATGAAGCCAGGCCCATTGAGGTCTTCAATGTGACGTCCATGGGTGTTCTGACTGTCAACTATGGCTGCCACATCTTTCAGAATAAAATCATGTGATATCTTAGCTGAGATTCCAAGGCTCTGTGGAAAGTCACCCTTCTTTTTTGATCTCAGTTTCCAAGGGGAAATCCAATGTGTGGCCTCCTAAAATCTGAACACAGTTCATGGCAATATTTCTCTGAGATCAGTTCCAGAACTCAGACTCTAAGGGGAATCACACCAGAGTTCAAGCCCAGGTAGACCCTGTCATCACTTCCAAGCACTACACAAATGATCACAATTAAAACCAAAACACTCCCACAAGGCCCTCATCTTCTTCCATATAGACACTCATCATTACCTGTGGCTGGAGGTTTCCATGAGGGGCTCAGCCCAAGACAGTGTACAAAATAAACTCCCTTGCCCATAATTTGCCTAAAGTCAGGGTTGCCTGGATACCCTTCCTGAGAACCAGGAGTGATCAAATAAGCCTGCCATAAATACTGCTCTGCTTCTCCAATTTGAGGCCTACTGACTCTCGGGTATAGACTCTTTATGTGAATTGTAATCATGAGAAAACCCAAGCACATATGGGCTATCATCGGCAGTGTTTTGAGAACTCATTTGACACAAAGGATCCCTATTTTCACTTGATGGAGGTTAGGAACGTTACAGAGGAAGGCGAGAGACTTCGTCCACAATGACTGCTTTTTTGGCCATTTTGGTTTTGGAAGCACACGTGGGAACTTTCTTTAGATCCATCAGGTGCTGAGAATCTATGCAACAGCCTCACACATGGCCAAGAGTCTGATGCAGACACATTCCTTTCCAAAGCAATTAAGCAAAGAGCAACAGATGATGCCCATTAATTCCCCTTGAAAACCGTTTCCTTCAGGCTTCACAAAGGAGTGGCCTGAGGCAAAGACCTTTCTGACATTCAGGGCAACAGAACAATAGATAAGCAAATGGCCCATTGCAGGGTTTCTGGAATGATATCTGAGTTTTCTGAGATGATCCCATTCCCTTCAGCTATCCAGTACATGGCCATGTCACAGAGCTTGGAGGTGGTACATATCGTGGACACAAAACCCTGAACCTATTCTGGAGAGTGGCCAGAATTCAAGAAGACATACAGGAACTTAGGAAGATAGTAGTTGTTGCCCATCCATTAGGAAAACCACAGTCCATTCATAAATTGGGCAGGATGAATGCTGTGAAGTTTTCTACTAGACAGGAGACATCCATTGATGCATTCTCTTTTCTAATGTCTACAACCACGGACACAGTGGGATAAACAGACATAGAAACACTCACATTGTCAAAAGACTTACTAGAAACAGTCCACTCCAAATCAAACAAACCGACTTTCCTATATATTCTAAGATCATGAGACAAAACCACAAACTCACACGCACACCCACAAAGTCAACTCCTTCCCCCAAGTAGGTCTGTGACTATCCGGAGTGTCCTCTGACTGATGGGACATACTACGTTTCCCCGAAATGGGCTGTCCTATGTCACATCTGGTCTCCTTGGCCAACACTGTGAAGTTGTCAGGTGCCAGTAGTGAGACACTACCTGCTTTCTCAGGAAAGGCCCCTCTTCAGAGCTCTCCTGGAATTTGGCTATCCTCACATCAGTAGTTACACAGAAAGACCGATTCTGTCCTTGGTAAATCCAAACATGTGTGGCCACTGGGACTGGGAATGGGAATGACTCTGGGTACCTGGCTTCCTGGATCCCAAGTTCAGAGAGTTCCATCACCAAGAAAGTTATATAGGTCACTTCCTTCAGGAACTGAATGAGGTCACTGCCTTGGCAACATCTTTGTCCTAACAGTTGCTTCCAAGTGTCCCAATAGATGGAGGCTGCCCCTACTTCCTGTGACACTTTCACAAGTAAGAATGGTATATCAAACATAGGCACCCGTAAACAGCTCTCCACACAAGCCTGGTTTGGTCCATCTTCTCTACATTAAGAAGAGAGAGACTGCTTCAGACACACCCCTTCATCCTGACCTGTTTTTTTTTTTTTTTTTTTTTTGTCATGAAAGATGACTTTCGCTCTCTCAGGTCCTTCATAGCTTTCTATATCTTCCCCAGGGTTCACTTCTGCATGGACCTTTGAGGTTCTCAGCAGGTGGAAGATCTCTTACATTTCTATATAAGAACAACTTTGTCCTTGCTTTTCTGTAAAATTAGGTTGAGGAAACAAAGTATGGTTAGGATTAATAACATGATTGATTTGGGTTAGGAATCATTCTGCTGCATGAATAATGGTATTGGGAACCTGCAATATTTATAAGGATATATAGAGGTGAAATATATGTATGAAAACACAAATCTAGGTAAGATTTGAAGCCCAAAAGGGCATTGGATCCTTGATTGGGATACTTTACTCTGAATTATGTTGTGCACATGTGTCTCAGATAAATCTATACATAATGGCATAGGACCTTGTACCTTGGATAATTGAATGTTGAAGAGAACATCCAGTCAAAAAAGGATAGTTGGTAGGATTAGGAAGATACTTGATAGGATTAGAAAAAAGAGTCAGTATAGGATTTGGACAAAAACTTCCTTAGCAATAGGGTTTCAGGTAGACAGAAAATGTAAATGTCAGCACATTTGAAGAGTCAGTCACAATGATGAACTGGGGAAAATATGTAGGAAAGCAGATATCATTAGAGACATTAGGAAATCAGGCAAATGATGAAGTGATTGATAGGATTAGACATTTTCAACAGGCTTGAGGTTGAATACATAATCTTAGGAAGAAACAAATATGTAGTCACCAATAGGATTGACATTTGAGAGCATTAGGCAACATGGACATGGGTGATTTTCATAATCCATACTCACATTCCATTTAGGCTTTGGTACAATTGTAAGTGTGACTTTGCATTTTGTGGTCAGAATATTACTGTGATAAAATGTATATGTAGATCAGGTGACATGAGTCTTTCTTGCACCATTTCTGGGAGCAATATTTAGAAGAGATATAAATTAGTATTGGGGGCACAAATAGGTGTACCATGTGTGAATATATAATATAACAGATTCCAACTTTAGAAATTGGAATAAATTGATATCTGAAAATACACAGGAAATGTCATATTGACATACATACATTCATTCCAACCAGTTATACATCTAATGGTAATATTAGGGTTGTGGTTTATCATAAAGTGTGTGTGAGTTTTGCTTCAAAATTGATTATGGAAATCGAAAATAATGTGTTTGGAAAGAAGTCTCAATAAATAACCAGTCAAAAGCAAGGAGGAATACATGTGTACTGAAGCAGGAAGTGATTGAATGTGTTTCAAATGTCTTTAAATTTGTGAACTTGTGGATGAAATGTATATACTATGATGTACAAAAACTGAAGAAATAGTAATGTACCAGTGTTAAATAAAAATAAACGTCAAAATACACATCATGCCCCTTTGGAATCTACTTGCATTGATGTTAAATTGGGTCAGTTACAGTAGAAATATAAGGATTTGTTTGCACCATTCAGTGAAGTGAGTTTTCAGTACTAGAAAACAAATATGTATTTCAGGTGGATGAATATTTCTGAAAATAATCGTATGAAAATTTGATTATAAAACCACATACATGAGCATGAGTGAATTATTTGGGGAGTGTATAATAGGACACATATATTTTATATTTGGAAAAATCTAGAGAATATATATATATATATATATATCTCACAGAGAAACATTAGAAAGTAGCAATATATATGCCAATCAAAATTCATCGTGAAATATATATCATCCACCGATCCAAAAATATTAATTTTACTGAACATGGATTTATGTATAATGTTTTTCAACTAAAAATCTCACTCATAGTTTGAATTTTCAGTTCCAAAAGCGTTTAGGAGGGGTGATCTCTTCTCATACTTTGTTTCTGCCAAGTTAGCCACCTCACAAAAATGTACGTGTGATACCAGGTATGATTTTATATGTGCATATAAAAATACATGTGCTGAATTGGCTACAGAAAAAAGGAGACAGAAATTCACATATGTGTTAACTTTAAAAACACATGGAGTACTATTTCAACAAACAATTGACAAGATTTATAACTCCTACACTATATCATGCAAAAGGCAAGACCAACTATACACCATGCCTCCTCTGAACTGCTTGTATTAATATTATGTTTGGGTTATTTGTCTCCATCATATTAGGATTAGTAGTCAGAGTCTATTAGGGTATGGGTTACTGACAGGGATTCAGTATTTCGAATGGAAAATTGGAAAATGAATCCAATGTGTATGTAAATATGTGCTACACAAAAATCTTCCCACTCTCATCCAGAACAATACCTTGACAACACCTTCACCCCATGTAAGACACAATTAGAGGAGAAGAGTTAGAAAATCCATGAATACATATCTGGAATGGAATGCGATCAGAAGTTCACAACCTTGGAAGTGTTAGAGGAGTTTCCAAAAGTAAGGGACAGGGTAAACACTTCAAAAACATGGAGGTCTGTTGTCCTAGAGACTTCTTGAGATACTGCCTGTGAGGTTGGGCACTTGAAATATATGTTGTTGTCACGTGCTTTAGCTTCCTTTCTAGTGAAATCATCAACCTGGGTCTGCATCTATGTGACCTGGAGGACATGGTTTCTTATTTTCCATCCGTGATTGGGCCCCTTGCTTAAGAGCTCTGGCTACTGGACAAATTTTACACAAAGAAGCCTCTAATCTGACTTTTGGGGCCCCTTGAACTATCTACTCCCCACATCACTTGAAAGATCTTTTACCTTAAAAGGGTCTTCAAACCCTCCCTACATCCAGAGTTCTGTCGCTCCTCACTTCCTTTCTGGAAAACCCTAATATTATTTTCCTCCCCTGCTCTGCACTGAACCCTGCCTCACTGCTCCCAATAACTCCCATGTCTCACACACCAACTCAAAATTGCTTGGAAAACTTAGATGATTTCCTCCCCTGTCATTCTTCCATTTATGAGAGACCACTCACCAAGCCTGACCTTATCTGGTTTACTGACAGCAGTTCCTTTAGGCAGAATGGAACTCATTACTCTGGATACGCTGTATTTTCAGCCACTGAGATTATAGAGGCCAAAGTTTTGCCTTCAGGAACTACAGACCAGCAGGCTGATTTTATAGCATCCACTCGTGCCTGCCTTCTAGCACAAGGCAAATCCCTCACCCTCTAAAATGATTCAAAATATGTCTTCCATATCTTATTATCCCATGCTGCAATTTGAAAGAAGCGAGGCCTACTTACCACCAAAGGTAATGCGATCACTAATTCAGCTCTTATAACCAATCTGATAGAGGCCTCCCACTTACCCACCCAGTTGGGAGATGTCCATTGTAGGTCCCATCAGAAGGACGGCTCTCTTATCACTGAGGGCAATGCCAAAGCTGACCAGGTGGCACGAATGGCTGCTACCACTTCCAATCATGGCCCCCATGGTGGACATATAATGGCCACTTTAGACAGCTCATCTGAAGCCCGTACTTCTTTCAGTAAGAACAAGCATCTTTTCAAGTTCCTTCATACTCTATTCCTTTCCAATTCTCAGTCTTTGACCCTCTTTTTACAGAGTTTCTTCTTCCTCACTCCCTCTGACAAGCCATGCTACAGAATATAGCCTCTAATTGTCAGATCTGTCAGCGGACCAACCCTCATACTCCTTTAAGGCCCAAACGTTTCCCTTCCCAACAAGCCCGGGGACACATTCCCTCTGCTGACTGGCAGGTAGACTTCACCAACATGCCCACAGTATGGCACACTAAATACCTTTTTGTCTTTGTGGACACTTTCTCTGGTTTGGTTGAGGCATTTCCCACTTCCAATAAAAAGGCTTCCACTTTAGCTTCAATCTTACTGACAGACATCATCCCCAGGTTTGGTATGCCCACTTCCCTACAATATGACAATGGCCCTGAGTTTACTTCTAGGATCACACAAAAGGTCTCTCAAGCCCTCTCCTTCAAGTGGCATTTCAACTGTCCATATTTCCCCCAGGCTTCAGGGAATGTGGAAAGGGTAAATCGTACTCTAAAGGAAGTCCTTACCAAATTGACAATGGAATTAAACATAGACTGGGTCAAACTCCTTCCCTTGGCTTTGCTTCGAATCAGAGCTCTCCCTAAGAAACCATCTTTACTGTCTCCTTTTGAGATAATGTATGAAAGACATCTTATAACCCCTGCGTTGGTCATTTCACAAGGACCTCTCACCCGAGATTTGTCTTTGCCTCTCTTGCTTCATCTCCGCTCGGAACTCTGGAAATATCAGGACTGGCTTCTTCCGGACCCAGTCTCCTCTCCAAAAACTCCTCCCTTAACACCTGTTAGTCTAGTCAATTATAATACCCCAGAGGAGAAAGGGACTCTTGCCCCAAAATGGGAAGGCCCCATCCTGTCATTCTCTGTACCCCCACCGCCGCCAAACTCTCCTTACCAGACAACCGTCTCACTCCCTGGAACCACATGTCTAGGTTGAAGCCACATCACCAGGAGGCCCCACATGCTGACGACAGGGCCACCCCAGAGGAACTCCAAGAATCACCTCCTGAACCTCCCCTTTACTCCTGCTCTCCACACCCATCTCACCCATTTAAGTTGCGGCTCACACGGTTTTCCTTGCAGCCCAATTCCTCTTAAAGAAGGCACAATGAGCTCTCCCAACACCCTAGTCTTCTCTAACTGCTTGTTTTTTGTGCTCTGCTTATTTTCTGTGCTCTGTCAGGACTGGTCTTTACCCTCCTCACCTACCATGCATTTATTCACTCTTCGGGAACGATACTCAGAACATGGCATGCAGACGGTCCGCGGAGTGGATGCAACTACTTGCTTCATCCACAACTGCACCTCTATTTCCCTAAAATTGTCACCTTCAAGGACCTTCGTCCCTGGTAGCTGGAACTGGCCTTTCATTTGCTTCCTTTTTGATCAAACAAAAGATTATTGTCATTGGTGGCCTGAGATATATAATGGGTGCCCCTATTGGTCATGCAGGTTCCATGATGAACGTGGTAGCTATTCTTACCACTCACTCGGTTACCCTGAAGAGTGGACTTCTAGTTACATAAAGTGGCATAAAGGCTCTTCATCCAATAACAATGGATGGTATACTTTAGATAAACCTGACCCCAAGGCCAAACGTTGGGGCTATGTTGAGTTTGCTGTCTATGCTCAGACAACCTCAGTCAGACCCACAGGGTGGATGACTATTGGCCGCACCCTGATTACGCCACCTAAGGCAACCATCCAGGTAGTCGAACACATTAAGGACTCAGAATCAAAACTTCGAGATCGTATCCATAGCTCATCCAAAGAGGATTCAGAGCCTTCAACCCCCTCAGGTCCCTCTCCCACATGGCTCAATTTGCTACACCAAACGTTTTGATTATTAAACTCCACCCGTCTTTCTTTGCCTACTTCTCAGTGCTTTCTCTGTGCTTCACTTAGTCATCCACTTCTAGCAGCAGTCCCATTAGCGGCAGAAAATATTCCAGCAAAACCCTACAATTTCTCTAAAAAGGACAAACCCTACATGTGACACGTAACCCACTGTGGGAAAGTTATTCCACCAATACTTTATTTCCTTTCATCTGTTTCCACCTGCCAATAATGAATCCTTTACCCGTTTGTTCCTTGAGCTACAACACCCCATAGAGCCCTGTGTTTAGGCAACCTGAACATTTCCTCTGGTGTAATGGGTCTTTAAGTACCTCAACGATCAATGTCTCTGGCACCTGTTTCTTGGTTACTGTAGTTCCTCAGCTATCTTTGTATACTCCCACCGAATTCCGACAGTTGGCCCTACCTTCCCGCACCCGTAAGGTAGTCTTTCTGCCGGTTCTGGTAGGCCTCATTTTAACAACCTCAGTGACGAGTCTCGGACTCTCTGGTGGAGCTATAGGTCATGCTCTATGGGCATCCAATGACCTTCAACAAAAACTGCAGGAAACACTCAATACCATGGCTGAGTCTCTGGGTTCCTTGCAGCGGCAGGTTACATCATTGGCACAAGTGGCTTTACAGAACCAAAGGGCAATTGATCTTCTCACTGCAGAAAAAGGGGTTACATGCCTATTCCTCAGAGAGGAATTTTGCTATTATGTTAATGAATCTGGGCTAATAAAAAAAAATGTTGTTAAATTGCAGGAATTATCGACCAAATTTCTCAAACATACCTCCTCCAATCCCATCATAGGGTTCTTCCAATCCTATCTTGCCATGTACTTACTACATATCTTGGGGCCCCTTATTGGGATGCTCCTTTTTGTGCTCTCTTGCCCTGCAAAATGAAGTGCCTTCAAACCCAACTTCAAAAAATTCCTAATCAAACTTTCAACCAGCTTTTGCTTAGGCACTACCAGCCTCTGATGACCGATGAACCCCCAACATCTCCAAGAGAACAGTAACTCAGTGATGAAGCTCACTACCAGGCATGATGGAATGCAATGGGTATCAGACAGCGGGAGACAACGAGCTCTGAGAACCTCTTAATCTGCCATCCTGGATTCATGAGTCTTTACCACCTTCTAAGATTTCTCATGGCCCTTGGCCTCTTCTATGTCAGTCCCCCAACATGGAACTTCTGCCAAAAAATGACATTTCCTTTAATTTTTATCTTCATTCTGTTTTTATTTGCTCTGATCTTCTTCAGGTGCTGGTGACGCCATGTCCAGGCAACGCTTCCAGTATTTCCTAGAGTCTCTGTTACAGGACCAGTGGCTGATACCAACAATCTCTTCCATCCAGGACTAGTTCCATGCCATCGACAACTTTGGCTTCAGGGAACATTCATTGACTTCACCCCTACGAAAGTAGCTGTCTATAGCCACTGGGTTTTATTTCTGGCTGCCATGATAATCCCAAACCTGTTCCATGAGCATTCCTCCACTTCTCTTTCTAGGCCCCACACCACCCCCACACAGCAGGAAGCAGCCGGATCTGACAAATGACGCCCCACTTCCTAAGAAAACAAAAAGGGTGGAATGTTGGGAAAAGAATAAATGGCAGCCATACCCCAGAGAAAAACCTCAACATGGCGCCTAAGGACTTCTTCTTCCTACCTTCTTCATTTCTGCAGTGGCGCAAAAAGTTCCCACCCTTGTGAACTCTCACGTCAGCGCCAATTTCAAATCTCACTTGTGGGGAACCTTAGCCCCAATGAGAACTAATTCCTGGGCTCTGGAGCTGATATCTGAAAGAACTTGCCAATAAACGGGTTGCTGCCATTTATCTAAGCCCTACCATCTCCCCCTTAGTTCTATATAAGCACACAGCTTTGAGCAATAAAATTGGAATTCTCCCGGTGAAGTGTCATTGCGTGGGGAATTATTTCACTCATGATCAGCAACAGGATATCCAAAGGTTCTCCAGTGCCACCTGGTCATGGGAATTTCAGAAATTTGATGGTATTTATTTAGCCATTTTTGAAGGATGAAGTTGCAGTCACTGTACGTTTCAATTAATGCAGGAACCATTATGTGGTGAGGAAGCTCATTTAAATTAAAACTCTGGAGAAATCTCACAGGCAAGGCTTCCCAAAGAGTGGCCAAAAGGTCACATGAAGCCAGGATCATTGAGGTCTACAATATGAGTTCCATATGTGTTTAGATTATCAACTATGGCTGCCAAGTCTTTCAGAATAAAATCATGTGATATCCTGGCTGAGATTCTCACTGCACTGTGGAAAGACACCCTGGCACTCGATCTCAGTTTTCAAGGGAGGCTTCTCATGCGTGGCCTCCTAAAATCCCAACACATTTCATGGCAATACTTCTTTGAGGTAAATTCCAGAACTCAGTCTCTAAGAGGAATCATGCCAGAGTTCAAGCCCAGGTGGATCCAGTTATCTCTTCCAACCGCCAAACAAATGACCACAATTAAAACCAAACACTCCCACATGGCCCTCATCTTCTTCCATATAGACACTTATCATAACCTCTGGCTGGAGTTTTTCATGAGGGGTGCAGCCCAAGACAGTGTCAAAAATAAGCTCCCTTGCCCCTCATTTGCCTAAAGTCAAGGTGGCCTGGACACCCATCCGGTGAACCAGGAGTGATCAGATAGGCTAGCTGTTAATACTGCTCTGCATCTCCAATTTGAGGCCTACTGACTGTCAGGTATAGATTCTTTATATGATTTGGAGCCATGAGAAAACCCAAAAACCTATGGGCAAGCCTCTGCAGGGCTGTGCATAACTCATTTGACCCAAAGGATCCGTATTCTCACTTGATGGTGGTCAGGAACCTTACAAATGAATGCGAGAGACTTCATTCACAATAATTGCTCTTTTGGCCATTTTGGTTTTGGATGCACACATGGGATCTCTCTTTATATCCATCAGGTGCTGAGAATCTAAGCCACAACCTCACACAGGGCCAAGAGGCTGATTTAGACACATCCCTTTCCAAAGCAATTAAGCAAAGAGCCACAGGTGGTGCCCATTCATTTTCATTTGAAAACTGTTTTCTTCAGGCTTCACAAAGGGGTGGCCTGAGGCAAAGACCTTCCTGACATTCAGGGAAACAGAACAATTGATAAGCAAAAGGCCGAAAGCATGGTTTCTCAACTGAGACTTTCTTGGTCACACTGATATCTGTGTTTTCTGAGATGCTCGCCATTCCCTTCAGCTATCCAGGACATGGCAATGTCACAGAGCTTGGAGGTGGTACATATTTTGGACACAAAACCATGAGAATATTCTGGAGAGTGGTGAGAATTCTGGAAGAAACAGGAACTTAGGAAGGTAGCAGGTGTTGCCCATGGATAAGGCAAGCTGCAGTCCATTCATAAATTGGGCAGGATGAATGCCGGGAATCTTTCTACTATACAGGACATATCAATTGTTGCATTCTATTTTCTAATGTCTACAACCACGGACACAGTGGGATACACAGACATAGAAACACTTGCCTTGTCCAACGACTTACTAGAAGAAGACCACTCCAAATCAAACAAACCGTCTTTCCTACCTATTCTCAGATCATGAGACAAAACCACAAAATCACACCCACACCCACAAAGACACCTCCTTCCCCCATGTAACTCTGTGACTATCCGGAGTTTTCTCTGAGTGGTGGGCCATACTATGTTCCCCCAAAATGGCCTGTCCTATCTCAGATCTGGTCTCCTTGGCCAACTCTTTGAAGTTGTCAGGAGCCTGCGGTGAACCACTACCTACTTTCTCAGGAAAGGCCCCTATGCAGAGCTCTCCTGGTATTTGGCCATCCTCACATCTGTAGGTACCAAGAAAGACTGACACTCTCCTTGGTAAATTCAAACAAGTGAGCCTACTGGGTCTGGGACTGGACTGGCTCCGGGTGCCTGGCTTCCTGGATCCCAAGTTAAGAGAGTTCCATCACCAAGGAAGTGAGGTAGATCACTTCTTCAGGAACTGAATGAGGTCATTGCCTTGACAACCACTTTGTCCTAACAGTTGCTTTCAAGAGTCCCATGAGATGGAGGCTGCCCCTACTTCCTGTGACACTTTCACAAGTTAGAATGGTATATAAACCATGGGCACCCGGGAACAGCTCTCCACCTAGCACTGTTTTGGTCCATCTTCTCTACATTAAGAAGAGAGAGGCTGATTCATACACATCCCTTCATGCTGACAAGGTTGTTTGCCATAGAAGATGACTTTTCTCTCTCAGGTCTTTCGTAGCTGCCTACATCTTCTCAAGGGATCATTTCTGCATGGACCTTTGATGTTCTCAACAGCTGGAACATGCCCTACATTCCTGTATTTTAAGAGCAACCCTGTCCCTGCTGTTCTGTAAAGTTCGATTGAGAGAACAATGTATGGTTTTGGGTTAGTAACATGTTCAATTTGGGGTTAGGAATCCTTCTGCATGACGAATAATGGTATTGGGAAACTATGATATTTACAAGAATATATAGGTGAAATATAAGTATAAAAACAGAAATCTATGGAAGATATGAAGTCCAGAAGGGCATTGGGCCCTTAATTGGTACACTTAGCTTTGAATTATTTAAGGGAAATTGCTTGGAAATGAAAGGAGACCCTCAGATAAATCTATATACAATGGCATAGGAGCTTGTACCTTGGATGATTGAATGTCGAAGAGAACATCCACTCAAAAAGGGATAGTCGGTAGGATTAGGAAGATAGTCAGTAGGTTTACAAAGAACAGTGAGAATAGGATTTAGACCAAAAGTTCTTAAGCAATAGGGTTTCAGGTAGACAGTGAATGTAAATGTCAGCACAAGTGAAGAGTCAGTCACAATGATGAACAGGGGAAAATATGTAGGAAAATAGATATAAATAGAGACATTACTAAATCAGGCAAAGTATAAAGTGAGTGATAGGATTAGACATTTTCAACAGGCTTGAGGTTGAATATATAATCTTAGGAAGAAACAAAAATGTAGTCACCAATAAGATTGACATTTGAGAGCATTAGGCCACCTGGACATGGAAGGTTTTAGTAATCCATGCTCACTTTCCATTTAGGCTTTGGTACAAACTTAAGGGTGACCTTTGATTTTTTTGTACAGAATATTACTGTGATAAAATGTATATATAGATCAGGTGACATGAGTATTTCTTCCACCATTTTTTGAGGAATATTTTGAAAACGTATAAATTAGTATTGAGGGTAAAAATAGGTGTACCCTGTGTCTATGAATATAGAGATAATGCATGAATAGATCATACAGTTAATAAATAATATAACTGGTTCCCCTTTAAATAATGTATTGAATTGATATCTGAAAATATATAAGAAATCATATATTTTTTAATTAATTTTTATTGTAGGTTGTTCAAAACATTACATAGTTCTTGATATATCATATTTCACACTTTGATTCAAGTGGGATATGAGCTCCCATTTTTACCCCATATAGAGATTGCAGAATCACATCAGTTGCAGAACCATTGATTTACATATTGCCATTCTGGTGTCTGTTGTATTCTGCTGCCTTTTCTATCCTCTACTATCCCCCCTCCCCCCTCCCCTCCCCTCTTCTCTCTCTACCCCCTCTACTGTAGTTCATTTCTCCCCCTTATATTTTCCTCCTTTCCCCTCACATCCTCTTGTATGTAATTTTGTATACCCCTAAGGGTCTCCTTCCATTTACATGAAATTTCCCTTCTCTCTCCCTTTCCCTCCCACCTCTCATCCCTCTTTAATGTTAATCTTCTTCTCATGCTCTTCGTCCCTACTCTGTTCTTAGTTACTCTCCTTATATCAAAGAAGACATTTGGCATTTGTTTTTAAGGGATTGGCTAGCTTCACTTAGCATAATCTGCTCTAATGCCATCCATTTCCCTCCAAATTCTATGATTTTGTCATTTCTTAATGCAGAGTAATACTCCATTGTGTATAAATGCCACATTTTTTTTATCCATTCGTCTATTGAAGGGCATCTAGGTTGGTTCCACAGTCTTGCTATTGTGAATTGTGCTGCTATGAACATGGATGTAGCAGTGTCCCTATAGTGTGCTCTTTTTAGGTCTTTAGGGAATAGACCGAGTAGGGGAATAGCTGGATCAAATGGTGGTTCCATTCCGAGCTTTCCAAGAAATCTCCATACTGCTTTCCAAATTGGCCGCACCAATTTGCAGTCCCACCAGCAATGTACAAGAGTACCCTTTTCCCCACATCCTCGCCAGCACTTGATGCTGTTTGACTTCCTAATGGCTGCCAATCTTACTGGAGTGAGATGGTATCTTAGGGTGGTTTTGATTTGCATTTCTCTGACTGCTAGAGATGGTGAGCATTTTTTCATATACTTGTTGATTGATTGTATGTCCTCCTCTGAGAAATTTCTGTTCAGGTCCTAGGCCCATTTGTTGATTGGGTTATTCGTTATCTCATTGTCTAATTTTTTTAGTTCTTTGTATATTCTGGATATTATGGCTCTGTCTGAAGTGTGAGGAGTAAAGATTTGTTCCCAGGACGTAGGCTCCCTATTTACCTCTCTTATTGTTTCTTTTGCTGAGAAAAAACTTTTTAGTTTGAGTAAGTCCCATTTGTTGATTCTAGTTATTAACTGTTGTGCTATGGGTGTCCTATTGAGGAATTTGGAGCCCGACCCCACAGTATGTAGATCATAGCCAACTTTTTCTTCTATCAAATGCCATGTCTCTGATTTGATATCAAGTTCCTTGATCCACTTTGAGTTAATTTTGTGCATGGCGAGAGAAAGGGATTCAGTTTCATTTTGTTGCAAATGGATTTCCAGTTTTCCCAACACCATTTGTTGAAGATGCTATCCTTCTTCCATTGCATGCTTTTAGCCCCTTTATCGAATATAAGATAGTTGTAGTTTTGTGGATTGGCTTCTGTGTCCTCTATTCTGTACCATTGGTCCACCCGCCGGTTTTGTTACCAGTACCATGGTGTTTTTGTTACTATTGCTCTGTAGTATAGTTTGAAGTCTGGTATAGCTATCCCGCCTGATTCACACTTCCTGCTTAGCATTGTTTTTGCTATTCTGGGTCTTTTATTTTTCCATATGAATTTCATGATTGCTTTCTCTATTTCTACAAGAAATGCCGTTGGGATTTTGATTGGCATTGGATTAAACCTATAGAGAACTTTTGGTATTATCGCCATTTTGATGTTGTTACTTCTACCTATCCATGAACAGGGTATATTTTTCCATCTTCTAAGATCTTCTTCTATTTCTTTCTTTAGGGTTCTGTAGTTTTCATTGTATAAGTCTTTCACCTCTTTTGTTAGGTTGATTCCCAAGTATTTTACTTTTATTGAGGATATTGTGAATGGGGTGGTTGTCCTCATTTCCATTTCAGAGGATTTGTCGCTGATATACAGGAATGCCTTTGATTTATGCGTGTTGATTTTATAGCCTGCCACTTTGCTGAATTCATTTATTAGCTCTAATAGTTTCTTTGTAGACCCTTTTGGGTCTGCTAGGTATCGAATCATGTCATCTGCAAATAGTGATAATTTGAGTTCTTCTTTTCTATTTTTATGCCTTTATTTTTTTTCGTCTGTCTAATTGCTCTGGCCAGTGATTCGAGAACTATGTTGAACAGAAGTGGTGAGAGAGGGCATCCCTGTCTTGTTCCAGATTTTAGAGGGAATGCCTTCAGTTTTTCTCCATTCAGAATGATGCTAGCCTGAGGCTTAGCATAGATTGCTTTTACAATATTGAGGTATGTTCCTGTTATCCCTAGTTTTTCTAGAGTTTTGAATATAAAGGGATGCTCTACTTTGTCGAATGCTTTTTCCACATCTATCGAGATGATCATATGGTTCTTATTTTTAAGCCTATTGATGTGGTGAATAACATTTATTGATTTCCATATATTGAACCAACCTTGCATCCCAGGGATAAATCCTACCAGATCATGTTGCACAATTTTTTTGATATGTTTTTGTATCCGGTTCGCCAGAAGTTTATTGAGGATTTTTGCATCTAGGTTCATTAGAGATATTGGTCTGTAGTTTTCTTTCTTTGAAGTGTCTTTGTCTGATTTAGGAATCAGGGTGATGTTGGCCTCATAGAATGAATTTGGAAGTTCTCCCTCTTTTTCTATTTTCTGAAATAGCTTGAAAAGTATTGGTATTAGTTCCTCTTTAAAGGTTTTGTAAAACTCTGCTGTATACCCATCCGGTCCTGGGCTTTTCTTAGTTGGTAGTCTTTTGGTGGTATCTTCTATTTCCTCAATTGATATTGGTCTGTTAAGGTTGTCAATATCCTCCTGACTCAATCTGGGCAAATCATATAACTTAAGAAATTTATCGATGCCTTCACTATCTTCTATTTTGTTGGAGTATAAGGATTCAAAATAATTTCTGATAATCTTCTGTATTTCTGAAGTGTCTGTTGTGATATTGCCTTTTTCATCCCGTATGCTGGTAATATGAGTTCTCTCTCTTCTTCTCTTCGTTAGCGTGGCTAAGGGTCTGTCGATTTTTTTTATTTTTTCAAAGAACCAACTTTTAGTTTTGTCAATTTTTTCTATTGTTTCTTTCGTTTCGATTTCATTAATTTCAGCTCTGATTTTAATTATTTCTTGTCTTCTACTTCTTTTGCTGTTGTTTTTCTCTTCTTTTTCTAGGATTTTGAGTTGAAGTATTAGATCATTTATTTGTTGGTTTTTTCTTTTTTTAAGGAATGAACTCCAAGCAATAAATTTTCCTCTTAGAACTGCTTTCAATGTGTCCCATAGATTCCAATATGTTGTGTCTGTGTTTTCATTTATCTTTAAGAATTGTTTAATTTCCTCCTTGATGTCTTCTATAACCCATTGATCATTCAGTAACCTATTGTTCATTCTCCAAGTGATGCATGATTTTTCCTTATTTCTTTTATCGTTAATTTTCAATTTCATTCCATTATGATCAGTTAAGATGCATAGTATTATCTCTACTCCTTTATATTGTCTAAGAGTTGCCCTGTGACATAATATATGATCTATTTTTGAGAAGGATCCATGTGCTGCTGAGAAAAAAGTGTAACTGCTTGATGTTGGGTGGTATATTCTATATATGTCAATTAAGTCTAGGTTATTAATTGTGTTATTGAGCTCTATAGTTTCCTTATTCAACTTTTGTTTGGAAGATCTGTCCAGTGGTGAGAGAGGTGTGTTGAAGTCTCCCATGATTATTGTATGGTGGTCTATTAGACTCTTGAACTTGAGAAGTGTTTGTTTGATGAACATAGCTGCACCATTGTTTGGGGCATATATATTTATGATTGTTATGTCTTGTTGGTGTATGGTTCCCTTGAGAAGTATGTAGTGTCCATCTTCATCCCTTTTGATTAACTTTGGCTTGAAATCTATTTTATTTGATATGAATATGGACACTCCTGCTTGTTTCCAAAGTCCATATGAGTGATATGATTTTTCCCAACCTTTCACCTTCAGTCTAAGTATGTCTTTTCCTATCAAATGCGTCTCCTGAAGGCAGCATATTGTTGGGTCTTGTTTTGTGATCCATTCTACTAGCCTGTGTCTCTTAATTGGTGAGTTTAAGCCATTAACATTTAGGGTTATTATTGAGATATGGGTGTTCTTCCAGCCATATTGGTTTATTTATGTTACTAAACATGGTTTGTTTTCCTCTTTGATTATTCCCCCCCTTCACTGTACTACCTCCCGCTGTTGGTTTTCATTGACATTTTCCATTTCCTCTTCCTGTAATATTTTGCCGAGGATGTTTTGAAGAGATGGTTTTCTAGCTGCAAATTCTTTTAACTTTTGTTTATCATGAAAGGTTTTAATTTCATCTTCCATCCTGAAGCTTAATTTCACGGGATACACAATTCTTGGTTGTAACCCATTTTCTTTTAGTGTATGAAATATGTTATTCCAGGATCTTCTAGCTTTCAGAGTCTGTGTTAAAAGATCAGCTGTTATCCTGATTGGTTTACCCCTAAATGTAATCTGCTTCCTTTCTCTTGTAGCTTTTAAAATTCTCTCCTTATTCTGTATGTTGGGCATCTTTATTATAATGTGTCTAGGTGTGGATCTCTTATGATTTTGCACATTCGGCGTCCTGTAGGCTTCTAGGATTTGGGATTCTGTCTCATTCTTCAAGTCTGGGAAGTTTTCTCGTATTATTTCGTTGAATAGATTGCTCATTCCTTTGGTTTGGACCTCAATACCTTCCTGTATCCCAATGACTCTTAAGTTTGGTCTCTTTATGTTATCCCATATTTCTTGAATGTTCTGCTCATGGTTTCTTAACAGCTTTGCTGAGCTGTCTATGTTCTTCTCCAGTTGAAATACTTTGTCTTCATTGTCTGATGTTCTATCTTCTAAGTGTTCTACTCTGCTGGTAGTATTCTCAATTGAGTTTTTATGTTGGTTTATTGTTTCCTGAATTTCCAGGATTTCTGTTTGTTTGTTTTTTATAACCTCTATCTCCCTGAATAATTGATCTTTTGCTTCTTGGATTTGTTTATGTAATTCATTGTCGAAGTGGTCGAAGTGGTCTTTCATTGTCTGATTTTGCTGTCTAATGTCTTCCTTGAGACTCCAGATCATCTGAAGCATGTATATCCTGAATTCTTTATCTGACATTCCATCTGCTGCAGATATTACCTCTTCTAAAGTTGACTTGACCTGCATTGCTTGTGGTCCTTTTTTTCCTTGTCTTTTCATACTGATCGCGTTTCTTTCTGCTTGGTGAAACTGTTGTGTTATTGATTTTTCCCCCTATATATTTATATTGCTTTTGTATAGCTGCATCGTCTCCCTTGCAGGCTTTGGCGGTGGTTCTGCCCCTCCTTCAATTGAGGCAATGTGCCTACCACGCCGGGAGGCCGCTGTGCCTCTACTTTCGATGGGCCTGTTCTTTCGGTGGTCACAGGTCCGCCTACCTTGCAGGAGTGAGCAGCGGTTTTGCCCCTCCGCTGGCCACTAGGCCTGTTCTGTCTGTCGGTTGCAGGTATGTCTACCTAAAAGGTGCTGGTGGCGGCTCTGCCCCTCCCCCAACCGGGGTGATGTATCTGGCGGGCCACTGGGCCTGTTTTGTCGGTGGTCACGGTTCCGCCTACATTGCACGTGCGTGGAGCAGCTGTGTCCCTCTGAGAGTTGCTGAGCCTGACCTGCCGGTGGATGGCAAGTCTGCCTACCTTGCAGGCGCAGGGGTGGCTCTGCCGCTCCGCGGGTCACTGGGCCTGATCTGCTGGTGAGTTGCAGGTCTGCCTAACTTGCAGGCGCCCGGCGGCTCTGCCACTCCCCCAACCGGGGCGGGGCGATGTGTCTGGCCGGCTGCTGGGCGTGTTCCGTTGGTGGTCATGGTTCAGCCTACCTAGCAGGCACGTGGGGCAGCTGTGTCCCTCCGCATTTTTTTGGGCCTGACCTGTCGGTGGGTCGCAGGTCTGCCTACCTTGTAGGCTTGGGGGGTGGCTCTGCCGCTCTGTGGATTGCTGTGCCTGTTCTGCTGGTGGGTCGCGGGTCCGCCTACCTTGCAGGCACCCGGCGCCTCTGCCCCTCCCCCAACCGGAGCTATGTGTCTGGCGGTCCACTGGGCCTCTTTTGTCGGTGGTCACGGTTCCGCCTACCCTGCACGCGCATGGAGCAGCTGGGTCTTTCTGAGAGTTGCTGGGCCTGACCTGTCGGTGGGTGGCAAGTGCGCCTACCTTGCAGGCCTGGGGGTGGCTCTGCCGCTCCGCGGGTTGCTGGGCCTGATATGCTGGTGAGATGCAGGTCTGCCTAACTTGCAGGCGCCCGGCGGCTCTGCCCCTCCCCCAACCGGGGTGGGGCAATGTGTCTGGCCGGCCTCTGAGCCTGTTCTGTTGGTGGTCAGCGTTCTGCCTACCTAGCAGGCTCGTGGGGCAGCTGTGCCCCTCCGCAGTTTTTTGGGCCTGACCTGCCGGTGGGTGGCAAGTGCGCCTATCTTGCAGGCCCGGGTTTGGCTCTGCCGCTCCACAGTTTCTGGGCCTGATCTGCTGGTGATTCGCAGGTCTGCCTACCTTGCAGGCGCCCGGCTGCTCTGCCCCTCCCCCAACCGGGGCGGGGCGATGTATCTGGCCGGCCTCTGGGCCTGTTCTGTCGGTGGTCAGGGTTCTGCCTACCTAGCAGGCTCGTGGGGCAGCTGTGCCCCTCCGCAGTTTGTTGGGCCTGACCTGCCGGTGGGTGGCAAGTGTGCCTACCTTGCAGGCCCGGGGGTGGCTCTGCCGCTCCGCGGTTGCTGGGCCTGATCTGCTGGTGATTCGCAGGTATGCCTAACTTGCAGGCGCCCGGCGGCTCTGCCCCTCCCCCAACCTGGGCGGGGCGATGTGTCTGGCCGGCCGCTGGGCCTGTTCTATTGGTGGTCACGGTTCAGCCTACCTAGCAGGCACGTGGGGCAGCTGTGCCCCTCCGCAGGTTTTTGGGCATGACCTGCCGGTAGGTCACAGGTCTGCCTACCTTGTAGGCTAGGGGGGTGGCTATGCCGCTTTGTGGATTGCTGTGCATTTTCTGCTGGTGGGTCGCGGGTCCGCCTACCTTGCAGGCGCCCGGTGGCTCTGCCCCTCCCCCAACCGGAGGGATGTGTCTGGCGGTTCACTGGGCCTGTTTTGTCGGTGTTCACAGTTCCGCCTACCTTGCACACGCGTGGAGCAGCTGTTTCATTAGTGCCTGGGCACACTCTTCTTGTTGGCCTCCCTCAGGCCCTAAGTTTGTAGAGCTTGGGGCTGAGAAACCCCAGCCAATTTGCTTACCTTCTGGTAGCCAAGCCCCCGTATCTTGTGCAAGAGACCTCAGTTGTCAGCACTGGTGGGAGCGGTAGCCGTGAGTCCCACGCCGAGGCGAGTCGGTGCAAGAGACCTCAGTTGTCAGCACTGGTGGGAGCGGTAGCTGGGAGACCCGCGCCGCGCAGCTACCGCCGGCTCCTGTGCCAGTGCTGCCTCCGGGTTTTCTTGACTACCACGCCGGCAGGTCGCTGGACCTGTTACGGGCCCGGGCGGCGGCTTTGTTCGGCCCCTCTGGCCTCCACAGTATTCAGCAGGACCCGGACCGAGAAACAGTTTCCGCGGGTTCTTTATCACCGGGCCAAAACAGTTCCGGGAGCCAGAATTCGGCCTCTCCGGACTTGGTGCATGCTCCGACAGGAGCAGGCTCCAAGAAGCAGTTTCAGCGGGTTCTATAACCCTGGGCCAGAGCAGCTCCGGGAGCCGGAACTCCGACACTCCGGGCTCGGTGCGTGTTCTGATAGGACCAGGCTCCAAGAAGCAGTTTCCGCGGGTTATTTAGCACTAAGTCTGAGCAATTTGTCTGCGAGATGCAGACAACTGTCAGCCTGAAATTACCTGTTCTATAGCTGAAAGAGCTGCAATCAGTCGAAAACAAGGATGGTGACGTCAGCTCTCCAAGATGGTGACCGCTGGCTTCCTCCGTGGTCTGACTGGTGTGGAGAACCAACCTGGACCGTTTCCTTTCCCTGTCTCCAACCCAGAATTCAGCTCCGAGCTCAGCAAATGCCTAGCTGGCAGGAGCCCACAGAATCAGCATTGCTGTATCTCTGCGCCACCAGCCTGTCATTTCCCAGCGCGCGCCGCAGACTCCAGCCATGGGGTCATCTGCCGAACAAGCAGCGCTTCATACAGACGGACAGATCGCTCGCATTTGAGCCCCTGAAGCTGATCCTCGTGCGATGAAAATCCTTCCACTAGTTTTTGGAGCACCCCAATTTTGCTGGAAATTCCTAACAAGATAGCTTTTAGCCGTTCTAACTCGTCATTTTCCCTCACAGTGACGCAGTACACGGAGTTACTGCACTCCCTTTGCGGCCATCTTGCCTCTCAAGAAATCATATATTGATATAGAATCATTCATAACAACTAGTTATACATCTAATTGTAATCCTAGGCTTATGGTTTATCATGAAGAGTGTGTGAGTTTTGCTTCAAAAGTGATTATGGAAATCAAAAATAATGTGTTTTGAAAGAAGTCTCATGAAAAGACCAGTTTGAAACATGGCGGAACACGTGTTTTCTGAAGCAGAAAGTGATTGAAAGTGAAATATATGCCTATAAATTTGTGAACTTGTGGATGAAATATATATCCTATAATGTGCATAAACTGAAGAAATAGTAATGTACCAGTGTTGAAATAAAAATGACCTTCAAAATACTTATCATGTCCCATAGGAATCTACTTGCATTGATGTGAAACTGGATCAGTTACTGTAGAAATATTAGGATTCATATGCACCATTCACTGAAGTTAGTTTTCAATACTAGGAAAAAAATACGTATATCAGGTGAATGAATATTTCTGAGAATAATCTTGTGAAAAGTTTTTTATAAATCCACATACATATTCATGAATGAATTTAGGGAGTGTATAATAAGACACATATATTAAATATTTTGAAATATCTGGAGAGAATATATATATATATATATATATATATATATATATATATATATATATATATATATATATATATATATATATATATATATATAACCACACACAGATTTTAAAAATTAGCAATATATATGCCAATCAAATTACACCGTGAAATACATATCATCCACAGATCCAAAAATATTCATTTTACTGGATATGGATTTATGTATAACTTTTTTCAACTAGGAAGCTCACCCATAGTTTGAATTTTCAGTTCAAACAGCGTTTAGGAGGAGTGATCTCTTCTCACACTTTGTATCTGCCAAGTTATGTAACTCACAAGAATGTACGTGTGATACCAGGTAGGATTCTAAATGTGCATATAAAAATACATGTGCTGAATAGAATACAGAGAAAGGGAGACAGGAATTCACATATTTGTTAACTGTAAAAGCACATGGAAAACAATTTCAACAAAAAATTTACTAGATTTATAACTCCTACCCTATATAATGCAAAAGGCAAGTCCAAGTATACAACGTGCCTCCTCTGAACTGCTTGTATTTCTATTCTGTTTCGGTTATTTTTCTCCATCATATTAGGATTAGTATTCAGAATCTAGTAGGGTATGTGTTAGTGTCAGGGATTCAGTATATCAAATGTAAAATAGAAAAATGAAACCAATGTGTATGCAAATATGTGCTAAACAAAATCTTCCCACTCTCATCCAGAACAATTCCTTGACATTTCCTTCCCCCAAAGTAAGACACAATTAGAGGAGTAGAGTAATAAAATCTGTGAATAATATGCTCAGGAGTTTACAACCTTGGAAGTGGTAGAGGAGTTTTCCTAGTATGGGACAGGATAAAAACTCCATATATATGGAGCTCTGCTGGCCTAAATACTTCTTGAGAAACTGCCTCTGAGTTTGGGCACTTGAAATATATGTTTTTGTCAGGAGCTTTAGCTTCTTTCTAGTGAGACCATCAAAGCTGTGTCTGCATCTATGTGACCTGGAGGACATGATTTCTTATTTTCCAATGAACATGAGGCAGCAGTGCTGAATTCTCTCTTTGTAAGTAAACTGTGGCCACTGGGGGCTAAGGGTATTCCCATGTGGACTGGGAAGCGATTTGGTCATCCTCCACTTTTCGTGGTGTTTCTTGCTGCTGCACTGGGACTTTGGCATTTGCTTCATGAAATAAAAGAAGTTCAACTGGGACACAGTTCTGGAGGCAATTCTTTCATGTGTGGTTGGTCAGGGTCTGCAGGAGAATGCACCAACCAGGCTTCTATCCCACATAGCTTGGCCACATGTCTATAGCAACCTGATTCTGAACATTGCCCGGAAACATCTCCATATAACAAGAAGCCTTTACATGGAAGGGTCTGCTGGCTGCACCATGTCAGTCACAAGCCATTTGGAAGCCAATGGCAGATCCACATGGCCCCACCACAAATTTTTTATCACACATCTGCCTACCACTGCTCTAGGCCCACTACTCAGCAGGTTCCAACATACTGGCATCTCTGTTCTACACCATTTTCATGAAACCCACTCAATCAAGGCACTGTCTTGCATATTTACGATCAGCAACAGGACATCCAAAGTTTCTCCAGTGCCACCTGGTCATGGGAATTTCAAAAATTTCATGGTATTTATCTAGGCATTTTTCAAGGATGACGTTGCAGGCACTGTGGGTTTCAATTCATTCAGGAACCATTAAATGGTGAGGAAGCTCATTTCAATGAATGCTCTGTAGAACTCTCACAGGCAAGGCTTCCCAAAGAGTGGCCAAAATGTCACATGAAGCCAGGCCCATTGAGGTCTACAATGTGACGTCCATGGGTGTTGTGACTCTCAACTATGGCTGCCAAGTCTTTCAGAATTAAATCATGTAATATCCTGGCTGAGATACCCAGGGCTCTGTGGAAAGCCAACCTGGGCCTAGATCTCAGTTTCCAAGGGTGATTCTCATGGGTGGACTCCTAAAATCCCAACAAAATTCATGGCAATACTTCTCTGAATTCAGTCTCTAAGGGGAATCACACCAGAGTTCAAGCCCAGGTGGTCCAGGTCATGTCTTCATACTGGACACAAATGACCAAATTTAAAACCAAAACCCTCCCATATGGCCCTCATCTTCTTCCATATAGACACTAATCACAACCTCTGGCGGAAGGTTTCCATGAGTGGCGGAGTCCAAGAGAGTGTCCAAAATAACTCCCTTGCCCCTCATTGGCGTAAATTCAGGGTGGTCTGGACACCCTTCATGTGAAACAGGAGTGATCAAATATGCTAGACGTTAATACTTCTATGCTTCTCCAATTTGTGGAAAACTGAGTGTCAGGTATATATTTTTATGTGATTTGCAGTCATGAGAAATCACAAGCACCTCTGCAGGTCTTTAAAGAACCCATTTGACCCAAAGGATCCCTATTCTCACTTGATGGAGTTCAAGAACTTTAAAGAGGAAGGCGACAGACTTCATCCACAAGGACTGCTTTTTGGCCGTTTTGGTTTTGGATGCACACATGGGATCTCTCTTTACATCCACCAGGTGCTGAGAATCTAAGCCACAACCTCACACAGGGCCAAGAGGCTGATTCAGACACATCCCTTTCCAAAGCAATTAAGCAAAGAGCCACAGGTGATGCCCATTCATTTCCATTTGAAAACTGTTTTCTTTAGGCTTCACAAAGGGGTGGCCTGAGGCAAAGACCTTCCTGACATTCAGGGGAACAGAACAATAGGTTAGCAAATGGCCCAAAGCAGTGTTTCTCCACTGAGACTTTCCTGGTCACACTGATATCTGAATTTTCTGAGATGCTCACCATTCCCTTCAGCTATCCAGTACATGGCCATGTCACAGAGCTTAGAGGCGGTACTTAACTTGGTCACAAAATCATGAGCCTATTCTGGAGAGTGGCCAGAATTCAGGAAGAAAACAGGAACTTAGGAAGATAGCAGGTGTTACCCATCCATAAGGCAAGCCGCATTCCTTTCATACATTGGGCAGAAAGAATTCTGGTAAGCTTTCTACTAGCCTGGACACATCCTTTGATGCATTCTCTTTTCTAATGTCTACAACCATGGAAACAGTGGGATACACAGACTTAAAAACACTCGCCTTGTCAAATCACTTGTTAGAAATCGTCCACTCCAAACCAAACAAACTGCCTTTCCTACCTATTCTCAAAACATGAGACAAAATCACAAACACACACTCACACCCACAAAGTCACCTCCTTTCCCAAAGTAGGTCTCTGACTATCGGGTGTGACCTCTGACTGGTGGGCCGTACTATGTTCCCATCAAATGGCCTGTTCTGTCTCAGATCTGGTTTCCTTGGCCAACTCTGTGAAGTTGTCAGGAGACAGCGGTGAGCCACTTCCTGCTTACTCAGGAAAGGCCACTCTTCAGAGCTTTCCTGGCATTTGGCCATCCTCACATCAGTAGATACCAAGAAAGACTGACTCTGTCCTTGGTAAATCAAAAGAAGGGAGACCACTGGGACTGGGCCTGGGACTAGATTTGTGTGCCTGGATGCCTGGATCCCAAGTTCAGAGAGTTCCATCACCAAGAATGTGAGGTGAGGTCACTTCCTTCAGGAACTGAATGAGGTCAATGCCTTGGCAAGCACATTGTACTAACATTTGCTTCCAAAGGTCCCATGAAATGGAGGCTGTCCCTAATTTTTTTGACACTTTCACAAGTTAGAATGGTATATCAAATATTGGTAACCAGGAACAGCTCTCCACAGAGGCCTCGTTTTGTCCTTCTTCTCTACATAAAGAAGAGAGAGGCTGATTCAGACACATCCCTTCATGCTGACCAGGTTGTTTGCAATGAAAGATGACTTTTGCTCTCTCAGTTCCTTCATAGGTGCCTACAACTTCTCTAGGGATCATTTGCGCATAGACCTTTGAGTTTCTCAGCAGTTGGAAGATCCCCTACATTCCTGTATTTTAAGACCAACTCTGTCCTTGCTCTTCTCTAAAGTTAGATTGAAGGAACAGTGTATGGTTAGGGTTAATAACAGGTTTGATTTGGAATAGAAATCATTCTGCTGGATGAATAATGGTATTGGGAATCTGCGATATTTTCAAGAATATATAGGTAAAATATAGGAATCTGAAAACAGAAATCTAGGTAAGATTTGAAGCCCAGAAGGGCATTGGGCCCTTGATTGCGGTATTAAGCATAGGACCTTGTAACTTGGATGATTGATTTTCAAAGAGAACTTCCAGTCAAAATGGATAGTCAGGAGTATTAGGAAGATAGTCGGTATGTTTATAAAGGAGAGTGAGTATAGGATTTGGACCAAAAGTTCTTTAGCTATAGGGTTTCGGGTATTGAGTGAATGTAAATGTCAGCACATGTGAAGAATTAATCACAATGATGAACTGGGGAAAATATGTAGGAATGCAGATATCAATAGAGACTTTAGGAAATCTGGCAAAGTATAGTCGGTAGTGAAATGTTAATAAAATAGATTCTTGTCACTTCCTGTTTTTCTGTATGCTTAATAAAACACTGTTGAAATCTTGAGAAGTGTTTTCTAAACTTTTTCCCAGAATGTGCTGTCCCCAAAAGCCAAACTTCAGAATGTACTCCCTCACCCAGTTGCACGCAAACTGCTCACCCGCCCAGGCCCATCAATAAACTTTCCTCCCTGCCCTCTTCAAGGAAAGTATATAAGCTCTGCTTAAGCTGTTCTCAGGGTTCTCTGCTCTACTCAAATGAGCTCTGAGCCCCAGCATGCTGGACCCCCAATAAACCCTTTGTTTTTGCATGAGAGAGTCTCTTAGTGGTCTCTTCCCCCAATGCTCTTCCGATCTTTATATATGGAGGTTCCACCGAAATCCAGCAGCGGTGAACGAGAGACCCCAATGGGCTACTCTCAGGGTAAGTAAGGCGCCTCTTTCTGGTTTCAGGTTTCAGGTTAGGGCTTGGCAAAATGGCTGTCGATGAAGTGTGTGAGCTCTCTTTGATGGTGGCTGGCAGACGTGTCACAGAGCCACAAGCCAAGTCCCTGGGGGAGGCCACAGAGGACTCGGGAATCGAGGAATAATAGTCCCCTTGACTCAGTGATACTTTGTTTCAGATTCGGTATTGCCAGCCCATCGGGTTTTGCCGCCTGCTCAGTCTTGGTCTCAGTGTTGGACGTCCATTGCCTGTCTTTATTGTTTTCTCTTGTCTGTGTCCTGTGTCATTGCTTTTACTGTTTGTGTATCTTTCATTATGGGACAGATCACTTCAATGCCTCTGTCCCTGACCCTTGATCTATGGACCAAAGTCCGCTTAAGGGCTCAGAATGTTTCTTTTTCAGTAAAACGCTGGACCTGGCAGACTCTGTGTGCCTCAGAATGGCCCACCTTTGGATTCGGATGGCCCCTAGAAGGATCTTTCTACTTAACACTAATTTAAAAAGACAGAGATATTGTCTTACAGCCAGGGCCACATAGCCATACTGATAAACAGGAATATACCTTAACTTGGCAGGACCTCTGCAAATCTCCTCTTCCGTGGGTGAAGCCTTTCCTTGCTGTGTCCCCGTTCCTACTCCTTCCCCCACGATCTCTCAACCCCTCTGCTCCTCCTCCTCCTCCACCCTCTGTTCTCCCTGAGTCACAAGATTTGACTCTACTGGACTCTCCTCCCCTTCCTTATCTTCTACCCTTGTCCCACAACCCCCAACACCCTCTAAGTGATTCTCCAGCTGCTGACTCAGCCTCTCTGCAATTGGAGGACGCTAAGCCAGCCCAGGGCCCTCCAGATAACTCCCCTGCGTCACACACAGCCCCTCCTCCCCTGGAGGAAGCTGGACTTGCTAAAGGAACTCGCTGGTGGCAAATGATTGAAAACCCTGGAACTCCCGTGTTGCTTCCCTCCATCCCTAAGGGCCAATGATTGATGATGGCCATGGGGAAAAAAATGGAAGCCTACCAGTATTGGCCTTCTCCTCTTCAGACCTATATAAATGGAAAAATAACAATCCCCCTTTTACCGAGGACCCAACCTGGCTCTCAGGTCTTGTGAAGTCATTGATGTTTTCACACCAACCTACTTGGGATGACTGCCAACAACTCCTAGGCACTCTCTTCATGACAGAGGAACAAAAGAGAATCCTCCTGGAGGCTAGACAAAAGTATCCTCGGACCAAATGCGTGACCGACACAACTTCCCAACATATTCAAAGCCGGCTTTCTCTTGAAACGACCCAACTGGGACCCCAACACCTTTGAAGGTAGGGAGCATCTGTCCACTTATCGCCGGGCTCTAATAGTGGGTATCTTAGTGGCCGCTAGGTGACCAACTAATTTGGCCAAGGTAAGAGAGATTATTTAAGGGCCTGATGAATCTCCCTGTATGTTCCTAGAGATAATTATGTAGGCATATAAGAGACATACTCCTTTCGATCCTCAGGCAGAGGATCAAAAGGCATCTGTCACAATGGCCTTTATTGGGAAAGCTGCCCTGGATATTAAAAGAAAGTTACAATGCTTAGATGGATTACAAGATATGACTTTGAGGGATTTAGTCAGAGAACCCGAGAAGGTATACTTTAAGAGAGAGACTGAGGAAGAGAAGGGAGCTGAGTGAGGATAAAAGAAACAAAAGGCAGACTAAGGCATTGACTAAGGTCCTGGTCACAACAACAAATAGGCCAGAAACTAAGAAACAGAGAGACAGGAAGGGATACCTGGGCACACACTAGAGGCCACCCCTGGCCTCAGATCAATGTGCCTACTCTAAAGAAAAAGGACACTGGGCCAAAGAGTGCCCTAGAAAGAGACAGCCATGCCAGCCAGATATTCTGACTCTGGAGGAATACTAAGAAAGTCCGGGCTCAGATCCTCTCCCTGACCTCAAGGTAACTTTTGAAATGGAGGGGAACACAATAAACTTTGAAGTAGATTCAGGGGCAATATACTCAGCCCATAAGGCCCATTGGGCCCTCTCCCGAATAAAAGGTCTCTAATTCAAGAGTCTAACAGAAGTAAATATCGGGCTTTGACAACTAAGAGGACCATGGACAGGGAAAAGGAAAAATCCATCACTCCTTCCTAGTAATCCCAGAATGCCTGGCCCCATTGATGGGCAGAGTTCTGCTCACCAAGCTCTGGGCCAAAATAACTTTTAACCCTGAAGGCCCCCAAGTGGAATTTTTTAATCCTTCAGTAACTACTCCTATAATCATGGCTCTAACTATGTCAGTAGCAAATGTTCATCAACTCACTCACCTTTGTTCAAAGAAACTGCATTCATTCGTGAAGGATCAAGAACACAGTTTTCCACTAACCTACTCACAGCAAAAGGAAATAACTGAATGGGTAACAAAAGCCTGTCAGGTCCATTAATTGGTTAAAGCTTACACTTCCAAGCTTCCTGCAGGAAAGCACCTATGAGGAACCAGACGAGGACAATTCTGGGAAGTGGACTTTACTGAAATTAAGCCAGTAAGGTATGGACTTAAATAACTCCTAGTCTTTGAACATACATTTTCAGGATGTATTGAAGCCTTCCCCACACACAAAAAAAAAAGAAATAAAAAAGAAGAAAAAAGAAACATCGCAAATGTTTGTAAAGAAGATCCTGGAAGATATTTATTCTCCCCTTGACGACCAGTAGTCTTAACCCTCATCAGCCCCTTAAGCTGCGATGGCTGATCACAAATCCTACTGGACACGAAGTATGGCCTATCTCGAATACAGCCCCCTTACGAACCTGGTGGCCATCTCTCCACCCAGTCATTTGTCAGCTGGCTATAGGTCTTTCCTATTGGGATATCCCTGATTAACAGGATCCCACTAAAATTCCATTAAATCCCTTCCGTACCATAGATAATGGAAACAAACATTATAGATGTAGGGACACGTGAGCCAGATGCAGGTTGGCTAGCCTAGATTACTATGTTTGCCCGGCAGACTATCAAAGCCACAAACAGTCACGGCTGTCGGGGGGGAGAGCAGACTTCTATTGTAAGTCATGGGGATGTGAGCATACAGGGACTGTCAGATGGAACCCAAACTCCTCATCAAATTCTGTACACAGCATTGGCCATATTACGAATTAGATAACCAAAACTGATGGCCCCCAGAGGGGTCTCTAGATCCTCAAATTCTGTGTGACCTTTTTAACTTCTGCAAGTGCTCAAAAGGGTGAAAGGAGATTCCGCTATGTGGAGGCCTTCTCTCTCCTTTGCTCACATCCTGAACTATGCTTCTCCAATAGATGCTCACCCTCAGCCTTGTGCTCTAGACTCTCTGCTGTCACTCCCACCTCAGCAACTTGATTTCTCCCCTCCAATATCTAGATCAAAAACCCAAATCTCGACTGGTTCTCAGACCATTGCTCCCTTGCTGAGGTTGCAGGTACTGAGGTACCACTCCATTCACTCACTCCTCTCCTCTCCTGTCAGTGCCCGCACCGGGTCCCACCCAGTCCTCTTACCACCTAATGCAAAGCTCAAACCCTCTGAGAAGAATCCTCAGACCCTAATACAAGATGTAATGAAAATGGCCTTTAATGTTGCTTTGTCATCACTAAAAACAGGTTACTAAGAATTTAAAGTCCCTCACAGGCTTTTTGGAATCTCACTCCCGTCTCCCCCTCTGTTCTATCTGTTCTACTGCTCAAGTTTTTGTTGCTACTAAGATCCCAAAGCCCTCTCCCAATATTCTTTTACATCTCTCCTTCCTCATTCTCAGATCCACAGAGCTGCTCTTATTTCTGCCTTCCAAATTGTCCCCCTCTGTACCAGGCCCACAGAAAAGTCTTAACTGACCTTCTCCAGAAGTCTTCACCATGGCTGATTTAGGACTTTCAGCAAAAGAGTCCCTATAAAAGAGTTCACTGTAGATAAACTTCCTATTTTTGTGTTGCCCTGGTCTCCTTGGCAACTGGCTAAAAAATTAAGCACTCTTGATCTAGACACACCCTTACTAGTTTTTCACAAAATATTTGAAAAAAAGTCCTCTGGCCTTGAGCTGGGGCTTCACAGAGATGGCTACATTTCTAAGATAAAGAAGTTACAAACTGGGCTGTATGGAAACAGCTGGAAGGGGGAAAAAAAGAAAGGGAAGACACCCACACCCAGGTGTCCTTGAAAAGTTAACTTGCCCAAACTGAGGAAAAAAGAGAAACAAAAACTGCTTTTTGTGAACTTCTGCAGACTGTGAACTTCTGAGCCCCTTCCCTTACGTGTTGGGTACAAAATTCTGAAACTACGTAACTTGGGTTTTAGGGGATTAATTGATTACAACAGAAGCAATGCCCTCTGAATCTGGTTGAAACCAAAAAAGACTGTTTCCGTGTCTTTGGTGCTATCTTAGGTGCCTTGCCTTGTCCGTCCCTACAACAGTATAATTCTATATACTTAAACATTGTTTATGTTTTCATGAAATGGTCAACAGATGTGATTAATTGTGAAATGGTGCAGATGTTTCCCAGAGTGCTCTATCATGACGCAGGTTCATCTGAAGATCAAAGAGGGGGACATACAACCCGGTTCCGCTGGGAACATATGTCCCTCACCTTAGCCATTCTATTACGAATAGGAGTTGCTGCAGGGTTGGGCACAAGAACCACTGCTCTGGTCCATGGGACACAACAAGTGACCCAATTAGAAGAAGCAATAGATCAAAACTTAAAGATTTTAGAAACCTCCATCACAGCTTTGCAGGAATCTTTAACGTCTCTCTCTGAAGTTGTTTTACAGAAAAGGCGAGGGTTGGACCTCCTTTTCATGACAGAAGGGGGCCTTTGTGCTTCATTGAGGGAAGAATGTTGTTTTTATGTCGACAATACTGGAGTTGTAAAAAAATCTATGAGTAAATTAAAAAGATGCCTTGAAGAGCAACAACGAGAGAGAGAGGCACAAAAACGGTAGTTTGAGTCTTTTTTTACACAGTCCCCCTGGTTAATTACGTTTTTATAAACCCTGGCTGGTCCAATAATAATCCTCATAGTATTACTAACTATAAAACCCTGTTTCCTCAATCATGTAATTTCTTTTCTCCAAGCTCAAATTGGACAAATTAAAATTATGGTAATACCCCACTAGCAGACATAGAATGTGACACCCCACAATGATCACTTTTATGATTAAAAGTAGCCAGAAAAAGAAGTGGGGAATGAAAGGTTAATAAAATATGTACTTGTCACTTCCTGTTTTTCTGTACGCTTAACAAAACACTGTTGAAATCTTGAGAACTCTTTGCTAATCTTGTTGCCAGAATGTGCTGTCCCCAATTGCCAAACTGCAGAATCTACTCCCTCACCCGGTTGAATAGAAACCTGAACTGTACTTGGATCATTGAATGTAGAAGAGAACATCCACTCAAAAAGTTATAGTCAGTTGGATTAGAAAGATAGTCGGTAAGTTTAGGAAGAAAAGTGAGTATAGGATTTGGAACAAAAGTTCTTTAGCAATAGGGTTTTGGTTAGAGAGTCAATGTAAATGTCAACACAAGTGAAGAGTCAGTCACAATGATGCACAGGGCAAAATATGTAGGAAAGCAGATATCAATAGAGACATTAGGAAATCAGGAAAAGAATAAAGTGAGTGATGGGATTAGATATTTTCAACAGGGTTGAGGATGAATATGTGAGCTTAGGATAAAACAAATATGAAGTCAACAATAGGATTGACATTTGATAGCATTAGCGTAGCCCAAGACAGTGTCCAAAATAAGCTCTGTTGCCCCTCATTTGCCTAAATTCCCAGTGGCCTGTACACCCTTCCTGTGTACCAGGAGTGATCAAATAGGCCTGCCCTTAATACTGCTCTGCTTCTCCAATTTGAGTCCTACTGAGTGTCGGGTACAGATTCTTTATGTGAATTGGAAAGATGAGAAAACTCAAGCACCTATTGGATAGCCTCTGAATAGATTTGAAGAACTCATTTGACCCAAAAGATCCCTATTCTCACTTGATGGAATTCAGGAACCTTACAGAGGAAGGCAAAATACTTCATCAACAATGACTGCTCTTTTTGCCATTTTGGATTTTATGCACCCATGGGATCTTTCTTTAGATCCATCAGGTGCTGAGAATCTAAGTCAAAGAATCACACTGGGCCAAGAGGCTGATTCACACACATCTCTTTCCAAATCAATTAAGGAAAGAGCCAAAGGTAAAGCATATTCATTTCCATTTGAAAAATCTTTCCTTCAGGATTCACAAAGGGTTGGCCTGAGACAAAGACCTTCCTGACTCTCAGGGCAACAGAACAATAGGTAAGCAAATGGCCCAAAGCAGGGATTCTCCACTGAGACTTTACTGGTCACACTGATATCTGAGTTTTCTGAGATGCTCGACATTCCATTCATCTATCCAGTACATGGCCATGTCACAGAGCTTGGAGGTAGTACATATCTTGGACACAAAACCATGAGCCTATTCTGGAGATTGGCCATAATTCAGGAAGAAAACAGCAACTTAGGAAGGTAGCAGGTATCGCCCATCAATAAGGCAAGCCACAGTCAATTCATAAATTGTGCTGGATGAATGCTGGGAAGCTTTCTATGAGACAGGACACATCCATTGATGCATTCTCTTTTCTAATGTCTACAAGCACGGACACAGTGGGATACACAGACATAGAAACACTTGCATTGTCAAACGACTTACTAGAAACAGTTCACTCCAAACCAAACAAACTGCCTTTTCTACCTATTCTCAGAACATGAGACAAAACCACAAACCCACACCCGCAATGGCACCTCCTTCCCCCAAATAGGTCTGTGAATCTCCGGAGTGTGCTCTGACTGATGGGTCATACTATGATGCTCCGAAATGGCCTGACCTGTCTCAGATCTGATCTTCTTGGCCAACAATGTGAAGTTGTTAGAATCCAGGAGTGAGCCACTATCTGCTTTCTCAGGAAGAGCCCCTCTTCCGAGCTTTCCTGGCATTTGGCCATCCTCACATCAGTAGGTATCAAGAAATACTGACTCTGTCCTTTGTAAATCCAAAAAAGTGAGACCACTGGGACTAGGACTGGGACTGGCTCTGGGTGCCTGGCTTTCTGTATACCAAGTTCAGAGAGTTCCATCACCAAGGAAGTGAGATGAGATCACTTCCTTCAGGAACTGAATGAGATCACTGCCTTGGCAACCACTTTGCCATAACAATTGCTCCCAACGGTCCCATGAGATGAGGGCTGCCCCTACTTCCTGTGACACTTTCACAAGTTAAAATGGTATATCACCCGTAGGCAAAAGGGAACAGCTCTCCACACAGGCCGGGTTTGGTACATCTTCTCTACATTAAGAAGAGATAGGCTCATTCTGACGCAACCCTTAATCCTGACCAGGTTGTTTGCCATGGAAGATGATTTTTGCTCTCTCAGGTCTTACATAGCTGCCTACATCTTCTCCAGAGATCATTTCTGCATGGAGCTTTGAGGTTCTCAACAGATGGAAGATCCACTGCATTCCTGTATTGTAAGACCAACACTGTCCCTGCTCTTCAGTAAACATAGATGTGAATTGGAGTCATGAGAAAACCCACGAACCTATGGGATAGCCTCTGCAGGGCTTTAAAGAATTCACTTGACCCAAATGATCCCTATTCTCAGTTAATGGAGGTCAGGAACCTTACAGACGAAGGCGAGAGACTCTATCCACCATGACAGTTCTTTTGTCCATTTTGGTTTTGGATGCACACATGGGATTTTTCTTTAGACCCATCATGTACTGTGAATCTAAGCCACAGCCTCACATAGGGCCAAGAGGCTGATTCAGACACATCCATTTCCAAAGCAATTAACCGAAGAGGCACAGGTAATGACCATTCAATTCCATTTGAAAACTACTTTCTTCAGGCTTCACAAAGTGTGGCCTAAGGCAAAGACCTTCCTGACATTCAGGGCAACAGAATAGGTAAGCAAAAGGCCCAAAGCAGGGTTTCTCCACTGAGACTTTCTTGGGCATACTGATATCTGAGTTTTCTGAGATACTCACCATTCCCATCAGCTATCCAGTACATGGCCATGTCACAGAGATGGAGGTGGTACATATCTTGGACACAAAATCATGAGCGTATTCTGGAGAGTGTCCAGAATTCAGGAAGAAAACAGGAATTTAGAAAGATGGCAGGAATTGCCCATCCATACGGCAAGCTGCAGTCCATTCATAAATTGCACAGGATGAATGCTTTGAAGCTTTCTCGTAGACAGGGCACATCCATTGATGCATTCTCTTTTCTACTGTCTACAATCACGGACACAGTATGATATATAGACACAGAAACACTCACGTTGTCAAAGGACTTACTAGAAACAGTTCACTCCAAAACAAACAAACCAGCTTTCCTAACTATTCTCAGAACATGAGACAAAACCACAAACTCACACTCACACCCAAAATGGTACCTCTTTCCCCAAAGTAGGTCTGTGTCTATCCGGAGTGTCCTCTGACTTGTGGGCCATACTATGTTCCCCAAAAATGGCGTGTCCTGTCTTCAATCTGGTCTCTTTAGCCAACTCTGTGAAGTTGTCAGGAGCCCGTGGTGAGAAACTACCTGCTTTCTCTGGAAAGGCCAGTCTTCATAGTTTCCAGGCATTTGACTGTCCTCACATCAGTAGGTACCAAGAAAGAGTGACTCTGTCTTGTTAAATCCAAACAAGTGAGCCCACTGGGACATGGAGTGGGTTTGACTCTGTGTGCCTGGTTTCCTGGATCCCAAGATCACAGACTTTCATCACCAATAATGTAAGGTGAGGTCACTTCCTTCAAGAACTGAATGAAGTCACTGCTTTGGAAACCACTTTGTTTTAACAGTTGCTTCCGAGGTTCTCAAAAGATGGAGTCTGCCTCTACTTGCTGTGACTCATTCATAAGTTAGAATGGTATATCAACCATAGGCACCGGGGAACAGCTCTCCACACAGCCATGGTTTGGTCCATCTTCTCTACATTAGGAAGAGAGAGGCTAATTCAGACACATCCCTTCAACCTGACCAGGTTGTTTGCCATGGAAGATGACTTTTGCTCTCTCAAATCCTTCATACCTGCCTACACCTTCTCCAGGGATTATTTCTGCAGGGACTTTTGAGGTTCTCAGCTGGGGAATGATACCCTACCTTCCTGGATTTTAAGACCAACTCTGTCCCTGCTCTTCTGTAAAGTGAGATTGAGGGAACAGTGTATGGTTAGTGTTAATAGCATGTTCGATTTGGGTTAGGAGTCATTCTGCTGGATGAATTATGGTATTGGGAACCTGTGATATTTATAACAATATAAATGTGAAATATATGTATGAGAACAGAGATCTAGGAAAGATTTGAAGCCCAGAAAGGCATTGGGCCCTTGATTGGTATACTTAGATTGAATCATGTTCTGCACCGAGGTCTCAGATAAATCGATATACAATGGCATAGGACCCTATACCTCGGATGATTGAAAGTATAATAGAACATCCAGTCAAAAGGGATAGTCTGTAGGATTAGGAAGATAGTAAGTAGGTTTAGGAAGAAGAGTGAGTCTCGGAGTTGGACCAAAAGTTCTTTAGCAATTGGTTTTCAGTTAGAGGGTGAATGTAAATGTCAGCACATGTGAAGAGACAGTCACAATGTTGAACTGGGAAAAATATGTAGGAAAGCAGATATCAATAGGGGCATTAGGAAATCAGGAAACATATAAAGTGAGTGATAGGATTAGATATTTTCAAAAGGCTTGAGGTTAAATATATAATCTTAGGAAGAAACAAATATGTAGTAACCAATAGGATTGACATTTGAGAGCAGTAGGCACCCTGGACATAGATGCTTTTAGTAATCCATGGTCACTTCCCATTTAGGCTTTGGTACAATCATATGTGTGACCTTTGCATTTTGTGTACAGAATACTACTGTGGTAAAATGTATATGTAGATCAGGTGACATGAGTATTTCTTGCACTATAAAGGGGAGTAATATTCTGGAAACTTATAAATTAGTACTGGGGATAAAAATAGGTGTACCTTGTGTTGATGATTATTGAGATGATGCATGAATAGACCATATTGTGAATAAAGTATGTAACTGGATCCAACATTAAATAATGGTTTGAGTTTGCATCTGAAAATATATTGGAAATCTTATATTGATATATATATACCATCATTCCAACGAGTTATATATGCAATGGTATTATTAGGGTTATGGTTTATCGTGAAGAGTGAGTTTTGCTTCAAAAATGATTATGGAATCGAAAATAATGTGTTTAGAAAGAAGTCTAGTGAAAAGACCAGTAAAGAAACATGGAGGAATACATGTGTTCTGAAGTAGTAAGTAATTGAAAGTGAACCAAATGCCAAAAAAATTTGTGAAGTTGTGGATGAAAAAATACATCCTATGATGTCCATAAACTGAAGAAATAGTAATGTACCAGTGTTGAGTAAAAATGAACTTCAAATTACACATCATGTCCCATAGCAATCTACTTGCATTAATGTTAAACTGGGTCAGTTACTGTAGAAATATTAGGATTTTTAAGCACCATCCACTGAACTTAGTTTTCAGTAGTAGGAAACCAAAATATATTTCAGGTGTATGAATATTACTGAGAATAATCTTGTGAAAATTTGAATTTAAATGAACATAAATGAATATGAATGAATTTAGGGAGTGTATAATAAGACACATATTTTTCATATTTTTTTTAAAATCTGGAGAATATACACACACACACACACACGCACACACACACACACACACGCACACACACACATTAATATTTAGCAATATATATGCCAATCGATATTCATCATGAAATATAATTCATTCACAAATCCAAAAATATTCATTTTACTGAACATGGATTTATGTATAGTGTTTTTCACTAGGAAGCTCACCCATAGGTGGAATTTTCAGTTCCATCATTATTTAGGGAAAGTTATCTCTTCTCACAATTTTTATATTCCAAAGCCAGTGTTCTTTCAAGAATGTACGTGTGATACCAGGTAGGATATTGTATATGCATAAAAAATTACATGTGCTGAATAGGATACAGAGAAAGGGAGACAGGAATTTACATATGTGATAACTTTAAAAAATCATGGAGAAATATTAAAATGAAAAGTTTACTAAATTTAAAACACATACTCTTGATAAAGAGGAAGACAAATACAAATATACACCATGCTTCCTATGAAAGGACTGTACTTCTATTCAGTTAGGTTTTTTTTTCTCCATGATATTAGGATTAGTAGTCAGAGTCTAGTAGGGTATGGGTTAGTGTCAGGGATTCAGTATTTCAAATGGAAAATAGGAAAATGAATCTAATGTGTATGCAAACATGTGATACACAAAAATCATCCCTCTCTTATCCAGAACAATGCCTTGACATAACCATCGCTAAAAGTAAGACACAATTAGAGGAGAGGAGTTAGAAAACCTGTGAATACATATGTGGAATAAAAAATGCTCAGGAGTTCACAACACTGGAGGTGGTAAAAGAGTTTACAAAAGTATGGGAGAGGGTAAACACTCCAGAAACATGGAGCTGTGCTGACCTAAAGACTTATTGAGAAACTTCCTCTGAGGTTAGGCACAAGAAATATATGTATGGCAATATGTAAATCAATGGTTCTGCAACTGATGTGATTCTGCAATCTGTATATGGAATAAAAATGGGAGCTCATATCCCACTTGAATCAAAGTGTGAAATATGATATATCAAGAAGTATGTAATGTTTTGAACAACCTACAATGAAAATTAATTAAAAAAAGAAAAAGAAATATATGTAATTGTCAGGAGATTTAGCTTCGTTTATAGTGACACCAAAAATCTGGGTCTGCATCTATGTAACCTGGAGGACATGGTTGTTTATTTTGTAATGAACATGAGGCAGCAGGTCTGAATTCTCCCTTTGTAGGTAAACTGTTGCCACTGGGAGCTAAGTGTCTTCCCGTGTGGTCTGTGAAGCCATTTGGTCATCCTCCACTTTTCAGGGTGTTTCTTACTGCTGCACTGGGAATTTGGTATTTGCTTCACGAAATACAATATGTTCAACTGGGACACAATGCTGGAGGGAGTTCTGTCATGTGTGGTTGGTCAGGGTCGGAAAGAGAATGTACGAACCAGGCTTCTATCCCACATAGCTTTCCCCTTGACTATAGAAACCTGATTCTGAATATTGCCCTGAAACCTCTACATATAACAAGATGCCTTTACATATAAAGGTCTGCTGCCTGCACCATGTCAGTAGCAAGTTTTGGAAGCCAATGGAAGATCCAGGTGGTCCTACCAAAAATATTTATTTACACACCTACAGTCCACTGTTCTACACCACTACCCAGCAGGCTCCAACTTACTGGCATTTCTGTTCTACACCATTTTCACGAAACTCAGTCAATCAAGGCACTGTTTGTTATACTCATGATCAGCAGCAGGATATCTAAAGGTTATCCAGTGCCACCTGGTCATGGGGATTTCAAAAATTTCATGGTATTAATCTAGTCATTTTTCAAGGATGAAGTTGGAGGCACTGTGGGTTTCATTTAATTCAGGAACCATTAAATGGTGAGGAAGCTCATTTCAATGAAAGCTCTGGAGAACACTCACAGGCAAGCCTTCCCAAAGAGTGGCCAAAAGGACACATGAATCCAGGCCCATTGAGGTATACAATGTGAGGTCCATGTGTGTTTGGACTCTCAACTATGGCTACCAAGTCTTTAAGAATTAAATCATGTGATATCCTGGCTCAGAATCCCTGAGCTCTGTGGAAAGCCATCCTGGGCCTAGATCTCAGTTTCCAAAACCGATTCTCATGCGTGGTCTCCTAAAATCCCAACACTATTCATGGCAATACTTCTCTGAGGTCAGTTCCAGAACTCAGTCTCTAAGGGGAATCACACCAGAGTTCAAGCCCTGGTGGACCCAGTCATCTCTTCCAACTACCACACAAATTACCACAATTAAAACAAGAACCCTCCCATATGGCCCTCATCTTCTTTCATATAGACACTCATCATAATCTGGCTGGAGGTTTCCATGAGGGGCGAAGACCAAGACAGTGTCCCAAATAAGCTCCTTTGCCCCTCATTTGCCAAAAGTCAAGGTGGCCTGGACACCCATCCTGTGAACCAAAAGTGATCAAATAGGCCTGCCATTAATACTGCTCCAATTTGAGGACTACTGTCTGTGGGGTTTAGATTCTTTATGTGAATTTTAGTCATGAGAAAACCCAAGCACAATGGGCTAGCCTCTGCAGGTTTTGTAGAACTCTTTTGACCCAAAGGATCCCATTCTCACTTGATGGAGGTCAGGAACCTTACAGAGGAAGTCGAGAGACTTCATCCCAATAATTGTTCTTTTGGCGAATTTTCTTTTGGATGCACACATGGTAACTTTCTTTAGATCCATCAGGTGCTGAGAATCTAAGCCACAGCCACACACAGGGCCAAGGGCCTGATTCAGACACATCCCTTTCCAAAGCAATTAAGGAAAGTGCCACAGGTATGCCCATTCATTTCCATTTGAAAACTGTTTTCTTCAGGCTTCACAAAGGGGTGGCCTGAGGCAAAGACCTTCCTGACATTCAGGGCAACAGAACAATAGGTAAGCAAAAGGCCCAAAGCAGGATTTCTCCTCTGAGACTTTCCTGGTCACACTGATATCTGAGTTTTCTGAGATGCTCGCCATCACCTACAGCTATCCAGTACATGGCCATGTCACAGAGCTTGGAGGTGGTACATATCTTGGACACAAAACCATGGGCCTATTCTTGAGATTGGCCAGAATTCAGGACGAAAATAGAAACTTAGGAAGGTAGCAGGTGTTGCTCATCGATAAGGCAAGCTACAGTCCATTCAAAAACGGGGCAATATGAATGCTGAGAAGCTTTCTACTAGACACGACATATCCATTGATGAATTCTCTTTTCTAATGTCTACAACCACGGAAACAGTGGAATACACAGACATAGAAACACTCGCCCTGTGAAAAGACTTACTAGAAACAGTCAACTTCAAATGAAACAAACCGACTGTCCTACCTATTCTCAGAAAATGAGACAAAACCACAAACCCACAACCACACCCACAAAGGCACCTCCTTCCCCTAAGTAGGTCTGTGAATATCCAGAGTGTCCTCTGACTTGTGGGCCATAATATGTTCCCCCAAAATGGCCTTTCCTGTCTCAGATCTTGTCTCCTTGGCCAACTCTGTGAACTTCTTAGGAGCCAACGGTGAGCAACTACCTGCTTTCTCATGAAAAACCCTGCATCCGAGCTTTCCTGGCATTTGGCCTTCGTCACATCTGTAGGTACCAAAAAATACTGACCCTGTCCTTGGTAAATCCAAACAAGTGAGACCACTGGGACTGGGACTTGGATTGGCTCTGTGTGCCTGGCTTCCTGGATCCCACGTTCAGAGAGTTCCATCACCAAGAAAGTGAGGTGAGGTCACTTCCTTCCTGAACTGAATGAGGGCACTGTCTTGGCAGCCACTTTGTCCTAACTGTTGCTTCCAAGGGTCCCAAGAGATTGAGGCTGCCCCTACTTCCTGTGACATTTTCACAAGTTAGAATGGTATATCAACCAAAGGCACCCAGGAATAGATCTCCACACAGGCCTGGTTTGGTCCATGATCTCTACATTAAAAAAAATCTGATTCAGACACAACCTTTTATCCTGACCGGGTTGTTTGCCATGGAAGATGACTTTTGGTCTCTCAGGTCCTTTATTGCTTCCTACATCTTCTCCAGGGATCATTTCTGCATGGACCTTTGAGGTTCTCAGCAGGTGGAAGTTTTTCTACATTTCTGTATTGTAATATCAACTCCTTCCCTGCTCTTCTGTAAAGTTAGATTGAGGGAACAGTGTCCGGTTATGGTTAAAAACATGATCAATTTGGGTTAGAAATCATTTTGCTGGATGAATGATCGTATTGAGAACTTGCTATGTGTAGAAGAATATATAGGTGAAATATATGTATGAAAAAAGAAATCTAAGTCTGATTTGAAGCCCAGAATGGCATTGGGCCCTTGATAGGGATACGTGGTGTTGAATTACGTTCTGCAGAGTTGTCTCAGATAAATCGATATACAATGGCATAGCACCTTGTACGTTGCATGAATTAATGTAGAAGGAACATCAAGTCAAAAAGGCATAGTCGGTAGTGAAAGGTTAATAAAATTAATAAAATAGGTACTTGTCACTTCCTGTTTTTCTGTATGCTTAACAAAACACTTTTGAAATCTTGAGAAATGTTTGCTAATCTTGTTCTAGAATGTACTGTTCCCAACAGCCGAACTGCAGAATGTACTCCCTCACTCGGTGTCATGCAAACCGCCCACTCGCCCTTACCCATCACTAAACTTCCCTCTCTTCCCTCTCCAAGGAAAGTATATAAGCTCTGCTTAAGCTGTTCTCAGAGGTCTCTGCTCTATTTAATTTAGCTCTGAGCTCCAGCATGCTGGACCACAAATAAACCCTTTGCTGTTGCATGAGACAGTCTCTTGATAGTATCTTCCTCTGACACTCGCCTGACCTTTACATATTGAGGTTCCACCGAGTTCCAGCAGTGGCGGAGGAGAGACCCCAACGGGCTCCTCTTGGAGCAAGTAAGGCGCCTCTTTCCGGTTTCAGGTTTCTTGTTAGGGCTTGGCAAAATTGCTGGCGATGAAGAGCCTGGGCTCTCTCCAACGGTGGCTGAGAGACGTGTCACAGAGACAAAGGGCACCTCTCTGGAGGACCCCGCAGAGAACTCGGGAAATCAAGGAACAATAGTCTTCTCGACTCAGTGATATTTTCTTTTAGATTCGTTGTTGCCATACCATTGGGTTTTGCCGGCTACTCATTCCTGGTCTCAGTGTTGGACGTTCATTGCCTGTCTTTATGGTCTTGTCTTATCTGTGTCGTGTGTCCTTGCTTTTACTGTTTGTGGAACTTTCATTATGGAACAGAGCACGTCAATGCCTCTGTCCCTGACCCTTGATCACTGGACCAAAGTCCGCTTAAGGGCTCAGAATCTTTCTTTTTTTAGTAAAACGCTGGACCTGGCAGAATCTCTGTGCCTCAGAATGGCCCATCTTTGGAGTCGTATGGCCCCTAGAAGGATCTTTCTACTTCCCACTAATTTAAAAAGTCAGAGGTATTGTCTTTAAGCCAGCGCCACATAGCCATCCAGATCAACAGCCATATATCTTAACTTGGCAGGACCTCTGCAAATCTCCTCCTCCATGGGTGAAGCCTTTCCTTGCCCCTACCTCTGCTCCTACTCCTTCCCCCATGATCTCTCAAACCCTCTCAACCTCCTCCTCCTCCACCCTCTGTTCTCCCTGAGTCACAGATTTGACTCTACTGGACTCTTCTCCCCCTCCTTATCCCCTGCCCTCGTCCCCTAACACACAACACACTCTAAGTGATTCCGCTGCTGCTGACTAAGCCTCTCTACCATTGGAGGAAGCTAAGCAGGTAATAGGATCTGACAATGGACCGATGTTCATGGCCCAGGTAAGTCAGGGGTTAGCCAGGAACCTGGGGATTAATTGGAAGTTAAATTGTGCTTATAGACCACAGAGTTCAAGACAAGTAGAAAGAATGAATAGAACCATTAAAGAGACCTTAACGAAATTAAGCTTAGAGACCAGCATAGGATTGGACTATGCTCCTGCCTTATGCAATGTTTCATGCAAGAAAAAATCCCTTTGTTTCTTTGAGTAACCTTACCACGTGTGAAATTCTTTATGGTGGCCCTCCTCCAGTAGGGGACCTAAGCCCAACTGTAAGACCTAAAGATCCTTTCCACACCCCCTTGCTTGACAGACTTAAAGATCTTGAAAGAACTCAGTAATACCTGTGAAAACAGCTGGCCACTGCCTACCCAACTGGGAACCAGGGGATTCCACATCCATATCAAGTAAGAGATTTCATCTATGTAAGATGATATCAGGTGTCATCCCTGGTACCCCGCTGAAAAGGACCATACCAGGTGCTATTATAACACCTACAGTGGTAAACGTAAACAGAATCACTTCCAGGATCCATGCCTCTCATCTCAAGCCTGCTCCCTGTACAGAATCTTTCTGGAAACTGAAAAAGACTGGTAACAGTTTCAAATTGTGTATTCGCAATGTGAATAAGGTTATATACTCTCCCCTTGGCTACAAGTAGTCCTAACCCTCATCAGCCCATTAAGCAGTGATGGCTGATCACAAATCCTACTGGAAAAGAAGTATGGTCTACCTCGCATACAGCCCCCTTAGGGACCTGGTGGCCATCTCTCCACCCAGACATTTGTTAGCTGACTATAGGTATTTCCTATTGTGATATCACTGATGAAGAGGATCCCACTAAAATACCATTAAATCCCTTCTGTACCATAGATAATGGAAACAAACATTATGGATGTAGGGACATGCAAGCCAGATGCAGGTTGGCTAGTCTAGATTACTAAGTTTGCCTGGCAGACTATCAAAGCCACAAAGAGTAACGGCTGTGTGGGGGAAAAGCCGACTTTTCCTGTATGTCATGGGAATGTGTGCATACAGGGGCTGCCTGATGGAACCCCAATTCTTCATCAAATTCAGTACACAGCATTGGCCACATTACCAATTAGACAACCAAAAACTATGGCACCCAGAGGGGTCTCTAGATCCTCAAATTTTGCATGACCTTTTTGACTTCTGCAAGTGCTCAAAAGAGTGAAAGGAAATTCCCCTATGTGGAAGCCTATTCCCTCCTTCACTCACATCCTGAACTATGCTTCTCCAATAGATCATTATCCTCAGCCTTCTGCTCCAGACCCTCTGCTGTCACTCCCATCTCAGCAACTTGATTTCTCCCCTCCAATAACTAGATCAGAAACCCAAAGCTCCACCAGTTCTCTGACCATAGCCCCCTTGCTGAGGTAGCAGGTACATAGGTACCGCTCCACCGACTCATTCCTCTCATCTCCTGTCAGTGCCCTCACCGGGTCCCACCAGGTCCTCTTACCAGCTAACCCAATGCTCAAACGAGCTGAGGAGAGCCCTGAGACCCTTATCCAAGATGTAATATAATTGGCCTTTAAAGTTGCTTTGTCATCACTGAAAACAGGTTACTAAAATTTAAAGTCCCTCACAGGATTTTGGGATCCTCACTCCCGTCTTTCACTCTGCTCTACCTGATCTACTGCTCAAGTTTGCTGCTAGGAAATTCCAAATACCCTTTCGCATTATTCTTTTACATCTCTCTTTTCCCTCATTCTCAGATCCTCGGAGGTGCTCTCAGCCCCAACTTCCCCGTCTTTCCCCCTCTGTACCAGGTCCACAGAAAAGTCTTAAATGACCTTCTTCAGAAGTCTTCACCATGGCTGAGTTTTGAACTTTCAGCCAAAGAGTCCCAATAAAGACTTTAATGTAGATAAACATTCTCTTTTGTATTGCCCTGTTCTACTTGGCCACTGGCTAAAAATCTCAGTACTTCTAAGCTAGACAACCTCTAACTAGTTTTTCACAAAATATGTGAACAAGTCCTCTGGCCTTCAGCTGGGGCTTCACAGAGATGGCTACATTTCTAAGATAAAGAAATTACCAACCGGGCTCCATGGTAACAGCTGGCAGGGGGAAAATAAGAAAGGGAAGAAAAAGCTCTCCTCCTCCCAGGTGTCCTTGAAAAGTTAACTTGCCCAGAACAGAAGGAAAAACAGAAACAAATACTGCTTTTTTAAACTTCTGAAGACTGTGAACTTCTGAGCCCCATGCCTTATATGTTGGGTACAAATTTCTGAAACTACCTAAACTTGAGTTTCAGGGGATTAATTGATTACAATAGAAGCAATGCCGTCTGAATCCGGGTGCAACCAAATAGGACTGTTTCCCTCTCTTGAGTGCTATCTTAGGTGCCTTGCTTTGTCAGTGCCTACAACAGCATAATTCTATATACTTAAACATCGTTTATGTTTTCATGAAATGATCAAGATATGTGATAATTTGTGTAATGGTGCAGATGTTTCCCAGAGTGCTCTATCATGACGCAGGTTCATTTGAGGATCAAATAGGGGGGGCATACAACCGGTTCTACTGGGAACATATATCCCTCACTTTAGCCATCCTATTAGGAATAGGAGTTGCTGCACGGGTGGGCAGAGGAACCAGTGGCATTGTCCATGGGACACAAAAGATGACCCAATTAGAAGCAGCAATAGAGCAAAAGTAAGATATTAGAAACCTCCTTCAGGGCTTTGCATGAAACTTTAACCTCTCTCTCTGAAGTTGTTTAACAGAACAGTTGAGGGTTGGACCTCCTCTTCATTAGAGAAGGGGGCCTTTGTGCTGCATTGAGGGAAGAATGTTGTTTTTATGCTGACTATACTGGAGTTGTAATAAAATCTATGAGTAAATTTAAAAGACACCTTGAAGAGCATCAACAAGTGAGAGAGGCCCAAAAAGGGTGGCTTGAGTCTTGGTTCACACAGTCCCCCTGGTTAACTACGTTTTTATCAACCCTGGCCGGTCCAATAATAATCTTCATATTATTTCTAACTATAAAACCCTGTTTGCTCAACCGTGTAATGTCTTTTCTCCAGGCTCAAATTGGACGAGTTAAACTTATGGTAATACCCCACTAGCAGACATTGAATGTGACACCCTCCAATGATCATTTTTATGATTAAAATTAGCCAGAAGAAGAAGTGGGGAATGAAATATTAATAAAATAGGTACTTGTCACATCTTGTTTTTCTGTATGCTTAACAGAACACTGTTGAAATCTTGAGAAATGTTTGCAAATCTTGTTCCCAGAATGTTCTATCCCCAGCTGCCAAATTGCAGAATGTACTCCCTCTCCCAGTTGCATGCAAACCGCCCACTCGCCCTGACCCATCAATACAATTCCCTCCCTTCCCTCTCCAGGGAAAGTATATAAGCTCTACTTCAGCTATTCTCAGGGCTATCTGCTCTATTCAGGTGAGCTCTGAACCCCAGCCTGCTGGACACCCAATAAACCGTTTGATGTTGCATGAGATAGTCTGTTGGTAGTCTCCTCCTCTGAAGCTCGCACCACATTTACTTGGATGATTAAATGTAGAAGAGAACATCCAGTCAAAAAGGGATAGTCTGTAGCATTACGAAGATAGTCAATAAGTTTAGGAAGAAGGGTGAGTATAAGATTTGGAACAAAAGTTTCTTAGCAATAGGATTTCGATTAGAGAGTGAATGTAAATGTCAGCACAGGTGAAGAGTCAGTCACAATGATGAACTGGGGAAAATATGTAGGAAAGCATATATCAATATAGACATTACAAAATCAGGCAGAGTATAAAGTGAGTGATAGGATTAGACATTTTGAACAGGGTTGAGTTTAAATATATAATCTTAGGAAGAAACAAATATGTAGTCACAAATAGGATTGACATTTGAGAGCACTGGGCAAATTTCAGGTGGATGAATATTTCTGAGAATAATCTTGTGAATAGTTGATTATAAATCCACATACATGAACATGAATGAATTTAGGGAGTGAATATAAGACACATATATTTCATATTTTGAAAAATCTGGAGAGTGTATATATATATATATATATATATATATATATATATATATATATATATACATATATATACATATACATAAAACACACACCCAGACAAAAAAGTAGCAATATATATGTCAATCAAAATTCATTATAAAATATATACCATCCACAGATCTAAAAATATTCATTTTACTGAACATGGATTTATGTATAATGCTGTTCAACTAGCAAGCTCACCCATAGGTTGAATATTCAGTTCCAACAGGGTTTAGTAGGAGTGATCTCTTCTAACAATTTGTATCTGCCAAGTCAGCCACCTCACAAGAATGTACGTGTGGTACCAGATAGGAATCTATATGTGCATATAAGAATACAGAGAAAGGGAGACAGGAATTCACATATTTGTTAACCTTAAAAATACTAGGACAACTATTTCAACAAACAATTGACTAGATTTATAACTCCAACTCTGTATCATGCAAAAGGCAAGTCCATCTATACACCATGCCTACTCTGAACTGCTTGTATTTCTATTCTTTGTGGGTTATTTTTCTCCATCATATTAGGATTAGTAGTCAGAGTCTGGTAGGGTATGGGTTAGAGTCAGGTATTCAGTATTTTGAATTGAAAATAGGACACTGAATCCAATGTGTATGCAAATATATGCTACGGAAAAATCTTCCCACTCTCCTCCAGAACAATGCCTTGACATTACCTTCGCCCCAAGTAAGACACAATTAGAGGAGAAGAGTTAGAAAATCTGTGAATACATATCTAGAATGGAAAATGCTCCAGATTTCACATCTTTGGAGGTGGTAGAGGAGTTTCCAAAAGTAAGAGACAGGGTAAACACTCCACAAACATGGAGCTCTGCTGGCCAAAAGACTTTTTGAGAATCTGCCTCTGAGGTTGGGCACTTGAAATATATGTTGTTGTCAGGAGCTTTAGCTTTATTTGTAGTGAAACCATCAAAGCTGGATCTGCATCTATGTGACCTGGAGGAAATGGTTACTTATTTTCAAATAAAAATGAGGCAGCAGTGATGAATTCTCTTTTTGTAGGTAAACTTTGGCCACTGAGGGCTAAGGGTCTTCCCGTGTGGACTGTGAAACCAATGGTCATCCTCCAATTTTCGTGGTGTTTCTTGCTGCTGCACTGGGAGTTTGGTATTTGCTTCATGAAATACAATGAGTTCAAATGGGACACAGTGCTGAAGGGAGTTCTGTCAGGTGTGGTTGGCAGGGTCTCCAGGAGAATGCACCAACCAGGGTTCTATCTCAAGTAGCTTGCCCCCTTGACAATTACAACATGATACTGAACATTGCTCTGAAACCTCTCCATATAAAAATATGCCTTTACATATATGGGTGTGATGGTTGCACCATGTCAGTCACAGCCATTTGGAAGCCAATGGAAGATCCACATGGCCCCACCACAGATGTTTTATCACACATTTGCATAACACAGCTCTAGGCCCACTACTTACCAGGCCCCAACTTACTGGCATCTCTGTTCTACACCATTTTCATGAAACCCAGTCAATCAAGGCCCTGTCTGGTATACTCATGATCATCAACAGGACATCAAAGGTCCTCCAGTGCCAGCTGGTCATCGGAATTTCTAAAATTTCATGGTAATTATCTAGCATTTTTTCACAGATGCATTTGGAGGCAATGTTGGTTTCAATTCATTCAGGAACCATTAAATGGTGAGGAAGCTAATTTCAGGGAAATCTCTGGAGCACTCTCACAGGCAAGTCTACCCAAAGAGTGGCCAAAAAGTCACATGAAGCCAGGCCCATTGAGGTCTACAAAGCGAGGTCCAAGTGTGTTTTGAATCTCAATTATGCCTGCCAAGTCTTTCAGAATAAAATCATGTAATATCCTGGCTGTGATTCCCAGTGTTCTGTGGAAAGCCACTCTGGGCCTTGATCCCAGGTTCCCAATGGCAACTCTCATTCCTGGCCTCCTAAAATCCCCACACAATTCATGTCAATACTTCTCTGAGGTCAGTTCCAGAACTCAGTCTCTAAGGGGAATCACAGCAGAATTCATGCCCAGGTGGACCCAGTCATCTCTTCCAACTGCCACACAAATGACCACAATTATAACCAAAACACTCCTACATGGCCCTCATCTTCTACCATAAAGATACTCATCATAACATCTGGATGGAGGTTTTCATGAGAGGCACATCCCAAGACAGTGTCCAAAATAAGCTCCCTTGCCCCTCATTTGCTGAATGACAGGGTGGCTTGGACACCCTTCCTGTGAACCAGGAGTGATCAAATAGGCCTGCCCTTAATACTGCTTCGCTTCTCCAATTTGAGCCTCTCTGACTGTGGGGTCTAGATTCTTTTTGTGAATTGGAGTCATGAGAAAAGCCAAGCACCTCTGCAAAGATTTGAAGAACTCATTTCACCCAAAGGATCCCTATTCTGACATGATGGATTTCAGAAACCTAACAAAGGAAGGCAATATACTTCATGCACATTGATTGAACGTTTTTCCATTTTGGTTTAGATGCACATATGGGATCTTTCTTTACATCCATCAGGTGCTGAGAATCTAAGTCACAGCCTAAAACAGGGCAAAGGGCCTGAATCAGACACATCCTTTTCCAATGAAATTAAGCAAAGAGCCAGAGGTGATGCACATTCATTTCCATTTGAAAACTGTTCTCTTCAGGCTTAACAAAGGGGTTGCATGAGACATAGACCTTTCTGATATTCAGGGCAACAGAACAATAGGTAAGCAAAAGGCCCAAAGCAGGGTATCTCCACTGAGACTTTCCTGGTCACACTGATATCTGAGTTTTCTGAGATGCGGGCCATTCCATTCAGGTATCCAGTACATGGCCATGTCAAAGACCTTGGATTTGGTACGTATCTTGGACACATAACCATGAGCCTATTCTAGAGAGTGGCCAGAATTCAGGAAGAAAACAGGGACTTAGGAAGGTATTAGGTGTTGCCCGTGCATAAGGCAAGCCACACTCCATTCATAAATTGGGCAGGATGAATGCTGGGAAGCTTTATACTAGACATGACACATCCATTGCTGCATTCTCTTTTCTCATGTCTACTACCAAAGGCACAGTGGGATACACAGACATGGAAACACTCACCTCGTCAAACGACTTACCAGAAACAGTTCACTCCAAAACAAACAAACCGCCATTCCTACCTATTTTCAGAACATGAGACAAACCACAAACCCACACCCACTCCCAAAAAGGCACCTCCTTTCCCAAGTAGCTGTGTGACTAATTAGAGTGTCCTCTGACTGGTGGCCATACTCTGTTCTTCTGAAATGGCCTGTCCTCTCTCAGATCTGTTTTCCTTGGCGAACTCTGTAAAGTTGTAATGAAAAAATGGAGAGCTACTACCTGCTTTCTCAGGAAAGTTCCCTCTTCAGAGCTCTCCAGGCATTTGGTAATCCTCACTTCAGTAGGAACCAAGAATGACTGACTTTATCCTTGCTAAATCCAAACAAGTGAGCCCACTGGGACTGGGACTGAAACTGCCTCTGGGTGCCTGGCTCCTTGGATACAAAGTTCAGAGAGTTCCATCACCAAGGAAATGAGGTATGTCACATTCTTTGGAACTGAATGAGGTCACTGCCTTGGCAAAGGTATATCTTATGATGTGCAAAAACTGAAGAAATAATAATGTACCAGTGTCGAATACAAATGAATGACAAATTACATATCATGTCCCATAGGATTCTACTTGCATTGATGTTAGACTGCGTCAGTTACTGTAGAATAATTAGGATTTGTATGCACCATTCACTGAAGTTAGTTTTCAGTACTAGGAAACAAATATGTATTTCAGGTGGATGAATATTTCTGATTATAATCTTGTGAAAAGTGGATTATAAATCCACATACATGAACATGAATGAATTTAGAGAGTGTATATTAGACACATATATTTCATATTTTGAAAAATTTGGAGAGTATATCTATATCTATATCTACATCTATACACACACACACACACACACACACACAACACTCACAGACATTAAAAAGAACCAATATAAATGCCAATTGAAATTCATCAGTAAATATATATCATCCACAAATGCAAAAATATTTATTTTACTGAACATGAGTTAATGTATAATGTTGTTCTACTAGGACGCTCTCCTATAGGTTGAATTTTCATTTCCAACAGCATTAAGGAGGAGTGAACACTTCTCACAATTTGTATCTGCCAAGACAGCCACCTCACAAAAATGTACGTGTGATACCTGGTAGGATTCTATATATGCATATAAATATACATGTGTGAATAGGCTACAGAAAAGGAAAACAAGAATTCACATATTTGTTAAGTTTAAAAACACATGGAGAATATTTCAATTAAAATTTGACTAAATTTATAACTCCTACCTTATATAATGCATATGTCAAGTCCAACTATACAACATGTCTCCTCTGAAATGCTTGTATTTCCATTGTGTTGGGTTAATTTTCTCCATTATATTAGGATGAATAGTCTGAGACTACTAGGTATGGGTTAGTGTCAGGGATAGAGTATTTCGAATGGAAAATTGGAAAATGAATCCAATGTGTATGTAAATATATGCTGCACAAATATCCTCCCGCTCTCATCCAGAACAATGCCTTGACATTACCTTCACCCCAAGTAAGACACAATTAGAGGAGAAGAGTTACAAAATCAGTGAATACATATCTGGAATGGAAAATGCTCAGGAGTTCACAACCTTGGAGGTGGTAGAGGAGTTTCCAAAACTAAGGGACAGGGTAAACACTCCACAAACATGGAGCTCTGCTGGCCTAAAAACTTTTTTGAGAAACTGCCTCTGAGCTTCCACACTTGAAATATATGTTGTTTTCAGGAGATTTGGATTCCTCTGTAGTGAGACCATCAAAGCTGGGTCTGCATCTATGTGACCTGGAGGACATGGTTTCTTATTTTCCAATGAACAAGATGAAGCAGTGCTGAATCCTCTCTTTGTAGGTAAAATGAGGCCACTGGGGACTAAGTGTCTCCCCGTGTGGACTGTGATGCCATTTGGTCCTCCTCCAATTTGTGGTGTTTTTGCTGCTGCACTGTGAGTTTGGTATTTGTTTCATGAAATACTAGGAGCTAAACTGGGACACAGTGCTGGAGGAGGTTCTGTCACGTGTGGTGGGTCAGGGTCTGCAAGAGAATGCACCAACTAGGCTCCTATCTCTCACAGCTTGCCCCATTGCCCCCTTGTCCATATCAACCTGATTCTTAATTTTCCTCTGAAAACTCTCCATATAAAAAGATGCCTTTACATATAAGGGTCTGCTAGCTGCACCTCGCAAGTTACAAGCCATTTGGAATTCAATGGTAGATCCACATGGCCCTACCACGGATGTTTTATCAAACACCTCCCCACCACTGCTCTAGACCCACTACTCAGCAGGCTCCAACTTACTGGCATCTCTGTTCTACACCATTTTCATGAAACTCAGTAAATCAAGGCACTGTCTGGTATACTCATGATGAGCAACAGGACATCCAATATTTCTCCAGTGCCACCTGGTCATAGGAATTTCAAAAATTTCATGGTATTTATCTAGCCATTTTTCAAGCATGAAGTTGGAGGCACTGTGGGTTTCAGTTCATTCAGCAAACATTAAATGGTGAGGAAGCTCATTTCAATGAAATCTCTGGAGCACTCTCACAGGCACGGCTTCCCAAAGAGTGGACAAAAGGTCACATTAGGCCAGGCCCATTGAGGTCTACAATGTGAGGTCCATGTGTGTTTTGACTCTCAACTAGGGCTGCCATTTCTTTAAGAATAAAATCATGTGATATCCTTGCTGAGATTCCCAGGCCTCTGTGGAAATCCACCCGGGGCCTAGGTCTCAGTTACGAAGAGTGACTTTCATGCGTGGCCTCTTAAAATCCCAACAAAATTCATGGCAATGCTTCTCTGAGTTCAGTTCCAAAACCCAGTCTCTAAGGGGAATCACACCAGAGTTCAAGCCCACGTGGACCCAGTCATTTTTTCCAATGCAACACAAATGACCAAAATTAAAACCAAAACACTCCCACATGGCCTTCATCTTATTCCATATAGTCAATCATCTTAACCTCTGGCTGGAGGTTTCCATGAGGGGCGCAGCCCAAGACACTGTCCAAAATCAGCTCGTTTGCCCTTCATTTGCCTAAAGTCAGGGTAGCCTGGACACCGTTTCTGTGAACCAGGAGTGAACAAATAAGCCTGCCGTTAATACTTCTTTGTTTCTCCAATTTGAGGCCTACTGATTTTAGGTATCGATTCTTTAGGTGATTTAGAGTCATGCAAAACACGAGCACCTCTGCAGGGCTTTGAAGAACTCATTTGACCCAAAGAATCCCTATTGTCATTTGATGGAGTGCAGGAACCTAACAGAAGAAGGCAAGAGACTTCATCCACAATGAATGATATTTTTTGCCATTTTGGTTTTGGAAGCTCACATGGGATCATTCTTAAGATCCATCAGGTGCTGAGAATCTAAGTCACAGCCACATACAGGTCCAAGAGGATGATAAAGAGCCACAGGTGAGGCGCATTCATTTCCATTTGTAAACTGTTTTCTTCAGGCTTCACAAAGGTGTGGCCTGAGGCAAAGACCTTCCTGACATTCAGTGCAACACAACAATAAGTAAGCAAAAGGCCCAAAGCAGGGTTTCTGCACTGAGACTTTCCTGGTAACACTGATATCTGAGTTTTCTGAGATGCTCGTCATTCTCTTCAGCTATCCAGTACATGGCCATGTCACAGAGCTTGGAGGTGGTACATATTTTGGACACAAATCCATGAGCCTATTCTGGAGAGTGGCCAGAATTCAGGAAGAAAACAACAACTTAGAAAGATAGCAGGTGTTGCACATTGAAAAGACAAGCTGCAGTCCATTCATATATTGGGCAGGATGAATTATGGGAAGATTTATACTAGACAGGACACATCCATTAATGCATTCTCTTTTCTAATGTCTACAACAACGGACACAGTGGGACACACAGAAAGAGAAACACTCGCCATGTCAAATGACTTACTAGAAACTGTCCACTCCAAACCAAACAAACCGCCTTTCAAATCTATTCTCAGAATATGAGACAAAACAACAAACCCACACCCACTCCCACAAAGGCACCTCCTTCCCCCAAGTACGTCTGTGACTATCCGGAGTGTCCTCTGACTGGTGGGCCATACTATGTTCCCCCGAAAGGCCTGTCTTCTCTCAGATCTTGTTTCCTTGACCAACTCTGTGAAGATGTCAGGAAAAAGTGGATAGCCACTACCTGTTTTCTCAGGAAACGTCCTTCTTCAGAGCTCTCCTGGCATTTGGCCATCCTCACATCATTAGGTACCAAGAAAACTGACTCTGTCCTTGGTAAATCCAAACAAGTGAGCCCACTGGGACTGGGTCTGGGAGTGCCTCTGGGTGCCTGGCTTCTTGGATACCAAGTTCAGAGAGTTCCATCACCAAGGAAATGAGGTATGTCACATTCTTTGGAACTGAATGAGGTCACTGCCTTCGCAACCACTTTGTCCTAACAGTTGCTTCCAAGGGTAACATAAGATGGAGGTTGCCCCTACTTCCTGTGACACTTTCATAAGGTAGAATGTATATCACCATTGGCACCCGGGAACAGCTCTCCACTCAGCCCAGGTTTGGTCCATCTTCTGTACAATAAGAAGAGAGAGAGGCAGATTCAGACACATCCCTTCATCCTGACCAGGTTGTTTGCCATGGAAGATGACTTTTGCTCTCTCAGGTGCTTCATACCTGCCTACAACTTCTCCAGGTATCATTTGTGCATGGACATTTGAGGTTCTCATCAGGTGGAAGGTCCCCAACTTTCCTGTATTGTAAGAACCACTCTGTCCCTGCTCTTCTGTAAAATGATTGAGGGAACAGTGTATACTTGGGGTTAAAAACAGGTTTGATTTGGGTTACGAGTGATTCTGTGTGATGAATAATGGTATTGGGAACCTGCAATATTTACAAGAATATAGAGGTGAAATATAAGTAGGAAAACAGAAATCTAGGTATGATTTGAAGCCCAGAAGGGTTTTGCCCTTGATTGGGATACTTAGCTTTGAATGATGTTCTGCAAAGATGCCTCAGATAATTCCATATACAATGGCATAGGACCTTGTACATTGGATGATTGAATTTAGAGAGAACATCCAGTCAAAAAGGGATATTCAATAGGATTAGGAAGATAGTCGGTAGGTTTAGGAAGAAGAGTGAGTATAGAATTTGGACCAAAAGTTCTTTAGCAATAGACTTTCGGTTGTTGAGTGAATGTAAATGTCAGCACATATGAAGAGTCAGTCACTATGTTGAACTGGGGAAAATATGTAGAAAAGCAGATATCAATAGAAACATTACGAAATCAGGCAAAGTATAAAGTGAGTGATAGAATTAGACATTTTAAACAGGGTTGAGTTTGAATATATAAATTAGGAAAAAAACAAATATGTAGTCACCAATAGGATTGACAATTGACAGCATTAGGCAACCTGGACATGGATGTTTTTAGAAATCCATGTTCACTTTCCATTTAGGCTTTGGTACAATCATAAGTGTGACCTTTCCATTTTTTGTCCAGAATATTACTGTGATAATGAGGTGACATGAGTATTTCTTTCACCATTTCTGGGAGCAATATATTGAAGATGTAAAATGAGAATCGGGGGTACAAAGAGGTGTACCCTGTTTCTAGGAACATAGAGAAAAAGCATGAATAGACCATACTGTGAATAAATAATATAACTTTTTTGAACTTTAAATAATGAATTGAACTGATATCTGAAAAATTAAAGGAAATCGTATATTGATATACAATCATTCATTCCAACCAGGTATATATGTAATGGAAATATTAGTGTTTTGGTTTATCATGAAGGGTGTGTGAGTTTTGCTTCAAAATGATTATGGAAATTCAAAATAATGTGTTTGGAAAGAAGTCTCATGAAAGGACCAGTCAAGAAACCCTGACAATACATGTGTTCGGAAGCAAGAAGTGGTGAAAGTTGAAACAAATGCTTATTAATTTGTGAACTTGTGGATGAAATGTATATCCTGTGATGTGCAAAAACTGAAGAAACAATAATGTACCAGTGTCGAATACAAATGAATGACAAATTACATATCATGTCCCATAGGAGTCTAATTGCATTGATGTTAGACTGGGTCAGTTACTGTAGAATAATTAGGATTTGTATGCACCATTCACTGAAGTTAGTTTTCAGTACTAGGAAACAAACATGTATTTCAGGTGGATGAATATTTCTGATTATAATCTTGTGAAAAGTGGATTATAAATCCACATACATGAACATGAATGAATTTAGAGAGTGTATATTAGACACATATATTTCATATTTTGAAAAATTTGGAGAGTATATCTATATCTATATCTGTATATACACACACACACACACAACACTCACAGACATTAAAAAGTACCAATATAAATGCCAATCGAAATTCATCAGTAAATATGTATCATCCACAAATGCAAAAATATTTATTTAACTGAACATGAGTTAATGTATAATGTTGTTCTACTAGGACGCTCTCCTATAGGTTGAATTTTCATTTCCAACAGCATTTAGGAGGAGTGAACTCTTCTCACAATTTGTATCTGCCAAGACAGCCACCTCACAAAAATGTACGTGTGATACCTGGTAGGATTCTATATATGCATATAAATATACATGTGTGAATAGGCTACAGAAAAGGGAAACAAGAATTCACATATTTGTTAAGTTTAAAACACATGGAGAATATTTCAATTAAAATTTGACTAGATTTATAACTCCTACCTTATATAATGCAAATGTCAAGTCCAACTATACAACATGTCTCCTCTGAAGTGCTTGTATTTCCATTGTGTTGGGTTAATTTTCTCCATTGTATTAAGATGAATAGTCTGAGACTATTAGGTATGCGTTAGTGTCAGGGATTCAGTATTTCGAATGGAAAATTGGAAAATGAATCCAATGTGTATGTAAATATATGCTGCACAAATATCCTCCCGCTCTCATCCAGAACAATGCCTTGACATTACCTTTACCCCAAGTAAGACACAATTAGAGGAGAAGAGTTACAAAATCAGTGAATACATATCGGGAATGGAAAATGCTCAGGAGGTCACAACCTTGGAGGTGGTAGAGGAGTTTCCAAAACTAAGGGACAGGGTAAACACTCCACAAACATGGAGCTCTGCTGGCCTAAAAACTTTTTGAGAAACTGCCTCTGAGCTTCCACACTTGAAATATATGTTGTTTTCAGGAGATTTGGATTCCTCTGTAGTGAGACCATAAAAGCTGGGTCTGCATCTATGTGACCTGGAGGACATGGTTTCTTATTTTCCAATGAACAAGATGAAGCAGTGCTGAATTTTCTCTTTGTAGGTAAACTGAGGCCACTGAGGACTAAGTGTCTCCCCGTGTGGACTGTGAAGCCATTTGGTCCTCTTCCACTTTTTGTGGTGTTTTTGCTGCTGCACTGTGAGTTTGGTATTTGTTTCACGAAATACTAGGAGCTAAACTGGGACACAGTGCTGGAGGGAGTTCTGTCACGTGTGGTGGGTCAGGGTCTGCAAGAGAATGCACCAACTAGACTCCTATCTCTCACACCTTGCCCCATTGCCCCCTTGTCCATATCAACCTGATTCTTAATTTTCCTCTGAAAACTCTCCATATAACAAGATGCCTTTACATATAAGGGTCTGTTGGCTGCACAATGTCAGTTACAAGCCATTTGGAATCCAATGGTAGATCCACATGGCCCTACCACGGATGTTTTATCAAACACCTCCCCACCACTGCTCTAGACCCACTACTCAGCAGGCTCCAAATTTCTGGCATCTCTGTTCTACACCATTTTCATGAAACTCAGTAAATCAAGGCACTGTCTGGTATACTCATGATCAGCAACAGGACATCCAATGTTTCTCCTGTGCCACCTGGTCATTGGAATTTCAAAAATTTCATGGTATTTATCTAGCCATTTTTCAACCATGAAGTTGGAGGCACTGTGGGTTTCAGTTCATTCAGCAAACATTAAATGGTGAGGAAGCTCATTTCAATGAAATCTCTGGAGAACTCTCACAGGCACGGCTTCCCAAAGAGTGGACAAAAGGTCACATTAGGCCAGGCACATTGAGGTCTACAATGTGAGGTCCATGTGTGTTTTGACTCTCAACTATGGCTGCCATTTCTTTAAGAATAAAATCATGTGATATCCTTGCTGAGATTCCCAGGCCTCTGTGGAAATCCACCCGGGGCCTAGGTCTCAGTTTCCAAGAGCGACTTTCATGCGTGGCCTCTTAAAATCCCAACAAAATTCATGGCAATGCTTCTCTGAGTTCAGATCCAAAACCCAGTCTCTAAGGGGAATCACACCAGAGTTCAAGCTCACGTGGACCCAGTCATTTTTTCCAATGCAACACAAATGACCAAAATTAAAACCAAAACACTCCCACATGGCCTTCATCTTATTCCATGTAGTCAATCATCTTAACCTCTGGCTGGAGGTTTCCATGAGGGGCGCAGCCCAAGACAGTGTCCAAAATCAGCTCGTTTGCCCCTCATTTGCCTAAAGTCAGGGTAGCCTGGACACCGTTTCTCTGAAACAGGAGCGAACAAATAAGCCTGCTGTTAATACTTCTTTGTTTCTCCAATTTGAGGCCTACTGATTTTAGGTATCGATTCTTTAGGTGATTTAGAGTCATGCGGAAACACAAGCACCTCTGCAGGGCTTTGAAGAACTCATTTGACCCAAAGAATCCCTATTGTCATTTGATGGAGTGCAGGAACCTAACAGAGGAAGGCAAGAGACTTCATCCACAATGAATGATATTTTTTGACATTTTGGTTTTGGAAGCTCACATGGGATCATTCTTAAGATTCATCAGGTGCTGAGAATCTAAGTCACAGCCACACACAGGTCCAAGAGGCTGATAAAGAGCCACAGGTGAGGCCCATTCATTTCCATTTGAAAACTGTTTTCTTCAGGCTTCACAAAGGGGTGGCCTGAGGCAAAGACCTTCCTGACATTCAGTGCAACACAACAATAAGTAAGCAAAAGGCCCAAAGCAGGGTTTCTGCACTGAGACTTTCCTGGTCACACTGATATCTGAGTTTTTTGAGATGCTCGCCATTCTCTTCAGCTATCCAGTACATGGCCATGTCACAGAGCTTGGAGGTGGTACATATTTTGTACACAAATCCATGAGCCTATTCTGGAGAGTGGCCAGAATTCAGGAAGAAAACAACAACTTAGAAAGTTAGCAGGTGTTGCACATTGATAAGACAAGCTGCAGTCCATTCATATATTGGGCAGGATGAATTATGGGAAGATTTATACTAGACAGGACACATCCATTAATGCATTCTCTTTTCTAATGTCTACAACAACGGACACAGTGGGATACACAGAAAGAGAAACACTCGCCATGTCAAATGACTTACTAGAAACTGTCCACTCCAAACCAAACAAACCGCCTTTTCTATCTATTCTCAGAACATGAGACAAAACAACAAACCCACACCCACTCCCACAAAGGCACCTCCTTCCCCCAAGTACGTCTGTGACTATCCGGAGTGTCCTCTGACTGGTGGGCCATACTATGTTCCCCCGAAATGGCCTGTCTTCTCTCAGATCTTGATTCCTTGACCAACTCTGTGAAGATGTCAGGAAAAAGTGGTTAGCCACTACCTGTTTTCTCAGGAAAGGTCCATCTTCAGAGCTCTCCTGGCATTTGGCCATCCTCACATCATTAGGTACCAAGAAAACTGACTCTGTCCTTGGTAAATCCAAACAAGTGAGCCCACTGGGACTGGGACTGGGACTGCCTCTGGGTGTCTGGCTTCTTGGATACCAAGTTCAGAGAGTTCCACAACCAAGGAAATGAGGTATTTCACATTCTTTGGAACTGAATGAGGTCACTGCCTTGGCAACCACTTTGTCCTAACAGTTGCTTCCAAGGGTAACATAAGATGGAGGTTGCCAGAACTTCCTGTGACACTTTCATAAGGTAGAATGTATATCACCATTGGCACCCGGGAACAGCTCTCCACTCAGCCCTGGTTTGGTCCATCTTCTGTACAATAAGAAGAGAGAGAGGCAGATTCAGACACATCCCTTCATCCTGACAAGGTTGTTTGCCATGGAAGATGACTTTTGCTCTCTCAGGTGCTTCATACCTGCCTACAACTTCTCCAGGTACCATTTGTGCATGGACATTTGAGGTTCTCATCAGGTGGAAGGTCCCCAACTTTCCTGTATTGTAAGAACCACTCTGTCTCTGCTCTTCTGTAAAATGATTGAGGGAACAGTGTATACTTGGGGTTAAAAACAGGTTTGATTTGGATTACGAGTGATTCTGTGTGATGAATAATGGTATTGGGAACCTGCAATATTTACAAGAATATAGAGGTGAAATATAAGTAGGAAAACAGAAATCTAGGTATGATTTGAAGCCCAGAAGGGTTTTGCCCTTGATTGGGATACTTAGCTTTGAATGGTGTACTGCAAAGATGCCTCAGATAATTCCGTATACAATGGCATAAGATCTTGTACATTGGATGATTGAATTTAGAAGAGAACATCCAGTCAAAAAGGGATATTCAGTAGGATTAGGAAGATAGTCGGTAGGTTTAGGAAGAAGAGTGAGTATAGGATTTGGACCAAAAGTTCTTTAGCAATAGACTTTCGGTTGTTGAGTGAATGTAAATGTCAGCACATATGAAGAGTCAGTCACTATGTTGAACTGGGGAAAATATGTAGAAAAGCAGATATCAATAGAAACATTACGAAATCAGGCAAAGTATAAAGTGAGTGATAGAATTAGACATTTTCAACAGGGTTGAGTTTGAATATATAAATTAGGAAAAAAACAAATTAGTCACCAATAGGATTGACAATTGACAGCATTAGGCAACCTGGACATGGATGTTTTTAGAAATCCATGTTCACTTTCCATTTAGGCTTTGGTACAATCATAAGTGTGACCTTTCCATTTCTTGTCCAGAATATTACTGTGATAATGAGGTGACATGAGTATTTCTTTCACCATTTCTGGGAGCAATATATTGAAGATGTAAAATGAGAATCGGGGGTATAAAGAGGTGTACCCTGTTTCTAGGAACATAGAGAAAAAGCATGAATAGACCATACTGTGAATAAATAATATAACTTTTTTGAACTTTAAATAATGAATTGAACTGATATCTGAAAAATTAAAGGAAATCTTATATTGATATACAATCATTCATTCCAACCAGGTATATATGTAATGCAAATATTTGTGTTTTGGTTTATCATGAAGAGTGTGTGAGTTTTGCTTCAAAATGATTATGGAAATTCAAAATAATGTGTTTGGAAAGAAGTCTCATGAAAAGACCAGTCAAGAAACCCTGACAATACATGTGTTCTGAAGCAAGAAGTGGTGAAAGTTGAAACAAATGCATATTAATTTGTGAACTTGTGGATGAAATGTATATCCTGTGATGTGCAAAAACTGAAGAAACAATAATGTACCAGTGTCGAATACAAATGAATGACAAATTACATATCATGTCCCATAGGAGTCTACTTGCATTGATGTTAGACTGGGTCAGTTACTGTAGAATAATTAGGATTTGTATGCACCATTCACTGAAGTTAGTTTTCAGTACTAGGAAACAAATATGTATTTCAGGTGGATGAATATTTCTGATTATAATCTTGTGAAAAGTGGATTATAAATCCACATACATGAACATGAATGAATTTAGAGAGTGTATATTAGACACATATATTTCATATTTTGAAAAATTTGGAGAGTATATCTATATCTATATCTATACCTATACACACACACACACACACACACACACACACACACACAACTCACAGACATTAAAAATTACCAATATAAATGCCAATCGAAATTCATCAGTAAATATGTATCATCCACAAATGCAAAAATATTTATTTTACTGAACATGAGTTAATGTATAATGTTGTTCTACTAGGACGCTCTCCTATAAGTTGAATTTTCATTTCCAACAGCATTTAGGAGGAGTGAACTCTTCTCACAATTTGTATCTGCCAAGACAGCCACCTCACAAAAATGTACGTGTGATACCTGGTCGAATTCTATATATGCATATAAATATACATGTGTGAATAGACTACAGAAAAAGGAAACAAGAATTCACATATTTGTTAAGTTTAAAACACATGGAGAATATTTCAAATAAATTTGACTAGATTTGTAACTCCTACCTTATATAATGCAAATGTCAAGTCCAACTATACAACATGTCTCCTCTGAAGTACTTGTATTTCTACTGTGTTGGGTTAATTTTCTCCATTATATTAGGATGAATAGTCTGAGTCTACTAGGTATGGGTTAGTGTCAGGGATTCAGTATTTCGAATGGAAAATTGGAATATGAATCCAGTGTGTATGTAAATATATGCTGCACAAATATCCTCCCGCTCTCATCCAGAACAATGCCTTGACATTACCTTCACCCCAAGTAAGACACAATTAGAGGAGAAGAGTTACAAAATCAGTGAATACATATCTGGAATGGAAAATGCTCAGGAGTTCACAACCTTGGAGGTGGTAGAGGAGTTTCCAAAACTAAGGGACAGGGTAAACACTCCACAAACATGGAGCTCTGCTGGCCTAAAAACTTTTTGAGAAACTGCATCTGAGCTTCCACACTTGAAATATATGTAGTTTTCTGGAGATTTGGCTTCCTCTGTAGTGAGACCATCAAAGCTGGGTCTGCATCTATGTGACCTGGAGGACATGGTTTCTTATTTTCCAATGAACAAGATGAAGCAGTGCTGAATCCTCTCTTTGTAGGTAAACTGAGGCCACTGGGGACTAAGTGTCTCCCCGTGTGGACTGTGAAGCCATTTGGTCCTCTTCCACTTTTTGTGGTGTTTTTGCTGCTGCACTGTGAGTTTGGTATTTGTTTCACGAAATACTAGGAGCTAAACTGGGACACAGTGCTGGAGGGAGTTCTGTCGCGTGTGGTGGGTCAGGGTCTGCAAGAGAATGCACCAACTAGGCTCCAATCTCTCACAGCTTGCCCCATTGCCCCCTTGTCCTTATCAACCTGATTCTTAATTTTCCTCTGAAAACTCTCCATATAACAAGATGCCTTTACATATAAGGGTCTGTTGGCTGCACCATGTCAGTTACAAGCCATTTGGAATCCAATGGTAGATCCACATGGCCCTACCACGGATGTTTTATCAAACACCTCCCCACCACTGCTCTAGACCCACTACTCAGCAGGCTCCAAATTTCTGGCATCTCTGTTCTACACCATTTTCATGAAACTCAGTAAATCAAGGCACTGTCTGGTATACTCATGATCAGCAACAGGACATCCAATGTTTCTCCAGTGCCACCTGGTCATAGGAATTTCAAAAATTTCATGGTATTTATCTAGCCATTTTTCAAGCATGAAGTTGGAGGCACTGTGGGTTTCAGTTCATTCAGCAAACATTAAATGGTGATGAAGCTCATTTCAATGAAATCTCTGGAGAACTCTCACAGGCACGGCTTCCCAAAGAATGGACAAAAGGTCACATTTGGCCAGGCCCATTGAGGTCTACAATGTGAGGTCCATGTGTGTTTTGACTCTCAACTATGGCTGCCATTTCTTTAAGAATAAAATCATGTGATATCCTTGCTGAGATTCCAAGGCCTCTGTGGAAATCCACTCGGGGCCTAGGTCTCAGTTTCCAAGAGCGACTTTCATGCGTGGCCTCTTAAAATCCCAACAAAATTCATGGCAATGCTTCTCTGAGTTCAGTTCCAAAACCCAGTCTCTAAGGGGAATCACACCAGAGTTCAAGCTCACGTGGACCCAGTCATTTTTTCCAATGCAACACAAATGACCAAAATTAAAACCAAAACACTCCCACATGGCCTTCATCTTATTCCATATAGTCAATCATCTTAACCTCTGGCTGGAGGTTTCCATGAGGGGCGCAGCTAAGACAGTGTCCAAAATCAGCTCGTTTGCCCCTCATTTGCCTAAAGTCAGGGTAGCCTGGACACCGTTTCTCTGAAACAGGAGCGAACAAATAAGCCTGCCGTTAATACTTCTTTGTTTCTCCAATTTGAGGCCTACTGATTTTAGGTATCAATTCTTTAGGTGATTTAGAGTCATGCAAAAACACAAGCACCTCTGCAGGGCTTTGAAGAACTCATTTGACCCAAAGAATATCTATTGTCATTTGATGGAGTGCAGGAACCTAACAGAGGAAGGCAAGAGACTTCATCCACAATGAATGATATTTTTTGCCATTTTGGTTTTGGAAGCTCACGTGGGATCATTCTTAAGATCCATCAGGTGCTGAGAATCTAAGTCACAGCAACACACAGGTCCAAGAGGCTGATAAAGAGCCACAGGTGAGGCCCATTCATTTCCATTTGAAAACTGTTTTCTTCAGGCTTCACAAAGGGGTGGCCTGAGGCAAAGACCTTCCTGACATTCAGTGCAACACAACAATAAGTAAGCAAAAGGCCCAAAGCAGGGTTTCTGCACTGAGACTTTCCTGGTCACACTGATATCTGAGTTTTTTGAGATGCTCGCCATTCTCTTCAGCTATCCAGTACATGGCCATGTCACAGAGCTTGGACGTGGTACATATTTTGGACACAAATCCATGAGCCTATTCTGGAGAGTGGCCAGAATTCAGGAAGAAAACAACAACTTAGAAAGATAGCAGGTGTTGCACATTGATAAGACAAGCTGCAGTCCATTCATATATTGGGCAGGATGAATTATGGGAAGATTTATACTAGACAGGACACATCCATTAATGCATTCTCTTTTCTAATGTCTACAACAACGGACACAGTGGGATACACAGAAAGAGAAACACTCGCCATGTCAAATGACTTACTAGAAACTGTCCACTCCAAACCAAACAAACCGCCTTTTCTATCTATTCTCAGAACATGAGACAAAACAACAAACCCACACCCACTCCCACAAAGGCACCTCCTTCCCCCAAGTACGTCTGTGACTATCCGGAGTGTCCTCTGACTGGTGGGCCATACTATGTTCCCCCGAAATGGCCTGTCTTCTCTCAGGTCTTGATTCCTTGACCAACTCTGTGAAGATGTCAGGAAAAAGTGGTTAGCCACTACCTGTTTTCTCAGGAAAGGTCCATCTTCAGAGCTCTCCTGGCATTTGGCCATCCTCACATCATTAGGTACCAAGAAAACTGACTCTGTCCTTGGTAAATCCAAACAAGTGAGCCCACTGGGACTGGGACTGGGACTGCCTCTGGGTGTCTGGCTTCTTGGATACCAAGTTCAGAGAGTTCCATCACCAAGGAAATGAGGTATTTCACATTCTTTGGAACTGAATGAGGTCACTGCCTTGGCAACCACTTTGTCCTAACAGTTGCTTCCAAGGGTAACATAAGATGGAGGTTGCCAGAACTTCCTGTGACACTTTCATAAGGTAGAATGTATATCACCATTGGCACCCGGGAACAGCTCTCCACTCAGCCCTGGTTTGGTCCATCTTCTGTACAATAAGAAGAGATAGAGGCAGATTCAGACACATCCCTTCATCCTGACAAGGTTGTTTGCCATGGAAGATGACTTTTGCTCTCTCAGGTGCTTCATACCTGCCAACAACTTCTCCAGGTACCATTTGTGCATGGACATTTGAGGTTCTCATCAGGTGGAAGGTCCCCAACTTTCCTGTATTGTAAGAACCACTCTGTCTCTGCTCTTCTGTAAAATGATTGAGGGAACAGTGTATACTTGGGGTTAAAAACAGGTTTGATTTGGATTACGAGTGATTCTGTGTGATGAATAATGGTATTGGGAACCTGCAATATTTACAAGAATATAGAGGTGAAATATAAGTAGGAAAACAGAAATCTAGGTATGATTTGAAGCCCAGAAGGGTTTTACCCTTGATTGGGATACTTAGCTTTGAATGATGTTCTGCAAAGATGCCTCAGATAATTCCATATACAATAGCATAGGAACTTGTACTTTGGATGATTGAATTTAGAAGACAACATCCAGTCAAAAAGGGATATTCAGTAGGATTAGGAAGATAGTCGGTAGGTTTAGGAAGAAGAGTGAGTATAGGATTTGGACCAAAAGTTCTTTAGCAATAGACTTTCGGTTGTTGAGTGAATGTAAATGTCAGCACATATGAAGAGTCAGTCACTATGTTGAACTGGGGAAAATATGTAGAAAAGCAGATATCAATAGAATCATTACGAAATCAGGCAAAGTATAAAGTGAGTGATAGAATTAGACATTTTCAACAGGGTTGAGTTTGAATATATAAATTAGGAAAAAAACAAATATGTAGTCACCAATAGGATTGACAATTGACAGCATTAGGCAACCTGGACATGGATGTTTTTAGAAATCCATGTTCACTTTCCATTTAGGCTTTGGTACAATCATAAGTGTGACCTTTCCATTTTTTGTCCAGAATATTACTGTGATAATGAGGTGACATGAGTATTTCTTTCACCATTTCTGGGAGCAATATATTGAAGATGTAAAATGAGAATCGGGGGTACAAAGAGGTGTAACCTCTTTCTAGGAACATAGAGAAAAAGCATGAATAGACCATACTGTGAATAAATAATATAACTTTTTAGAAATTTAAATAATGAATTGAACTGATATCTGAAAAATTAAAGGAAATCGTATATTGATATGCAATCATTCATTCCAACCAGGTATATATGTAATGGAAATATTTGTGTTTAGGTTTATCATAAAGAGTGTGTGAGTTTTGCTTCAAAATGATTATGGAAATTCAAAATAATGTGTTTGGAAAGAAGTCTCATGAAAATACCAGTCAAGAATACCCTGACAATACATGTGTTCTGAAGCAAGAAGTGGTGAAAGTTGAAACAAATGCTTATTAATTTGTGAACTTGTGGATGAAATGTATATCCTGTGATGTGCAAAAACTGAAGAAACAAAAATGTACCAGTGTCGAATACAAATGAATGACAAATTACATATCATGTCCCATAGGAGTCTACTTGCATTGATGTTAGACTGGGTCAGTTACTGTAGAATAATTAGGATTTGTATGCACCATTCACTGAAGTTAGTTTTCAGTACTAGGAAACAAATATGTATTTCAGGTGGATGAATATTTCTGATTATAATCTTGTGAAAAGTGGATAATAAATCCACATACATGAACATGAATGAATTTAGAGAGTGTATATTAGACACATATATTTCATATTTTGAAAAATTTGCAGAGTATATCTATATCTATATCTGTATATTCACACACACACACAACACTCACAGACATTAAAAAGTACCAATATAAATGCCAATCGAAATTCATCAGTAAATATGTATCATCCACAAATGCAAAAATATTTATTTTACTGAACATGAGTTAATGTATAATGTTGTTCTACTAGGACGCTCTCCTATAGGTTGAATTTTCATTTCCAACAGCATTTAGGAATAGTGAACTCTTCTCACAATTTGTATCTGCCAAGACAGCCACCTCACAAAAATGTACGTGTGATACCTGGTAGGATTCTATATATGCATATAAATATACATGTGTGAATAGGCTACAGAAAAGGGAAATAAGAATTCACATATTTGTTAAGCTTAAAAACACATGGAGAATATTTCAAATAAATTTGACTAGATTTATAACTCCTACCTTATATAATGCAAATGTCAAGTCCAACTATACAACATGTCTCCTCTGAAGTACTTGTATTTCCAATGTGTTGGGCTAATTTTCTCCATTATATTAGGATGAATAGTCTGAGTCTACTAGGTATGGGTTAGTGTCAGGGATTCAGTACTTCGAATGGAAATTTGGAAAATGAATCCAATGTGTATGTAAAAATATGCTGCACAAATATCCTCCCGCTCTCATCCAGAACAATGCCTTGACATTACCTTCACCCCAAGTAAGACACAATTAGAGGAGAAGAGTTACAAAATCAGTGAATACATATCTGGAATGGAAAATGCTCAGGAGTTCACAACCTTGGAGGTGGTAGAGGAGTTTCCTAAACTAAGGGACAGGGTAAACACTCAACAAACATGGAGCTCTGCTGGCCTAAAAACTTTTTGAGAAAGTGCCTCTGAGCTTCCACACTTGAAATATATGTAGTTTTCAGGATATTTGGCTTCCTCTGTAGTGAGACCATCAAAGCTGGGTCTGCATCTATGTGACCTGGAGGACATGGTTTCTTATTTTCCAATGAACAAGATGAAGCAGTGCTGAATCCTCTCTTTGTAGGTAAACTGAGGCCACTGGGGACTAAGTGTCTCCCCGTGTGGACTGTGAAGCCATTTGGTCCTCTTCCACTTTTTGTGGTGTTTTTGCTGCTGCACTGTGAGTTTGGTATTTGTTTCACGAAATACTAGGAGCTAAACTGGGACACAGTGCTGGAGGGAGTTCTGTCACGTGTGGTGGGTCAGGGTCTGCAAGAGAATGCAGCAACTAGGCTCCTATCTCTCACACCTTGCCCCATTGCCCCCTTGTCCACATCAACCTGATTCTTAATTTTCCTCTGAAAACTCTCCATATAACAAGATGCCTTTACATATAAGGGTCTGTTGGCTGCACCATGTCAGTTACAAGCCATTTGGAATCCAATGGTAGATCCACATGGCCCTACCACGGATGTTTTATCAAACACCTCCCCACCACTGCTCTAGACCCACTACTCAGCAGGCTCCAAATTTCTGGCATCTCTGTTCTACACCATTTTCATGAAACTCAGTAAATCAAGGCACTGTCTTGTATACTCATGATCAGCAACAGGACATCCAATGTTTCTCCAGTGCCACCTGGTCATAGGAATTTCAAAAATTTCATGGTATTTATCTAGCCATTTTTCAACCATGAAGTTGGAGGCACTGTGGGTTTCAGTTCATTCAGCAAACATTAAATGGTGAGGAAGCTCATTTCAATGAAATCTCTGGAGAACTCTCACAGGCACGGCTTCCCAAAGAGTGGACAAAAGGTCACATTAGGCCAGGCCCATTGAGGTCTACAATGTGAGGTCCATGTGTGTTTTGACTCTCAACTATGGCTGCCATTTCTTTAAGAATAAAATCATGTGATATCCTTGCTGAGATTCCCAGGCCTCTGTGGAAATCCACCCGGGGCCTAGGTCTCAGTTTCCAAGAGCGACTTTCATGCGTGGCCTCTTAAAATCCCAACAAAATTCATGGCAATGCTTCTCTGAATTCAGTTCCAAAACCCAGTCTCTAAGGGGAATCACACCAGAGTTCAAGCTCACGTGGACCCAGTCATTTTTTCCAATGCAACACAAATGACCAAAATTAAAACCAAAACACTCCCACATGGCCTTCATCTTATTCCATATAGTCAATCATCTTAACCTCTGGCTGGAGGTTTCCATGAGGGGCGCAGCCCAAGACAGTGTCCAAAATCAGCTCGTTTGCCCCTCATTTGCCTAAAGTCAGGGTAGCCTGGACACCGTTTATCTGAAACAGGAGCGAACAAATAAGCCTGCCGTTAATACTTCTTTGTTTCTCCAATTTGAGGCCTACTGATTTTAGGTATCGATTCTTTAGGTGATTTAGAGTCATGCGAAAACACAAGCACCTCTGCAGGGCTTTGAAGAACTCATTTGACCCAAAGAATCCCTATTGTCATTTGATGGAGTGCAGGAACCTAACAGAGGAAGGCAAGAGACTTCATCCACAATGAATGATATTTTTTGCCATTTTGGTTTTGGAAGCTCACGTGGGATCATTCTTAAGATCCATCAGGTGCTGAGAATCTAAGTCACAGCCACACACAGGTCCAAGAGGCTGATAAAGAGCCACAGGTGAGGCCCATTCATTTCCATTTGACAACTGTTTTCTTCAGGCTTCACAAAGGGGTGGCCTGAGGCAAAGACCTTCCTGACATTCAGTGCAACACAACAATAAGTAAGCAAAAGGCCCAAAGCAGGGTTTCTGCACTGAGACTTTCCTGGTCACACTGATATCTGAGTTTTTTGAGATGCTCGCCATTCTCTTCAGCTATCCAGTACATGGCCATGTCACAGAGCTTGGACGTGGTACATATTTTGGACACAAATCCATGAGCCTATTCTGGAGAGTGGCCAGAATTCAGGAAGAAAACAACAACTTAGAAAGATAGCAGGTGTTGCACATTGAAAAGACAAGCTGCAGTCCATTCATATATTGGGCAGGATGAATTATGGGAAGATTTATACTAGACAGGACACATCCATTAATGCATTCTCTTTTCTAATGTCTACAACAACGGACACAGTGGGATACACAGAAAGAGAAACACTCGCCATGTCAAATGACTTACTAGAAACTGTCCACTCCAAACCAAACAAACCGCCTTTTCTATCTATTCTCAGAACATGAGACAAAACAACAAACCCACACCCACTCCCACAAAGGCACCTCCTTCCCCCAAGTACGTCTGTGACTATCCGGAGTGTCCTCTGACTGGTGGGCCATACTATGTTCCCCCGAAATGGCCTGTCTTCTCTCAGATCTTGATTCCTTGACCAACTCTGTGAAGATGTCAGGAAAAAGTGGTTAGCCACTACCTGTTTTCTCAGGAAAGGTCCATCTTCAGAGCTCTCCTGGCATTTGGCCATCCTCACATCATTAGGTACCAAGAAAACTGACTCTGTCCTTGGTAAATCCAAACAAGTGAGCCCACTGGGACTGGGACTGGGACTGCCTCTGGGTGTCTGGCTTCTTGGATACCAAGTTCAGAGAGTTCCATCACCAAGGAAATGAGGTATTTCACATTCTTTGGAACTGAATGAGGTCACTGCCTTGGCAACCACTTTGTCCTAACAGTTGCTTCCAAGGGTAACATAAGATGGAGGTTGCCAGAACTTCCTGTGACACTTTCATAAGGTAGAATGTATATCACCATTGGCACCCGGGAACAGCTCTCCACTCAGCCCTGGTTTGGTCCATCTTCTGTACAATAAGAAGAGAGAGAGGCAGATTCAGACACATCCCTTCATCCTGACCAGGTTGTTTGCCATGGAAGATGACTTTTGCTCTCTCAGGTGCTTCATACCTGCCTACAACTTCTCCAGGTACCATTTGTGCATGGACATTTGAGGTTCTCATCAGGTGGAAGGTCCCCAACTTTCCTGTATTGTAAGAACCACTCTGTCTCTGCTCTTCTGTAAAATGATTGAGGGAACAGTGTATACTTGGGGTTAAAAACAGGTTTGATTTGGATTACGAGTGATTCTGTGTGATGAATAATGGTATTGGGAACCTGCAATATTTACAAGAATATAGAGGTGAAATATAAGTAGGAAAACAGAAATCTAGGTATGATTTGAAGCCCAGAAGGGTTTTGCCCTTGATTGGGATACTTAGCTTTGAATGATGTTCTGCAAAGATGCCTCAGATAATTCCATATACAATAGCATAGGACCTTGTACTTTGGATGATTGAATTTAGAAGAGAACATCCAGTCAAAAAGGGATATTCAGTAGGATTAGGAAGATAGTCGGTAGGTTTAGGAAGAAGAGTGAGTATAGGATTTGGACCAAAAGTTCTTTAGCAATAGACTTTCGGGTGTTGAGTGAATGTAAATGTCAGCACATATGAAGAGTCAGTCACTATGTTGAACTGGGGAAAATATGTAGAAAAGCAGATATCAATAGAAACATTACGAAATCAGGCAAAGTATAAAGTGAGTGATAGAATTAGACATTTTCAACAGGGTTGAGTTTGAATATATAAATTAGGAAAAAAACAAATATGTAGTCACCAATAGGATTGACAATTGACAGCATTAGGCAACCTGGACATGGATGTTTTTAGAAATCCATGTTCACTTTCCATTTAGGCTTTGGTACAATCATAAGTGTGACCTTTCCATTTTTTGTCCAGAATATTACTGTGATAATGAGGTGACATGAGTATTTCTTTCACCATTTCTGGGAGCAATGTATTGAAGATGTAAAATGAGAATCGGGGGTACAAATAGGTGTACCCTGTTTCTAGGAACATAGAGAAAAAGCATGAATAGACCATACTGTGAATAAATAATATAACTTTTTTGAACTTTAAATAATGAATTGAACTGATATCTGAAAAATTAAAGGAAATCGTATATTGATATACAATCATTCATTCCAACCAGGTATATATGGAATGGAAATATTTGTGTTTTGGTTTATCATGAAGAGTGTGTGAGTTTTGCTTCAAAATGATTATGGAAATTCAAAATAATGTGTTTGGAAAGAAGTCTCATGAAAAGACCAGTCAAGAAACCCTGACAATACATGTGTTCTGAAGCAAGAAGTGGTGAAAGTTGAAACAAATGCATATTAATTTGTGAACTTGTGGATGAAATGTATATCCTGTGATGTGCAAAAACTGAAGAAACAATAATGTACCAGTGTCGAATACAAATGAATGACAAATTACATATCATGTCCCATAGGAGTCTACTTGCATTGATGTTAGACTGGGTCAGTTACTGTAGAATAATTAGGATTTGTATGCACCATTCACTGAAGTTAGTTTTCAGTACTAGGAAACAAATATGTATTTCAGGTGGATGAATATTTCTGATTATAATCTTGTGAAAAGTGGATTATAAATCCACATACATGAACATGAATGAATTTAGAGAGTGTATATTAGACACATATATTTCATATTTTGAAAAATTTGCAGAGTATATCTATATCTATATCTGTATATACACACACACACACACAACACTCACAGACATTAAAAAGTACCAATATAAATGCCAATCGAAATTCATCAGTAAATATGTATCATCCACAAATGCAAAAATATTTATTTTACTGAACATGAGTTAATGTATAATGTTGTTCTACTAGGACGCTCTCCTATAGGTTGAATTTTCATTTCCAACAGCATTTAGGAGGAGTGAACTCTTCTCACAATTTGTATCTGCCAAGACAGCCACCTCACAAAAATGTACGTGTGATACCTGGTAGGATTCTATATTTGCATATAAATATACATGTGTGAATAGGCTACAGAAAAGGGAAATAAGAATTCACATATTTGTTAAGCTTAAAAACACATGGAGAATATTTCAAATAAATTTGACTAGATTTATAACTCCTACCCTATATAATGCAAATGTCAAGTCCAACAATACAACATGTCTCCTCTGAAGTACTTGTATTTCTAATGTGTTGGGCTAATTTTCTCCATTATATTAGGATGAATAGTCTGAGTCTACTAGGTATGGGTTAGTGTCAGGGATTCAGTACTTCGAATGGAAATTTGGAAAATGAATCCAATGTGTATGTAAAAATATGCTGCACAAATATCCTCCCGCTCTCATCCAGAACAATGCCTTGACATTACCTTCACCCCAAGTAAGACACAATTAGAGGAGAAGAGTTACAAAATCAGTGAATACATATCTGGAATGGAAAATGCTCAGGAGTTCACAACCTTGGAGGTGGTAGAGGAGTTTCCAAAACTAAGGGACAGGGTAAACACTCCACAAACATGGAGCTCTGCTGGCCTAAAAACTTTTTGAGAAAGTGCCTCTGAGCTTCCACACTTGAAATATATGTAGTTTTCAGGAGATTTGGCTTCCTCTGTAGTGAGACCATCAAAGCTGGGTCTGCATCTTTGTGACCTGGAGGACATGGTTTCTTATTTTCCAATGAACAAGATGAAGCAGTGCTGAATCCTCTCTTTGTAGGTAAACTGAGGCCACTGGGGACTAAGTGTCTCCCCGTGTGGACTGTGAAGCCATTTGGTCCTCTTCCACTTTTTGTGGTGTTTTTGCTGCTGCACTGTGAGTTTGGTATTTGTTTCACGAAATACTAGGAGCTAAACTGGGACACAGTGCTGGAGGGAGTTCTGTCACGTGTGGTGGGTCAGGGTCTGCAAGAGAATGCACTAACTAGGCTCCTATCTCTCACACCTTGCCCCATTGCCCCCTTGTCCATATCAACCTGATTCTTAATTTTCCTCTGAAAACTCTCCATATAACAAGATGCCTTTACATATAAGGGTCTGTTGGCTGCACCATGTCAGTTACAAGCCATTTGGAATCCAATGGTAGATCCACATGGCCCTACCACGGATGTTTTATCAAACACCTCCTCACCACTGCTCTAGACCCACTACTCAGCAGGCTCCAAATATCTGGCATCTCTGTTCTACACCATTTTCATGAAACTCAGTAAATCAAGGCACTGTCTGGTATACTCATGATCAGCAACAGGACATCCAATGTTTCTCCAGTGCCACCTGGTCATAGGAATTTCAAAAATTTCATGGTATTTATCTAGCCATTTTTCAACCATGAAGTTGGAGGCACTGTGGGTTTCAGTTCATTCAGCAAACATTAAATGGTGAGGAAGCTCATTTCAATGAAATCTCTGGAGAACTCTCACAGGCACGGCTTCCCAAAGAGTAGACAAAAGGTCACATTAGGCCAGGCCCATTGAGGTCTACAATGTGAGGTCCATGTGTGTTTTGACTCTCAACTATGGCTGCCATTTCTTTAAGAATAAAATCATGTGATATCCTTGCTGAGATTCCCAGGCCTCTGTGGAAATCCACCCGGGGCCTAGGTCTCAGTTTCCAAGAGCGAATTTCATGCGTGGCCTCTTAAAATCCCAACAAAATTCATGGCAATGCTTCTCTGAGTTCAGTTCCAAAACCCAGTCTCTAAGGGGAATCACACCAGAGTTCAAGCTCACGTGGACCCAGTCATTTTTTCCAATGCAACACAAATGACCAAAATTAAAACCAAAACACTCCCACATGGCCTTCATCTTATTCCATATAGTCAATCATCTTAACCTCTGGCTGGAGGTTTCCATGAGGGGCGCAGCCCAAGACAGTGTCCAAAATCAGCTCGTTTGCCCCTCATTTGCCTAAAGTCAGGGTAGCCTGGACACCTTTTCTCTGAAACAGGAGCGAACAAATAAGCCTGCCGTTAATACTTCTTTGTTTCTCCAAATTGAGGCCTACTGATTTTAGGTATCGATTCTTTAGGTGATTTAGAGTCATGAGAAAACACAAGCACCTCTGCAGGGCTTTGAAGAACTCATTTGACCCAAAGAATCCCTATTGTCATTTGATGGAGTGCAGGAACCTAACAGAGGAAGGCAAGAGACTTCATCCACAATGAATGATATTTTTTGCCATTTTGGTTTTGGAAGCTCACGTGGGATCATTCTTAAGATCCATCAGGTGCTGAGAATCTAAGTCACAGCCACACACAGGTCCAAGAGGCTGATAAAGAGCCACAGGTGAGGCCCATTCATTTCCATTTGAAAACTGTTTTCTTCAGGCTTCACAAAGGGGTGGCCTGAGGCAAAGACCTTCCTGACATTCAGTGCAACACAACAATAAGTAAGCAAAAGGCCCAAAGCAGGGTTTCTGCACTGAGACTTTCCTGGTCACACTGATATCTGAGTTTTTTGAGATGCTCGCCATTCTCTTCAGCTATCCAGTACATGGCCATGTCACAGAGCTTGGACGTGGTACATATTTTGGACACAAATCCATGAGCCTATTCTGGAGAGTGGCCAGAATTCAGGAAGAAAACAACAACTTAGAAAGATAGCAGGTGTTGCACATTGATAAGACAAGCTGCAGTCCATTCATATATTGGGCAGGATGAATTATGGGAAGATTTATACTAGACAGGACACATCCATTAATGCATTCTCTTTTCTAATGTCTACAACAACGGACACAGTGGGATACACAGAAAGAGAAACACTCGCCATGTCAAATGACTTACTAGAAACTGTCCACTCCAAACCAAACAAACCGCCTTTTCTATCTATTCTCAGAACATGAGACAAAACAACAAACCCGCACCCACTCCCACAAAGGCACCTCCTTCCCCCAAGTATGTCTGTGACTATCCGGAGTGTCCTCTGACTGGTGGGCCATACTATGTTCCCCCGAAATGGCCGGTCTTCTCTCAGATCTTGATTCCTTGACCAACTCTGTGAAGATGTCAGGAAAAAGTGGTTAGCCACTACCTGTTTTCTCAGGAAAGGTCCATCTTCAGAGCTCTCCTGGCATTTGGCCATCCTCACATCATTAGGTACCAAGAAAACTGACTCTGTCCTTGGTAAATCCAAACAAGTGAGCCCACTGGGACTGGGACTGGGACTGCCTCTGGGTGTCTGGCTTCTTGGATACCAAGTTCAGAGAGTTCCATCACCAAGGAAATGAAGTATTTCACATTCTTTGGAACTGAATGAGGTCACTGCCTTGGCAACCACTTTGTCCTAACAGTTGCTTCCAAGGGTAACATAAGATGCAGGTTGCCAGAACTTCCTGTGACACTTTCATAAGGTAGAATGTATATCACCATTGTCACCCTGGAACTGCTCTCCACTCAGCCCTGGTTTGGTCCATCTTCTGTACAATAAGAAGAGAGAGAGGCAGATTCAGACACATCCCTTCATCCTGACCAGGTTGTTTGCCATGGAAGATGACTTTTGCTCTCTCAGGTGCTTCATACCTGCCTACAACTTCTCCAGGTACCATTTGTGCATGGACATTTGAGGTTCTCATCAGGTTGAAGATCCCCAACTTTCCTGTATTGTAAGAACCACTCTGTCTCTGCTCTTCTGTAAAATGATTGAGGGAACAGTGTATACTTGGGGTTAAAAACAGGTTTGATTTGGATTACGAGTGATTCTGTGTGATGAATAATGGTATTGGGAACCTGCAATATTTACAAGAATATAGAGGTGAAATATAAGTAGGAAAACAGAAATCTAGGTATGATTTGAAGCCCAGAAGGGTTTTACCCTTGATTGGGATACTTAGCTTTGAATGATGTTCTGCAAAGATGCCTCAGATAATTCGATATACAATGGCATAGGACCTTGTACATTGGATGATTGAATTTAGAAGAGAACATCCAGTCAAAAAGGGATATTCTGTAGGATTAGGAAGATAGTCGGTAGGTGTAGGAAGAAGAGTGAGTATAGGATTTGGACCAAAAGTTCTTTAGCAATAGACTTTCGGTTGTTGAGTGAATGTAAATGTCAGCACATATGAAGAGTCAGTCACTATGTTGAACTGGGGAAAATATGTAGAAAAGCAGATATCAATAGAAACATTACGAAATCAGGCAAAGTATAAAGTGAGTGATAGAATTAGACATTTTCAACAGGGTTGAGTTTGAATATATAAATTAGGAAAAAAACAAATATGTAGTCACCAATAGGATTGACAATTGACAGCATTAGGCAACCTGGACATGGATGTTTTTAGAAATCCATGTTCACTTTCCATTTAGGCTTTGGTACAATCATAAGTGTGACCTTTCCATTTTTTGTCCAGAATATTACTGTGATAATGAGGTGACATGAGTATTTCTTTCACCATTTCTGGGAGCAATATATTGAAGATGTAAAATGAGAATCGGGGGTACAAAGAGGTGTACCCTGTTTCTAGGAACATAGAGAAAAAGCATGAATAGACCATACTGTGAATAAATAATATAACTTTTTTGAACTTTAAATAATGAATTGAACTGATATCTGAAAAATTAAAGGAAATCGTATATTGATATACAATCATTCATTCCAACCAGGTATATATGTAATGGAAATATTTGTGTTTAGGTTTATCATAAAGAGTGTGTGAGTTTTGCTTCAAAAATGATTATGGAAATTCAAAATAATGTGTTTGGAAAGAAGTCTCATGAAAAGACCAGTCAAGAATACCCTGACAATACATGTGTTCTGAAGCAAGAAGTGGTTAAAGTTGAAACAAATGCTTATTAATTTGTGAACTTGTGGATGAAATGTATATCCTGTGATGTGCAAAAACTGAAGAAACAATAATGTACCAGTGTCGAATACAAATGAATGACAAATTACATATCATGTCCCATAGGAGTCTACTTGCATTGATGTTAGACTGGGTCAATTACTGTAGAATAATTAGGATTTGTATGCACCATTCACTGAAGTTAGTTTTCAGTACTAGGAAACAAATATGTATTTCAGGTAGATGAATATTTCTGATTATAATCTTGTGAAAAGTGGATTATAAATCCACATACATGAACATGAATGAATTTAGAGAGTGTATATTAGACACATATATTTCATATTTTGAAAAATTCGCAGAGTATATCTATATCTATATCTGTATATACACACACACACACACAACACTCACAGACATTAAAAACTACCAATATAAATGCCAATCGAAATTCATCAGTAAATATGTATCATCCACAAATGCAAAAATATTTATTTTACTGAACATGAGTTAATGTATAATGTTGTTCTACTAGGACGCTCTCCTATAGGTTGAATTTTCATTTCCAACAGCATTTAGGAGGAGTGAACTCTTCTCACAATTTGTATCTGCCAAGACAGCCACCTCACAAAAATGTACGTGTGATACCTGGTAGGATTCTATATATGCATATAAATATACATGTGTGAATAGGCTACAGAAAAGGGAAATAAGAATTCACATATTTGTTAAGCTTAAAAACACATGGAGAATATTTCAAATAAATTTGACTAGATTTATAACTCCTACCTTATATAATGCAAATGTCAAGTCCAACTATACAACATGTCTCCTCTGAAGTACTTGTATTTCTAATGTGTTGGGCTAATTTTCTCCATTATATTAGGATGAATAGTCTGAGTCTACTAGGTATGGGTTAGTGTCAGGGATTCAGTACTTCGAATGGAAATTTGGAAAATGAATCCAATGTGTATGTAAAAATATGCTGCACAAATATCCTCCCGCTCTCATCCAGAACAATGCCTTGACATTACCTTCACCCCAAGTAAGACACAATTAGAGGAGAAGAGTTACAAAATCAGTGAATACATATCTGGAATGGAAAATGCTCAGGAGTTCACAACCTTGGAGGTGGTAGAGGAGTTTCCAAAACTAAGGGACAGGGTAAACACTCCACAAACATGGAGCTCTGCTGGCCTAAAAACTTTTTGTGAAACTGCCTCTGAACTTCCACACTTGAAATATATGTAGTTTTCTGGAGATTTGGCTTCCTCTGTAGTGAGACCATCAAAGCTGGGTCTGCATCTATGTGACCTGGAGGACATGGTTTCTTATTTTCCAATGAACAAGATGAAGCAGTGCTGAATCCTCTCTTTGTAGGTAAACTGAGGCCACTGGGGACTAAGTGTCTCCCCGTGTGGACTGTGAAGCCATTTGGTCCTCTTCCACTTTTTGTGGTGTTTTTGCTGCTGCACTGTGAGTTTGGTATTTGTTTCACGAAATACTAGGAGCTAAACTGGGACACAGTGCTGGAGGGAGTTCTGTCACGTGTGGTGGGTCAGGGTCTGCAAGAGAATGCACCAACTAGGCTCCTATCTCTCACACCTTGCCCCATTGCCCCCTTGTCCATATCAACCTGATTCTTAATTTTCCTCTGAAAACTCTCCATATAACAAGATGCCTTTACATATAAGGGTCTGTTGGCTGCACCATGTCAGTTACAAGCCATTTGGAATCCAATGGTAGATCCACATGGCCCTACCACGGATGTTTTATCAAACACCTCCCCACCACTGCTCTAGACCCACTACTCAGCAGGCTCCAAATTTCTGGCAACTCTGTTCTACACCATTTTCATGAAACTCAGTAAATCAAGGCACTGTCTGGTATACTCATGATCAGCAACAGGACATCCAATGTTTCTCCAGTGCCACCTGGTCATAGGAATTTCAAAAATTTCATGGTATTTATCTAGCCATTTTTCAACCATGAAGTTGGAGGCACTGTGGGTTTCAGTTCATTCAGCAAACATTAAATGGTGAGGAAGCTCATTTCAATGAAATCTCTGGAGAACTCTCACAGGCACGGCTTACCAAAGAGTGGACAAAAGGTCACATTAGGCCAGGCCCATTGAGGTCTACAATGTGAGGTCCATGTGTGTTTTGACTCTCAACTATGGCTGCCATTTCTTTAAGAATAAAATCATGTGATATCCTTGCTGAGATTCCCAGGCCTCTGTGGAAATCCACCCGGGGCTTAGGTCTCAGTTTCCAAGAGCGACTTTCATGCGTGGCCTCTTAAAATCCCAACAAAATTCATAGCAATGCTTCTCTGAGTTCAGTTCCAAAACCCAGTCTCTAAGGGGAATCACACCAGAGTTCAAGCTCACGTGGACCCAGTCATTTTTTCCAATGCAACACAAATGACCAAAATTAAAACCAAAACACTCCCACATGGCCTTCATCTTATTCCATATAGTCAATCATCTTAACCTCTGGCTGGAGGTTTCCATGAGGGGCGCAGCCCAAGACAGTGTCCAAAATCAGCTCGTTTGCCCCTCATTTGCCTAAAGTCAGGGTAGCCTGGACACCGTTTCTCTGAAACAGGAGCGAACAAATAAGCCTGCCGTTAATACTTCTTTGTTTCTCCAATTTGAGGCCTACTGATTTTAGGTATCGATTCTTTAGGTGATTTAGAGTCATGAGAAAACACAAGCACCTCTGCAGGGCTTTGAAGAACTCATTTGACCCAAAGAATCCCTATTGTCATTTGATGGAGTGCAGGAACCTAACAGAGGAAGGCAAGAGACTTCATCCACAATGAATGATATTTTTTGCCATTTTGGTTTTGGAAGCTCACATGGGATCATTCTTAAGATCCATCAGGTGCTGAGAATCTAAGTCACAGCCACACACAGGTCCAAGAGGCTGATAAAGAGCCACAGGTGAGGCCCATTCATTTCCATTTGACAACTGTTTTCTTCAGGCTTCACAAAGGGGTGGCCTGAGGCAAAGACCTTCCTGACATTCAGTGCAACACAACAATAAGTAAGCAAAAGGCCCAAAGCAGGGTTTCTGCACTGAGACTTTCCTGGTCACACTGATATCTGAGTTTTTTGAGATGCTCGCCATTCTCTTCAGCTATCCAGTACATGGCCATGTCACAGAGCTTGGAGGTGGTACATATTTTGGACACAAATCCATGAGCCTATTCTGGAGAGTGGCCAGAATTCAGGAAGAAAACAACAACTTAGAAAGATAGCAGGTGTTGCACATTGATAAGACAAGCTGCAGTCCATTCATATATTGGGCAGGATGAATTATGGGAAGATTTATACTAGACAGGACACATCCATTAATGCATTCTCTTTTCTAATGTCTACAACAACGGACACAGTGGGATACACAGAAAGAGAAACACTCGCCATGTCAAATGACTTACTAGAAACTGTCCACTCCAAACCAAACAAACCGCCTTTTCTATCTATTCTCAGAACATGAGACAAAACAACAAACCCACACCCACTCCCACAAAGGCACCTCCTTCCCCCAAGTATGTCTGTGACTATCCGGAGTGTCCTGTGACTGGTGGGCCATACTATGTTCCCCCAAAATGGCCTGTCTTCTATCAGATCTTGATTCCTTGACCAACTCTGTGAAGATGTCAGGAAAAAGTGGTTAGCCACTACCTGTTTTCTCAGGAAAGGTCCATCTTCAGAGCTCTCCTGGCATTTGGCCATTCTCACATCATTAGGTACCAAGAAAACTGACTCTGTCCTTGGTAAATCCAAACAAGTGAGCCCACTGGGACTGGGACTGGGACTGCCTCTGGGTGTCTGGCTTCTTGGATACCAAGTTCAGAGAGTTCCATCACCAAGGAAATGAGGTATTTCACATTCTTTGGAACTGAATGAGGTCACTGCCTTGGCAACCACTTTGTCCTAACAGTTGCTTCCAAGGGTAACATAAGATGGAGGTTGCCAGAACTTCCTGTGACACTTTCATAAGGTAGAATGTATATCACCATTGGCACCCGGGAACAGCTCTCCACTCAGCCCTGGTTTGGTCCATCTTCTGTACAATAAGAAGAGAGAGAGGCAGATTCAGACACATCCCTTCATCCTGACCAGGTTGTTTGCCATGGAAGATGACTTTTGCTCTCTCAGGTGCTTCATACCTGCCTACAACTTCTCCAGGTACCATTTGTGCATGGACATTTGAGGTTCTCATCAGGTTGAAGGTCCCCAACTTTCCTGTATTGTAAGAACCACTCTGTCTCTGCTCTTCTGTAAAATGATTGAGGGAACAGTGTATACTTGGGGTTAAAAACAGGTTTGATTTGGATTACGAGTGATTCTGTGTGATGAATAATGGTATTGGGAACCTGCAATATTTACAAGAATATAGAGGTGAAATATAAGTAGGAAAACAGAAATCTAGGTATGATTTGAAGCCCAGAAGGGTTTTGCCCTTGATTGGGATACTTAGCTTTGAATGATGTTCTGCAAAGATGCCTCAGATAATTCCATATACAATGGCATAGGACCTTGTACATTGGATGATTGAATTTAGAAGAGAACATCCAGTCAAAAAGGGATATTCAGTAGGATTAGGAAGATAGTCGGTAGGTTTAGGAAGAAGAGTGAGTATAGGATTTGGACCAAAAGTTCTTTAGCAATAGACTTTCGGTTGTTGAGTGAATGTAAATGTCAGCACATATGAAGAGTCAGTCACTATGTTGAACTGGGGAAAATATGTAGAAAAGCAGATATCAATAGAAACATTACGAAATCAGGCAAAGTATAAAGTGAGTGATAGAATTAGACATTTTCAACAGGGTTGAGTTTGAATATATAAATTAGGAAAAAAACAAATATGTGGTCACCAATAGGATTGACAATTGACAGCATTAGGCAACCTGGACATGGATGTTTTTAGAAATCCATGTTCACTTTCCATTTAGGCTTTGGTACAATCATAAGTGTGACCTTTCCATTTTTTGTCCAGAATATTACTGTGATAATGAGGTGACATGAGTATTTCTTTCACCATTTCTGGGAGCAATATATTGAAGATGTAAAATGAGAATCGGGGGTACAAAGAGGTGTACCCTGTTTCTAGGAACATAGAGAAAAAGCATGAATAGACCATACTGTGAATAAATAATATAACTTTTTTGAACTTTAAATAATGAATTGAACTGATATCTGAAAAATTAAAGGAAATCGTATATTGATATACAATCATTCATTCCAACCAGGTATATATGTAATGGAAATATTTGTGTTTAGGTTTATCATAAAGAGTGTGTGAGTTTTGCTTCAAAATGATTATGGAAATTCAAAATAATGTGTTTGGAAAGAAGTCTCATGAAAAGACCAGTCAAGAATACCCTGACAATACATGTGTTCTGAAGCAAGAAGTGGTTAAATTTGAAACAAATGCTTATTAATTTGTGAACTTGTGGATGAAATGTATATCCTGTGATGTGCAAAAACTGAAGAAACAATAATGTACCAGTGTCGAATACAAATGAATGACAAATTACATATCATGTCCCATAGGAGTCTACTTGCATTGATGTTAGACTGGGTCAGTTACTGTAGAATAATTAGGATTTGTATGCACCATTCACTGAAGTTAGTTTTCAGTACTAGGAAACAAATATGTATTTCAGGTGGATGAATATTTCTGATTATAATCTTGTGAAAAGTGGATTATAAATCCACATACATGAACATGAATGAATTTAGAGAGTGTATATTAGACACATATATTTCATATTTTGAAAAATTTGCAGAGTATATCAATATCTATATCTGTATATACACACACAACACACAACACTCACAGACATTAAAAAGTACCAATATAAATGCCAATCGAAATTCATCAGTAAATATGTATCATCCACAAATGCAAAAATATTTATTTTACTGAACATGAGTTAATGTATAATGTTGTTCTACTAGGACACTCTCCTATAGGTTGAATTTTCATTTCCAACAGCATTTAGGAGGAGTGAACTCTTCTCACAATTTGTATCTGCCAAGACAGCCACCTCACAAAAATGTACGTGTGATACCTGGTAGGATTCTATATATGCATATAAATATACATGTGTGAATAGGCTACAGAAAAAGGAAATAAGAATTCACATATTTGTTAAGCTTAAAAACACATGGAGAATATTTCAAATAAATTTGACTAGATTTATAACTCCTACCTTATATAATGCAAATGTCAAGTCCAACTATACAACATGTCTCCTCTGAAGTACTTGTATTTCTAATGTGTTGGGCTAATTTTCTCCATTATATTAGGATGAATAGTCTGAGTCTACTAGGTATGGGTTAGTGTCAGGGATTCAGTACTTCGAATGGAAATTTGGAAAATGAATCCAATGTGTATGTAAAAATATGCTGCACAAATATCCTCCCGCTCTCATCCAGAACAATGCCTTGACATTACCTTCACCCCAAGTAAGACACAATTAGAGGAGAAGAGTTACAAAATCAGTGAATACATATCTGGAATGGAAAATGCTCAGGAGTTCACAACCTTGGAGGTGGTAGAGGAGTTTCCAAAACTAAGGGACAGGGTAAACAATCCACAAACATGGAGCTCTGCTGGCCTAAAAACTTTTTGAGAAACTGCCTCTGAACTTCCACACTTGAAATATATGTAGTTTTCTGGAGATTTGGCTTCCTCTGTAGTGAGACCATCAAAGCTGGGTGTGCATCTATGTGACCTGGAGGACATGGTTTCTTATTTTCCAATGAACAAGATGAAGCAGTGCTGAATCCTCTCTTTGTAGGTAAACTGAGGCCACTGGGGACTAAGTGTCTCCCCGTGTGGACTGTGAAGCCATTTGGTCCTCTTCCACTTTTTGTGGTGTTTTTGCTGCTGCACTGTGAGTTTGGTATTTGTTTCACGAAATACTAGGAGCTAAACTGGGACACAGTGCTGGAGGGAGTTCTGTCACGTGTGGTGGGTCAGGGTCTGCAAGAGAATGCACCAACTAGGCTCCTATCTCTCACACCTTGCCCCATTGCCCCCTTGTCCATATCAACCTGATTCTTAATTTTCCTCTGAAAACTCTCCATATAACAAGATGCCTTTACATATAAGGGTCTGTTGGCTGCACCATGTCAGTTACAAGCCATTTGGAATCCAATGGTAGATCCACATGGCCCTACCACGGATGTTTTATCAAACACCTCCCCACCACTGCTCTAGACCCACTACTCAGCAGGCTCCAAATTTCTGGCATCTCTGTTCTACACCATTTTCATGAAACTCAGTAAATCAAGGCACTGTCTGGTATACTCATGATCAGCAACAGGACATCCAATGTTTCTCCAGTGCCACCTGGTCATAGGAATTTCAAAAATTTCATGGTATTTATCTAGCCATTTTTCAACCATGAAGTTGGAGGCACTGTGGGTTTCAGTTCATTCAGCAAACATTAAATGGTCAGGAAGCTCATTTCAATGAAATCTCTGGAGAACTCTCACAGGCACGGCTTCCCAAAGAGTGGACAAAAGGTCACATTAGGCCAGGCCCATTGAGGTCTACAATGTGAGGTCCATGTGTGTTTTGACTCTCAACTATGGCTGCCATTTCTTTAAGAATAAAATCATGTGATATCCTTGCTGAGATTCCCAGGCCTCTGTGGAAATCCACCCGGGGCTTAGGTCTCAGTTTCCAAGAGAGACTTTCATGCGTGGCCTCTTAAAATCCCAACAAAATTCATAGCAATGCTTCTCTGAGTTCAGTTCCAAAACCCAGTCTCTAAGGGGAATCACACCAGAGTTCAAGCTCACGTGGACCCAGTCATTTTTTCCAATGCAACACAAATGACCAAAATTAAAACCAAAACACTCCCACATGGCCTTCATCTTATTCCATATAGTCAATCATCTTAACCTCTGGCTGGAGGTTTCCATGAGGGGCGCAGCCCAAGACAGTGTCCAAAATCAGCTCGTTTGCCCCTCATTTGCCTAAAGTCAGGGTAGCCTGGACACCGTTTCTCTGAAACAGGAGCGAACAAATAAGCCTGCCGTTAATACTTCTTTGTTTCTCCAATTTGAGGCCTACTGATTTTAGGTATGGATTCTTTAGGTGATTTAGAGTCATGCGAAAACACAAGCACCTCTGCAGGGCTTTGAAGAACTCATTTGACCCAAAGAATCCCTATTGTCATTTGATGGAGTGCAGGAACCTAACAGAGGAAGGCAAGAGACTTCATCCACAATGAATGATATTTTTTGCCATTTTGGTTTTGGAAGCTCACATGGGATCATTCTTAAGATCCATCAGGTGCTGAGAATCTAAGTCACAGACACACACAGGTCCAAGAGGCTGATAAAGAGCCACAGGTGAGGCCCATTCATTTCCATTTGAAAACTGTTTTCTTCAGGCTTCACAAAGGGGTGGCCTGAGGCAAAGACCTTCCTGACATTCAGTGCAACACAACAATAAGTAAGCAAAAGGCCCAAAGTAGGGTTTCTGCACTGAGACTTTCCTGGTCACACTGATATCTGAGTTTTTTGAGATGCTCGCCATTCTCTTCAGCTATCCAGTACATGGCCATGTCACAGAGCTTGGAGGTGGTACATATTTTGTACACAAATCCATGAGCCTATTCTGGAGAGTGGCCAGAATTCAGGAAGAAAACAACAACTTAGAAAGATAGCAGGTGTTGCACATTGATAAGACAAGCTGCAGTCCATTCATATATTGGGCAGGATGAATTATGGGAAGATTTATACTAGACAGGACACATCCATTAATGCATTCTCTTTTCTAATGTCTACAACAACGGACACAGTGGGATACACAGAAAGAGAAACACTCGCCATGTCAAATGACTTACTAGAAACTGTCCACTCCAAACCAAACAAACCGCCTTTTCTATCTATTCTCAGAACATGAGACAAAACAACAAACCCACACCCACTCCCACAAAGGCACCTCCTTCCCCCAAGTACGTCTGTGACTATCCGGAGTGTCCTCTGACTGGTGGGCCATACTATGTTCCCCCGAAATGGCCTGTCTTCTCTCAGGTCTTGATTCCTTGACCAACTCTGTGAAGATGTCAGGAAAAAGTGGTTAGCCACTACCTGTTTTCTCAGGAAAGGTCCATCTTCAGAGCTCTCCTGGCATTTGGCCATCCTCACATCATTAGGTACCAAGAAAACTGACTCTGTCCTTGGTAAATCCAAACAAGTGAGCCCACTGGGACTGGGACTGGGACTGCCTCTGGGTGTCTGGCTTCTTGGATACCAAGTTCAGAGAGTTCCATCACCAAGGAAATGAGGTATTTCACATTCTTTGGAACTGAATGAGGTCACTGCCTTGGCAACCACTTTGTCCTAACAGTTGCTTCCAAGGGTAACATAAGATGGAGGTTCCCAGAACTTCCTGTGACACTTTCATAAGGTAGAATGTATATCACCATTGGCACCCGGGAAGCTCTCCACTCAGCCCTGGTTTGGTCCATCTTCTGTACAATAAGAAGAGAGAGAGGCAGATTCAGACACATCCCTTCATCCTGACCAGGTTGTTTGCCATGGAAGATGACTTTTGCTCTCTCAGGTGCTTCATACCTGCCTACAAATTCTCCAGGTACCATTTGTGCATGGACATTTGAGGTTCTCATCAGGTTGAAGGTCCCCAACTTTCCTGTATTGTAAGAACCACTCTGTCTCTGCTCTTCTGTAAAATGATTGAGGGAACAGTGTATACTTGGGGTTAAAAACAGGTTTGATTTGGATTACGAGTGATTCTGTGTGATGAATAATGGTATTGGGAACCTGCAATATTTACAAGAATATAGAGGTGAAATATAAGTAGGAAAACAGAAATCTAGGTATGATTTGAAGCCCAGAAGGGTTTTGCCCTTGATTGGGATACTTAGCTTTGAATGATGTTCTGCAAAGATGCCTCAGATAATTCCATATACAATGGCATAGGACCTTGTACATTGGATGATTGAATTTAGAAGAGAACATCCAGTCAAAAAGGGATATTCAGTAGGATTAGGAAGATAGTCGGTAGGTTTAGGAAGAAGAGTGAGTATAGGATTTGGACCAAAAGTTCTTTAGCAATAGACTTTCGGTTGTTGAGTGAATGTAAATGTCAGCACATATGAAGAGTCAGTCACTATGTTGAACTGGGGAAAATATGTAGAAAAGCAGATATCAATAGAAACATTACGAAATCAGGCAAAGTATAAAGTGAGTGATAGAATTAGACATTTTCAACAGGGTTGAGTTTGAATATATAAATTAGGAAAAAAACAAATATGTAGTCACCAATAGGATTGACAATTGACAGCATTAGGCAACCTGGACATGGATGTTTTTAGAAATCCATGTTCACTTTCCATTTAGGCTTTGGTACAATCATAAGTGTGACCTTTCCATTTTTTGTCCAGAATATTACTGTGATAATGAGGTGACATGAGTATTTCTTTCACCATTTCTGGGAGCAATATATTGAAGATGTAAAATGAGAATCGGGGGTACAAAGAGGTGTACCCTGTTTCTAGGAACATAGAGAAAAAGCGTGAATAGACCATACTGTGAATAAATAATATAAGTTTTTTGAACTTTAAATAATGAATTGAACTGATATCTGAAAAATTAAAGGAAATCGTATATTGATATACAATCATTCATTCCAACCAGGTATATATGTAATGGAAATATTTGTGTTTAGGTTTATCATAAAGAGTGTGTGAGTTTTGCTTCAAAATGATTATGGAAATTCAAAATAATGTGTTTGGAAAGAAGTCTCATGAAAAGACCAGTCAAGAATACCCTGACAATACATGTGTTCTGAAGCAAGAAGTGGTTAAAGTTGAAACAAATGCTTATTAATTTGTGAACTTGTGGATGAAATGTATATCCTGTGATGTGCAAAAACTGAAGAAACAATAATGTACCAGTGTCGAATACAAATGAATGACAAATTACATATCATGTCCCATAGGAGTCTACTTGCATTGATGTTAGACTGGGTCAGTTACTGTAGAATAATTAGGATTTGTATGCACCATTCACTGAAGTTAGTTTTCAGTACTAGGAAACAAATATGTATTTCAGGTGGATGAATATTTCTGATTATAATCTTGTGAAAAGTGGATTATAAATCCACATACATGAACATGAATGAATTTAGAGAGTGTATATTAGACACATATATTTCATATTTTGAAAAATTTGCAGAGTATATCTATATCTATATCTGTATATACACACACACACACACAACACTCACAGACATTAAAAAGTACCAATATAAATGCCAATCGAAATTCATCAGTAAATATGTATCATCCACAAATGCAAAAATATTTATTTTACTGAACATGAGTTAATGTATAATGTTGTTCTACTAGGACGCTCTCCTATAGGTTGAATTTTCATTTCCAACAGCATTTAGGAGGAGTGAACTCTTCTCACAATTTGTATCTGCCAAGACAGCCACCTCACAAAAATGTACGTGTGATACCTGGTAGGATACTATATATGCATATAAATATACATGTGTGAATATGCTACAGAAAAGGGAAATAAGAATTCACATATTTGTTAACTTAAAAACACATGGAGAATATTTCAAATAAATTTGACTAGATTTATAACTCCTACCTTATATAATGCAAATGTCAAGTCCAACTATACAACATGTCTCCTCTGAAGTACTTGTATTTCTAATGTGTTGGGCTAATTTTCTCCATTATATTAGGATGAATAGTCTGAGTCTACTAGGTATGGGTTAGTGTCAGGGATTCAGTACTTCGAATGGAAATTTGGAAAATGAATCCAATGTGTATGTAAAAATATGCTGCACAAATATCCTCCCGCTCTCATCCAGAACAATGCCTTGACATTACCTTCACCCCAAGTAAGACACAATTAGAGGAGAAGAGTTACAAAATCATTGAATACATATCTGGAATGTTAAATGCTCAGGAGTTCACAACCTTGGAGGTGGTAGAGGAGTTTCCAAAACTAAGGGACAGGGTAAACACTCCACAAACATGGAGCTCTGCTGGCCTAAAAACTTTTTGAGAAACTGCCTCTGAGCTTCCACACTTGAAATATATGTAGTTTTCTGGAGATTTGGCTTCCTCTGTAGTGAGACCATCAAAGCTGGGTCTGCATCTATGTGACCTGGAGGACATGGTTTCTTATTTTCCAATGAACAAGATGAAGCAGTGCTGAATCCTCTCTTTGTAGGTAAACTGAGGCCACTGGGGACTAAGTGTCTCCCCGTGTGGACTGTGAAGCCATTTGGTCCTCTTCCACTTTTTGTGGTGTTTTTGCTGCTGCACTGTGAGTTTGGTATTTGTTTCACGAAATACTAGGAGCTAAACTGGGACACAGTGCTTGAGGGAGTTCTGTCACGTGTGGTGGGTCAGGGTCTGCAAGAGAATGCACCAACTAGGCTCCTATCTCTCACACCTTGCCCCATTGCCCCCTTGTCCATATCAACCTGATTCTTAATTTTCCTCTGAAAACTCTCCATATAACAAGATGCCTTTACATATAAGGGTCTGTTGGCTGCACCATGTCAGTTACAAGCCATTTGGAATCCAATGGTAGATCCACATGGCCCTACCACGGATGTTTTATCAAACACCTCCCCACCACTGCTCTAGACCCACTACTCAGCAGGCTCCAAATTTCTGGCATCTCTGTTCTACTCCATTTTCATGAAACTCAGTAAATCAAGGCACTGTCTGGTATACTCATGATCAGCAACAGGACATCCAATGTTTCTCCAGTGCCACCTGGTCATAGGAATTTCAAAAATTTCATGGTATTTATCTAGCCATTTTTCAACCATGAAGTTGGAGGCACTGTGGGTTTCAGTTCATTCAGCAAACATTAAATGGTCAGGAAGCTCATTTCAATGAAATCTCTGGAGAACTCTCACAGGCACGGCTTCCCAAAGAGTGGACAAAAGGTCACATTAGGCCAGGCCCATTGAGGTCTACAATGTGAGGTCCATGTGTGTTTTGACTCTCAACTATGGCTGCCATTTCTTTAAGAATAAAATCATGTGATATCCTTGCTGAGATTCCCAGGCCTCTGTGGAAATCCACCCGGGGCCTAGGTCTCAGTTTCCAAGAGCGACTTTCATGCATGGCCTCTTAAAATCCCAACAAAATTCATGGCAATGCTTCTCTGAGTTCAGTTCCAAAACCCAGTCTCTAAGGGGAATCACACCAGAGTTCAAGCTCACGTGGACCCAGTCATTTTTTCCAATGCAACACAAATGACCAAAATTAAAACCAAAACACTCCCACATGGCCTTCATCTTATTCCATATAGTCAATCATCTTAACCTCTGGCTGGAGGTTTCCATGAGGGGCGCAGCCCAAGACAGTGACCAAAATCAGCTCGTTTGCCCCTCATTTGCCTAAAGTCAGGGTAGCCTGGACACCGTTTCTCTGAAACAGGAGCAAACAAATAAGCCTGCCGTTAATACTTCTTTGTTTCTCCAATTTGAGGCCTACTGATTTTAGGTATCGATTCTTTAGGTGATTTAGAGTCATGCGAAAACACAAGCACCTCTGCAGGGCTTTGAAGAACTCATTTGAACCAAAGAATCCCTATTGTCATTTGATGGAGTGCAGGAACCTAACAGAGGAAGGCAAGAGACTTCATCCACAATGAATGATATTTTTTGCCATTTTGGTTTTGGAAGCTCACGTGGGATCATTCTTAAGATCCATCAGGTGCTGAGAATCTAAGTCACAGCCACACACAGGTCCAAGAGGCTGATAAAGAGCCACAGGTGAGGCCCATTCATTTCCATTTGAAAACTGTTTTCTTCAGGCTTCACAAAGGGGTGGCCTGAGGCAAAGACCTTCCTGACATTCAGTGCAACACAACAATAAGTAAGCAAAAGGCCCAAAGCAGGGTTTCTGCACTGAGACTTTCCTGGTCACACTGATATCTGAGTTTTTTGAGATGCTCGCCATTCTCTTCAGCTATCCAGTACATGGCCATGTCACAGAGCTTGGAGGTGGTACATATTTTGGACACAAATCCATGAGCCTATTCTGGAGAGTGGCCAGAATTCAGGAAGAAAACAACAACTTAGAAAGATAGCAGGTGTTGCACATTGATAAGACAAGCTGCAGTCCATTCATATATTGGGCAGGATGAATTATGGGAAGATTTATACTAGACAGGACACATCCATTAATGCATTCTCTTTTCTAATGTCTACAACAACGGACACAGTGGGATACACAGAAAGAGAAACACTCGCCATGTCAAATGACTTACTAGAAACTGTCCACTCCAAACCAAACAAACCGCCTTTTCTATCTATTCTCAGAACATGAGACAAAACAACAAACCCACACCCACTCCCACAAAGGCACCTCCTTCCCCCAAGTACGTCTGTGACTATCCGGAGTGTCCTCTGACTGGTGGGCCATACTATGTTCCCCCGAAATGGCCTGTCTTCTCTCAGATCGTGATTCCTTGACCAACTCTGTGAAGATGTCTTGAAAAAGTGGTTAGCCACTACCTGTTTTCTCAGGAAAGGTCCATCTTCAGAGCTCTCCTGGCATTTGGCCATCCTAATATCATTAGGTACCAAGAAAACTGACTCTGTCCTTGGTAAATCCAAACAAGTGAGCCCACTGGGACTGGGACTGGGACTGCCTCTGGGTGCCTGGCTTCTTGGATACCAAGTTCAGAGAGTTCCACAACCAAGGAAATGAGGTATTTCACATTCTTTGGAACTGAATGAGGTCACTGCCTTGGCAACCACTTTGTCCTAACAGTTGCTTCCAAGGGTAACATAAGATGGAGGTTGCCAGAACTTCCTGTGACGCTTTCATAAGGTAGAATGTATATCACCATTGGCACCCGGGAACAGCTCTCCACTCAGCCCTGGTTTGGTCCATCTTCTGTACAATAAGAAGAGAGAGAGGCAGATTCAGACACATCCCTTCATCCTGACCAGGTTGTTTGCCATGGAAGATGACTTTTGCTCTCTCAGGTGCTTCATACCTGCCTACAACTTCTCCAGGTACCATTTGTGCATGGACATTTGAGGTTCTCATCAGGTTGAAGGTCCCCAACTTTCCTGTATTGTAAGAACCACTCTGTCTCTGCTCTTCTGTAAAATGATTGAGGGAACAGTGTATACTTGGGGTTAAAAACAGGTTTGATTTGGATTACGAGTGATTCTGTGTGATGAATAATGGTATTGGGAACCTGCAATATTTACAAGAATATAGAGGTGAAATATAAGTAGGAAAACAGAAATCTAGGTATGATTTGAAGCCCAGAAGGGTTTTGCCCTTGATTGGGATACTTAGCTTTGAATGATGTTCTGCAAAGATGCCTCAGATAATTCCATATACAATGGCATAGGACCTTGTACATTGGATGATTGAATTTAGAAGAGAACATCCAGTCAAAAAGGGATATTCAGTAGGATTAGGAAGATAGTCGGTAGGTTTAGGAAGAAGAGTGAGTATAGGATTTGGACCAAAAGTTCTTTAGCAATAGACTTTCGGTTGTTGAGTGAATGTAAATGTCAGCACATATGAAGAGTCAGTCACTATGTTAAACTGGGGAAAATATGTAGAAAAGCAGATATCAATAGAAACATTACGAAATCAGGCAAAGTATAAAGTGAGTGATAGAATTAGACATTTTCAACAGGGTTGAGTTTGAATATATAAATTAGGAAAAAAACAAATATGTAGTCACCAATAGGATTGACAATTGACAGCATTAGGCAACCTGGACATGGATGTTTTTAGAAATCCATGTTCACTTTCCATTTAGGCTTTGGTACAATCATAAGTGTGACCTTTCCACTTTTTGTCCAGAATATTACTGTGATAATGAGGTGACATGAGTATTTCTTTCACCATTTCTGGGAGCAATATATTGAAGATGTAAAATGAGAATCGGGGGTACAAAGAGGTGTACCCTGTTTCTAGGAACATAGAGAAAAAGCATGAATAGACCATACTGTGAATAAATAATATAACTTTTTTGAACTTTAAATAATGAATTGAACTGATATCTGAAAAATTAAAGGAAATCGTATATTGATATACAATCATTCATTCCAACCAGGTATATATGTAATGGAAATATTTGTGTTTAGGTTTATCATAAAGAGTGTGTGAGTTTTGCTTCAAAATGATTATGGAAATTCAAAATAATGTGTTTGGAAAGAAGTCTCATGAAAAGACCAGTCAAGAATACCCTGACAATACATGTGTTCTGAAGCAAGAAGTGGTTAAAGTTGAAACAAATGCTTATTAATTTGTGAACTTGTGGATGAAATGTATATCCTGTGATGTGCAAAAACTGAAGAAACAATAATGTACCAGTGTCGAATACAAATGAATGACAAATTACATATCATGTCCCATAGGAGTCTACTTGCATTGATGTTAGACTGGGTCAGTTACTGTAGAATAATTAGGATTTGTATGCACCATTCACTGAAGTTAGTTTTCATTACTAGGAAACAAATATGTATTTCAGGTGGATGAATATTTCTGATTATAATCTTGTGAAAAGTGGATTATAAATCCACATACATGAACATGAATGAATTTAGAGAGTGTATATTAGACACATATATTTCATATTTTGAAAAATTTGCAGAGTATATCTATATCTGTATATACACACACACACACACAACACTCACAGACAATAAAAAGTACCAATATAAATGCCAATCGAAATTCATCAGTAAATATGTATCATCCACAAATGCAAAAATATTTATTTTACTGAACATGAGTTAATGTATAATGTTGTTCTACTAGGACGCTCTCCTATAGGTTGAATTTTCATTTCCAACAGCATTTAGGAGGAGTGAACTCTTCTCACAATTTGTATCTGCCAAGACAGCCACCTCACAAAAATGTACGTGTGATACCTGGTAGGATTCTATTTATGCATATAAATATACATGTGTGAATAGGCTACAGAAAAGGGAAATAAGAATTCACATATTTGTTAAGCTTAAAAACACATGGAGAATATTTCAAATAAATTTGACTAGATTTATAACTCCTACCTTATATAATGCAAATGTCAAGTCCAACTATACAACATGTCTCCTCTGAAGTACTTGTATTTCTAATGTGTTGGGCTAATTTTCTCCATTATATTAGGATGAATAGTCTGAGTCTACTAGGTATGGGTTAGTGTCAGGGATTCAGTACTTCGAATGGAAATTTGGAAAATGAATCCAATGTGTATGTAAAAATATGCTGCACAAATATCCTCCCGCTCTCATCCAGAACAATGCCTTGACATTACCTTCACCCCAAGTAAGACACAATTAGAGGAGAAGAGTTACAAAATCAGTGAATACATATCTGGAATGGAAAATGCTCAGGAGTTCACAACCTTGGAGGTGGTAGAGGAGTTTCCAAAACTAAGGGACAGGGTAAACACTCCACAAACATGGAGCTCTGCTGGCCTAAAAACTTTTTGAGAAACTGCCTCTGAGCTTCCACACTTGAAATATATGTAGTTTTCTGGAGATTTGGCTTCCTCTGTAGTGAGACCATCAAAGCTGGGTCTGCATCTATGTGACCTGGAGGACATGGTTTCTTATTTTCCAATGAACAAGATGAAGCAGTGCTGAATCCTCTCTCTTTGTAGGTAAACTGAGGCCACTGGGGACTAAGTGTCTCCCCGTGTGGACTGTGAAGCCATTTGGTCCTCTTCCACTTTTTGTGGTGTTTTTGCTGCTGCACTGTGAGTTTGGTATTTGTTTCACGAAATACTAGGAGCTAAACTGGGACACAGTGCTGGAGGGAGTTCTGTCACGTGTGGTGGGTCAGGGTCTGCAAGAGAATGCACCAACTAGGCTCCTATCTCTCACACCTTGCCCCATTGCCCCCTTGTCCATATCAACCTGATTCTTAATTTTCCTCTGAAAACTCTCCATATAACATATGCCTTTACATATAAGGGTCTGTTGGCTGCACCATGTCAGTTACAAGCCATTTGGAATCCAATGGTAGATCCACATGGCCCTACCACGGATGTTTTATCAAACACCTCCCCACCACTGCTCTAGACCCACTACTCAGCAGGCTCCAAATTTCTGGCATCTCTGTTCTACACCATTTTCATGAAACTCAGTAAATCAAGGCACTGTCTGGTATACTCATGATCAGCAACAGGACATCCAATGTTTCTCCAGTGCCACCTGGTCATAGGAATTTCAAAAATTTCATGGTATTTATCTAGCCATTTTTCAACCATGAAGTTGGAGGCACTGTGGGTTTCAGTTCATTCAGCAAACATTAAATGGTCAGGAAGCTCATTTCAATGAAATCTCTGGAGAACTCTCACAGGCACGGCTTCCCAAAGAGTGGACAAACGGTCACATTAGGCCAGGCCCATTGAGGTCTACAATGTGAGGTCCATGTGTGTTTTGACTCTCAACTATGGCTGCCATTTCTTTAAGAATAAAATCATGTGATATCCTTGCTGAGATTCCCAGGCCTCTGTGAAAATCCACCTGGGGCCTAGGTCTCAGTTTCCAAGAGCGACTTTCATGCATGGCCTCTTAAAATCCCAACAAAATTCATGGCAATGCTTCTCTGAGTTCAGTTCAAAACCCAGTCTCTAAGGGGAATCACACCAGAGTTCAAGCTCACGTGGACCCAGTCATTTTTCCAATGCAACACAAATGACCAAAATTAAAACCAAAACACTCCCACATGGCCTTCATCTTATTCCATATAGTCAATCATCTTAACCTCTGGCTGGAGGTTTCCATGAGGGGCGCAGCCCAAGACAGTGTCCAAAATCAGCTCGTTTGCCCCTCATTTGCCTAAAGTCAGGGTAGCCTGGACACCGTTTCTCTGAAACAGGAGCGAACAAATAAGCCTGCCGTTAATACTTCTTTGTTTCTCCAATTTGAGGCCTACTGATTTTAGGTATGGATTCTTTAGGTGATTTAGAGTCATGCGAAAACACAAGCACCTCTGCAGGGCTTTGAAGAACTCATTTGACCCAAAGAATCCCTATTGTCATTTGATGGAGTGCAGGAACCTAACAGTGGAAGGCAAGAGACTTCATCCACAATGAATGATATTTTTTGCCATTTTGGTTTTGGAAGCTCACGTGGGATCATTCTTAAGATCCATCAGGTGCTGAGAATCTAAGTCACAGCCACACACAGGTCCAAGAGGCTGATAAAGAGCCACAGGTGAGGCCCATTCATTTCCATTTGAAAACTGTTTTCTTCAGGCTTCACAAAGGGGTGGCCTGAGGCAAAGACCTTCCTGACATTCAGTGCAACACAACAATAAGTAAGCAAAAGGCCCAAAGCAGGGTTTCTGCACTGAGACTTTCCTGGTCACACTGATATCTGAGTTTTTTGAGATGCTCGCCATTCTCTTCAGCTATCCAGTACATGGCCATGTCACAGAGCTTGGAGGTGGTACATATTTTGGACACAAATCCATGAGCCTATTCTGGAGAGTGGCCAGAATTCAGGAAGAAAACAACAACTTAGAAAGATAGCAGGTGTTGCACATTGATAAGACAAGCTGCAGTCCATTCATATATTGGGCAGGATGAATTATGGGAAGATTTATACTAGACAGGACACATCCATTAATGCATTCTCTTTTCTAATGTCTACAACAACGGACACAGTGGGATACACAGAAAGAGAAACACTCGCCATGTCAAATGACTTACTAGAAACTGTCCACTCCAAACCAAACAAACCGCCTTTTCTATCTATTCTCAGAACATGAGACAAAACAACAAACCCGCACCCACTCCCACAAAGGCACCTCCTTCCCCCAAGTATGTCTGTGACTATCCGGAGTGTCCTCTGACTGGTGGGCCATACTATGATCCCCCGAAATGGCCTGTCTTCTCTCAGATCTTGATTCCTTGACCAACTCTGTGTAGATGTCAGGAAAAAGTGGTTAGCCACTACCTGTTTTCTCAGGAAAGGTCCATCTTCAGAGCTCTCCTGGCATTTGGCCATCCTCACATCATTAGGTACCAAGAAAACTGACTCTGTCCTTGGTAAATCCAAAAAAGTGAGCCCACTGAGACTGGGACTGGGACTGCCTCTGGGTGTCTGGCTTCTTGGATACCAAGTTCAGAGAGTTCCATCACCAAGGAAATGAGGTATTTCACATTCTTTGGAACTGAATGAGGTCACTGCCTTGGCAACCACTTTGTCCTAACAGTTGCTTCCAAGGGTAACATAAGATGGAGGTTGCCAGAACTTCCTGTGACACTTTCATAAGGTAGAATGTATATCACCATTGGCACCCGGGAACAGCTCTCCACTCAGCCCTTTTTTGGTCCATCTTCTGTACAATAAGAAGAGAGAGAGGCAGATTCAGACACATCCCTTCATCCTGACCAGGTTGTTTGCCATGGAAGATGACTTTTGCTCTCTCAGGTGCTTCATACCTGCCTACAACTTCTCCAGGTACCATTTGTGCATGGACATTTGAGGTTCTCATCAGGTTGAAGGTCCCCAACTTTCCTGTATTGTAAGAACCACTCTGTCCCTGCTCTTCTGTAAAATGATTGAGGGAACAGTGTATACTTGGGGTTAAAAACAGGTTTGATTTGGATTACGAGTGATTCTGTGTGATGAATAATGGTATTGGGAACCTGCAATATTTACAAGAATATAGAGGTGAAATATAAGTAGGAAAACAGAAATCTAGGTATGATTTGAAGCCCAGAAGGGTTTTGCCCTTGATTGGGATACTTAGCTTTGAATGATGTTCTGCAAAGATGCCTCAGATAATTCGATATACAATGGCATAGGACCTTGTACATTGGATGATTGAATTTAGAAGAGAACATCCAGTCAAAAAAGGATATTCAGTAGGATTAAAAAGATAGTCGGTAGGTTGAGGAAGAAGAGTGAGTATAGGATTTGGACCAAAAGTTCTTTAGCAATAGACTTTCGGTTGTTGAGTGAATGTAAATGTCAGCACATATGAAGAGTCAGTCACTATGTTGAACTGGGGAAAATATGTAGAAAAGCAGATATCAATAGAAACATTACGAAATCAGGCAAAGTATAAAGTGAGTGATAGAATTAGACATTTTCAACAGGGTTGAGTTTGAATATATAAATTAGGAAAAAAACAAATATGTAGTCACCAATAGGATTGACAATTGACAGCATTAGGCAACCTGGACATGGATGTTTTTAGAAATCCATGTTCACTTTCCATTTAGGCTTTGGTACAATCATAAGTGTGACCTTTCCATTTTTTGTCCAGAATATTACTGTGATAATGAGGTGACATGAGTATTTCTTTCACCATTTCTGGGAGCAATATATTGAAGATGTAAAATGAGAATCGGGGGTACAAAGAGGTGTACCCTGTTTCTAGGAACATAGAGAAAAAGCATGAATAGACCATACTGTGAATAAATAATTTAACTTTTTTGAACTTTAAATAATGAATTGAACTGATATCTGAAAAATTAAAGGAAATCGTATATTGATATACAATCATTCATTCCAACCAGGTATATATGTAATGAAAATATTTGTGTTTAGGTTTATCATAAAGAGTGTGTGAGTTTTGCTTCAAAATGATTATGGAAATTCAAAATAATGTGTTTGGAAAAGACCAGTCAAGAATACCCTGACAATACATGTGTTCTGAAGCAAGAAGTGGTAAAAATTGAAACAAATGCATATTAATTTGTGAACTTGTGGATGAAATGTATATCCTGTGATGTGCAAAAACTGAAGAAACAATAATGTACCAGTGTCGAATACAAATGAATGACAAATTACATATCATGTCCCATAGGAGTCTACTTGCATTGATGTTAGACTGGGTCAGTTACTGTAGAATAATTAGGATTTGTATGCACCATTCACTGAAGTTAGTTTTCAGTACTATGAAACAAATATGTATTTCAGGTGGATGAATATTTCTGAATATAATCTTGTGAAAAGTGGATTATAAATCCACATACATGAACATGAATGAATTTAGAGAGTGTATATTAGACACATATATTTCATTTTTTGAAAAATTTGGAGAGTGTATCTATATCTATATCTATACCTATACACACACACACACACACACACACACACATAACTCACAGACATTAAAAATTACCAATATAAATGCCAATCGAAATTCATCAGTAAATATGTATCATCCACAAATGCAAAAATATTTATTTTACTGAACATGAGTTAATGTATAATGTTGTTCTACTAGGACGCTCTCCTATAAGTTGAATTTTCATTTCCAACAGCATTTAGGAGGAGTGAACTCTTCTCACAATTTGTATCTGCCAAGACAGCCACCTCACAAAAATGTACGTGTGATACCTGGTAGGATTCTATATATGCATATAAATATACATGTGTGAATAGACTACAGAAAAAGGAAACAAGAATTCTCATATTTGTTAAGTTTAAAACACATGGAGAATATTTCAAATAAATTTGACTAGATTTATAACTCCTACCTTATATAATGCAAATGTCAAGTCCAACTATACAACATGTCTCCTCTGAAGTACTTGTATTTCTGCTGTGTTGGGTTAATTTTCTCCATTATATTAGGATGAATAGTCTGAGTCTACTAGGTATGGGTTAGTGTCAGGGATTCAGTATTTCGAATGGAAAATTGGAAAATGAATCCAATGTGTATGTAAATATATGCTGCACAAATATCCTCCCGCTCTCATCCAGAACAATGCCTTGACATTACCTTCACCCCAAGTAAGACACAATTAGAGGAGAAGAGTTACAAAATCAGTGAATACATATCTGGAATGGAAAATGCTCAGGAGTTCACAACCTTGGAGGTGGTAGAGGAGTTTCCAAAACTAAGGGACAGGGTAAACACTCCACAAACATGGAGCTCTGCTGGCCTAAAAACTTTTTGAGAAACTGCCTCTGAGCTTCCACACTTGAAATATATGTTGTTTTCAGGAGATTTGGCTTCCTCTGTAGTGAGAACATCAAAGCTGGGTCTGCATATGTGACCTGGAGGACATGGTTTCTTATTTTCCAATGAACAAGATGAAGCAGTGCTGAATCCTCTCTTTGTAGGTAAACTGAGGCCACTGGGGACTAAGTGTCTCCCCGTGTGGACTGTGAAGCCATTTGGTCCTCTTCCACTTTTTGTGGTGTTTTTGCTGCTGCACTGTGAGTTTGGTATTTTTTCACGAAATACTAGGAGCTAAACTGGGACACAGTGCTGGAGGGAGTTCTGTCACGTGTGGTGGGTCAGGGTCTGCAAGAGAATGCACCAACTAGGCTCCTATCTCTCACAGCTTGCCCCATTGCCCCCTTGTCCATATCAACCTGATTCTTAATTTTCCTCTGAAAACTCTCCATATAACAAGATGCTTTTACATATAAGGGTCTGTTGGCTGCACCATGTCAGTTACAAGCCATTTGGAATCCAATGGTAGATCCACATGGCCCTACTACGGATGTTTTATCAAACACCTCCCCACCACTGCTCTAGACCCACTACTCAGCAGGCTCCAAATTTCTGGCATCTCTGTTCTACACCATTTTCATGAAACTCACTAAATCAAGGCACTGTCTGGTATACTCATGATCAGCAACAGGACATCCAATGTTTCTCCAGTGCCACCTGGTCATAGGAATTTCAAAAATTTCATGGTATTTATCTAGCCATTTTTCAAGCATGAAGTTGGAGGCACTGTGGGTTTCAGTTCATTCAGCAAACATTAAATGGTGAGGAAGCTCATTTCAATGAAATCTCTGGAGAACTCTCACAGGCATGGCTTCCCAAAGAGTGGACAAAAGGTCACATTAGGCCAGGCCCATTGAGGTCTACAATGTGAGGTCCATGTGTGTTTTGACTCTCAACTATGGCTGCCATTTCTTTAAGAATAAAATCATGTGATATCCTTGCTGAGATTCCCAGGCCTCTGTGGAAATCCACCCGGGGCCTAGGTCTCAGTTTCCAAGAGCGACTTTCATGCGTGGCCTCTTAAAATCCCAACAAAATTCATGGCAATGCTTCTCTGAGTTCAGTTCCAAAACCCAGACTCTAAGGGGAATCACACCAGAGTTCAAGCCCACGTGGACCCAGTCATTTTTTCCAATGCCACACAAATGACCAAAATTAAAACCAAAACACTCCCACATGGCCCTCATCTTATTTCATATAGTCAATCATCTTAACCTCTGGCTGGAGGTTTCCATGAGGGGCGCAGCCCAAGACAGTGTCCAAAATCAGCTCGTTTGCCCCTCATTTGTCTAAAGTCAGGGTAGCCTGGACACCGTTTCTGTGAACCAGGAGTGAACAAATAAGCCTGCCGTTAATACTTCTGTGTTTCTCCAATTTGAGGCCTACTGATTTTAGGTATCGATTCTTTAGGAGATTTAGAGTCATGCGAAAACACAAGTACCTCTGCAGGGCTTTGAAGAACTCATTTGACCCAAAGAATCCCTATTGTCATTTGATGGAGTGCAGGAACCTAACAGAGGAAGGCAAGAGACTTCATCCACAATGAATGACATTTTTGCCATTTTGGTTTTGGAAGCTCACATGGGATCATTCTTAAGATCCATCAGGTGCTGAGAATCTAAGTCACAGCCACACACAGGCCCAAGAGGCTGATAAAGACACATCCCTTTCCAAAGCAATTAAGCAAAGAGCCACAGGTGAGGCCCATTCATTTCCATTTGAAAACTGTTTTCATCAGGCTTCACAAAGGGGTGGCCTGAGGCAAAGACATTCCTGACATTCAGTGCAACACAACAATAAGTAAGCAAAAGGCCCAAAGCAGGGTTTCTGCACTGAGACTTTCCTGGTCACACTGATATCTGAATTTTCTGAGATGCTCGCCATTCTCTTCAGCTATCCAGTACATGGCCATGTCACAGAGCTTGGAGGTGGTACATATTTTGGACACAAATCCATGAGCCTATTCTGGAGAGTGGCCAGAATTCAGGAAGAAAACTACAACTTAGAAAGATAGCAGGTGTTGCACATCGATTAGACAAGCTGCAGTCCATTCATATATTGGGCATGGGAAGATTTATACTAGACAGGACACATCCATTAATGCCTTCTCTTTTCTAATGTCTACAACAATGGACACAGTGGGATACACAGAAACAGAAACACTCGCCGTGTCAAATGACTTACTAGAAACTGTCCACTCCAAACCAAACAAACCGCCTTTTCTATCTATTCTCAGAACATGAGACAAAACAACAAACCCACACCCACTCCCACAAAGGCACCTCCTTCCCCCAAGTACGTCTGTGACTATCCGGAGGGTCCTCTGACTGGTGGGCCATACTATGTTCCCCCGAAATGGCCTGTCTTCTCTCAGATCTTGTTTCCTTGACCAACTCTGTGAAGATGTCAGGAAAAAGTGGTTAGCCACTACCTGTTTTCTCAGGAAAGGTCCATCTTCAGAGCTCTCCTGGCATTTGGCCATCCTCACATCATTAGGTACCAAGAAAACTGACTCAGTCCTTGGTAAATCCAAACAAGTGAGCCCACTGGGACTGGGACCGGGACTGCCTCTGGGTGCCTGGCTTCTTGGATACCAAGTTCAGAGAGTTCCATCACCAAGGAAATGAGGTATGTCACATTCTTTGGAACTGAATGAGGTCACTGCCTTGGCAACCACTTTGTCCTAACAGTTGCTTCCAAGGGTAACATAAGATGGAGGTTGCCAGAACTTCCTGTGACACTTTCATAAGGTAGAATGTATATCACCATTGGCACCCGGGAACAGCTCTCCACTCAGCCCTGGTTTGGTCCATCTTCTGTACAATAAGAAGAGAGAGAGGCAGATTCAGACACATCCCTTCATCCTGACCAGGTTGTTTGCCATGGAAGATGACTTTTGCTCTCTCAGGTGCTTCATACCTGCCTACAACTTCTCCAGGTATCATTTGTGCATGGACATTTGAGGTTCTCATCAGGTGGAAGGTCCCCAACTTTCCTGTATTGTAAGAACCACTCTGTCCCTGCTCTTCTGTAAAATGATTGAGGGAACAGTGTATACTTGGGGTTAAAAACAGGTTTGATTTGGGTTACGAGTGATTCTGTGTGATGAATAAAGGTATTGGGAACCTGCAATATTTACAAGAATATAGAGGTGAAATATAAGTAGGAAAACAGAAATCTAGGTATGATTTGAAGCCCAGAAGGGTTTTGCCCTTGATTGGGATACTTAGCTTTGAATGATGTTCTGCAAAGATGCCTCAGATAATTTGATATACAATGGCATAGGACCTTGTACATTGGATGATTGAATTTAGAGAGAACATCCAGTCAAAAAGGGATATTCAATAGGATTAGGAAGATAGTCGGTAGGTTTAGGAAGAAGAGTGAGTATAGAATTTGGACCAAAAGTTCTTTAGCAATTGACTTTCGGTTGTTGAGTGAATGTAAATGTCAGCACATATGAAGAGTCAGTCACTATGTTGAACTGGAGAAAATATGTAGAAAAGCAGATATCAATAGAAATATTAGGAAATCAGGCAAAGTATAAAGTGAGTGATAGTATTAGACATTTTCAACAGGGTTGAGTTTGAATATATAAATTAGGAAAAAAACAAATATGTAGTCACCAATAGGATTGACAATTGACAGCATTAGGCAACCTGGACATGGATGTTTTTAGAAATCCATGTTCACTTTCCATTTAGGCTTTGGTACAATCATAAGTGTGACCTTTCCATTTTTTGTCCAGAATATTACTGTGATAATGAGGTGACATGAGTATTTCTTTCACCATTTCTGGGAGCAATATATTGAAGATGTAAAATGAGAATCGGGGTTACAAAGAGGTGTACCCTGTTTCTAGGAATATAGAGAAAAAGCATGAATAGACCATACTGTGAATAAATAATATAACTTTTTTGAACTTTAAATAATGAACTGAACTGATATCTGAAAAATTAAAGGAAATCGTATATTGATATACAATCATTCATTCCAACCAGGTATATATGTAATGGAAATATTTGTGTTTTGGTTTATCATGAAGAGTGTGTGACGTTTGCTTCAAAATGATTATGGAAATTCAAAATAATGTGTTTGGAAAGAAGTCTCATGAAAAGACCAGTCAAGAAACCCTGACAATACATGTGTTCTGAAGCAAGAAGTGGTGAATGTTGAAACAAATGCTTATTAATTTGTGAACTTGTGGATGAAATGTATATCCTGTGATGTGCAAAAACTGATGAAACATTAATGTACCAGTGTCGAATACAAATGAATGACAAATTACATATCATGTCCCATAGGAGTCTACTTGCATTGATGTTAGACTGGGTCAGTTACTGTAGAATAATTAGGATTTGTATGCACCATTCACTGAAGTTAGTTTTCAGTACTAGGAAACAAATATGTATTTCAGGTGGATGAATATTTCTGATTATCATCTTGTGAAAAGTGGATTATAAATCCACATACATGAACATGAATGAATTTAGAGAGTGTATATTAGACACATATATTTCATATTTTGAAAAATTTGGAGAGTATATCTATATCTATATCTATACACACACACACACACACACACACACACACACACACACACACACACAACTCACAGACATTAAAAAGTACCAATATAAATGCCAATCGAAATTCATCAGTAAATATGTATCATCCACAAATGCAAAAATATTTATTTTACTGAACATGAGCTAATGAATAATGTTGTTCTACTAGGACGCTCTCCTATAAGTTGAATTTTCATTTCCAACAGCATTTAGGAGGAGTGAACTCTTCTCACAATTTGTATCTGCCAAGACAGCCACCTCACAAAAATGTACGTGTGATACCTGGTAGGATTCTATATATGCATATAAATATACGTGTGTGAATAGACTACAGAAAAAGGAAACAAGAATTCACATATTTGTTAAGTTTAAAACACATGGAGAATATTTCAAATAAATTTGACTAGATTTATAACTCCTACCTTATATAATGCAAATGTCAAGTCCAACTATACAACATGTCTCCTCTGAAGTACTTGTATTTCTAATGTGTTGGGTTTATTTTCTCCATTATATTAGGATGAATAGTCTGAGTCTACTAGGTATGGGTTAGTGTCAGGGATTCAGTATTTCGAATGGAAAATTGGAAAATGAATCCAATGTGTATGTAAATATATGCTGCACAAATATCCTCCCGCTCTCATCCAGAACAATGCCTTGACATTACCTTCACCCCAAGTAAGACACAATTAGAGGAGAAGAGTTACAAAATCAGTGAATACATATCTGGAATGGAAAATGCTCAGGAGTTCACAACCTTGGAGGTGGTAGAGGAGTTTCCAGAACTAAGGGACAGGGTAAACACTCCACAAACATGGAGCTCTGCTGGCCTAAAAACTTTTTGAGAAACTGCCTCTGAGCTTCCACACTTGAAATATATGTTGTTTTAAGGAGATTTGGCTTCCTCTGTAGTGAGAACATCAAAGCTGGGTCTGCATCTATGTGACCTGGAGGACATGGTTTCTTATTTTCCAATGAACAAGATGAAGCAGTGCTGAATCCTCTCTTTGTAGGTAAACTGAGGCCACTGGGGACTAAGTGTCTCCCCGTGTGGACTGTGAAGCCATTTGGTCCTCTTCCACTTTTTGTGGTGTTTTTGCTGCTGCACTGTGAGTTTGGTATTTTTTCACGAAATACTAGGAGCTAAACTGGGACACAGTGCTGGAGGGAGTTCTGTCACGTGTGGTGGGTCAGGGTCTGCAAGAGAATGCACCAACTAGGCTCCTATCTCTCACAGCTTGCCCCATTGCCCCCTTGTCCATATCAACCTGATTCTTAATTTTCCTCTGAAAACTCTCCATATAACAAGATGCCTTTACATATAAGGGTCTGTTGGCTGCACCATGTCAGTTACAAGCCATTTGGAATCCAATGGTAGATCCACATGGCCCTACCACGGATGTTGTATCAAACACCTCCCCACCACTGCTCTAGACCCACTACTCAGCAGGCTCCAAATTTCTGGCATCTCTGTTCTACACCATTTTCATGAAACTCAGTAAATCAAGGCACTGTCTGGTATACTCATGATCAGCAACAGGACATCCAATGTTTCCTCAGTGCCACCTGGTCATAGGAATTTCAAAAATTTCATGGTATTTATCTAGCCATTTTTCAACCATGAAGTTGGAGGCACTGTGGGTTTCAGTTCATTCAGCAAACATTAAATGGTGAGGAAGCTCATTTCAATGAAATCTCTGGAGAACTCTCACAGGCATGGCTTCCCAAAGAGTGGACAAAAGGTCACATTAGGCCAGGCCCATTGAGGTCTACAATGTGAGGTCCATGTGTGTTTTGACTCTCAACTATGGCTGCCATTTCTTTAAGAATAAAATCATGTGATATCCTTGCTGAGATTCCCAGGCCTCTGTGGAAATCCACCCGGGGCCTAGGTCTCAGTTTCCAAGAGCGACTTTCATGCGTGGCCTCTTAAAATCCCAACAAAATTCATGGCAATGCTTCTCTGAGTTCAGTTCCAAAACCCAGTCTCTAAGGGGAATCACACCAGAGTTCAAGCCCACGTGGACCCAGTCATTTTTTCCAATGCCACACAAATGACCAAAATTAAAACCAAAACACTCCCACATGGCCCTCATCTTATTTCATATAGTCAATCATCTTAACCTCTGGCTGGAGGTTTCCATGAGGGGCGCAGCCCAAGACAGTGTCCAAAATCAGCTCGTTTGCCCCTCATTTGTCTAAAGTCAGGGTAGCCTGGGCACCGTTTCTGTGAACCAGGAGTGAACAAATAAGCCTGCCGTTAATACTTCTGTGTTTCTCCAATTTGAGGCCTACTGATTTTAGGTATCGATTCTTTAGGTGATTTAGAGTCATGCGAAAACACAAGTACCTCTGCAGGGCTTTGAAGAACTCATTTGACCCAAAGAATCCCTATTGTCATTTGATGGAGTGCAGGAACCTAACAGAGGAAGGCAAGAGACTTCATCCACAATGAATGACATTTTTTGCCATTTTGGTTTTGGAAGCTCACATGGGATCATTCTTAAGATCCATCAGGTGCTGAGAATCTAAGTCACAGCCACACACAGGCCCAAGAGGCTGATAAAGACACATCCCTTTCCAAAGCAATTAAGCAAAGAGCCACAGGTGAGGCCCATTCATTTCCATTTGAAAACTGTTTTCTTCAGGCTTCACAAAGGGGTGGCCTGAGGCAAAGACCTTCCTGACATTCAGTGCAACACAACAATAAGTAAGCAAAAGGCCCAAAGCAGGGTTTCTGCACTGAGACTTTCCTGGTCACACTGATATCTGAGTTTTCTGAGATGCTCGCCATTCTCTTCAGCTATCCAGTACATGGCCATGTCACAGAGCTTGGAGGTGGTACATATTTTGGACACAAATCCATGAGCCTATTCTGGAGAGTGGCCAGAATTCAGGAAGAAAACTACAACTTAGAAAGATAGCAGGTGTTGCACATCGATAAGACAAGCTGCAGTCCATTCATATATTGGGCATGGGAAGATTTATTCTAGACAGGACACATCCATTAATGCATTCTCTTTTCTAATGTCTACAACAACGGACACAGTGGGATACACAGAAACAGAAACCCTCGCCGTGTCAAATGACTTACTAGAAACTGTCCACTCCAAACCAAACAAACCGCCTTTTCTATCTATTCTCAGAACATGAGACAAAACAACAAACCCACACCCACTCCCACAAAGGCACCTCCTTCCCCCAAGTACTTCTGTGACTATCCGGAGTGTCCTCTGACTGGTGGGCCATACTATGTTCCCCCGAAATGGCCTGTCTTCTCTCAGATCTTGTTTCCTTGACCAACTCTGTGAAGATGTCAGGAAAAAGTGGTTAGCCACTACCTGTTTTCTCAGGAAAGGTCCATCTTCAGAGCTCTCCTGGCATTTGGCCATCCTCACATCATTAGGTACCAAGAAAACTGACTCTGTCCTTGGTAAATCCAAACAAGTGAGCCCACTGGGACTGGGACTGGGACTGCCTCTGGGTGCCTGGCTTCTTGGATACCAAGTTCAGAGAGTTCCATCACCAAGGAAATGAGGTATGTCACATTCTTTGGAACTGAATGAGGTCACTGCCTTGGCAACCACTTTGTCCTAACAGTTGCTTCCAAGGTTAACATAAGATGGAGGTTGCCCCTACTTCCTGTGACACTTTCATAAGGTAGAATGTATATCACCATTGGCACCCGGGAACAGCTCTCCACTCAGTGCTGGGAGCCATCAGCCAAGTTGGTATGACAAATTCCTTGCCAGCTTACTCCCATGCTGTCTAGTGGAAGGACTTCTGAAAGGTGACCTTGCTCAAGTCCAGGGCAGGATCCGTGTTTAGGGTGTTCCCCCTTTAGAATAGGGCAGTTTAGCATAATAGGAGAGTAGGGTGTTTCCCCTTTAGAATAGGGCGGTTTAGTAATAGGAGATTAGGGTGTTCCTCTTTTGGAAGAGGGCGTATCCTGTTGCTGAGTTCCTCTTGAGTGCTTAGGGTCAGACAGTATATTTTGAGAGACAGAAGCCCATGCGGAGTGGATTTAGGCAGGAGTGGATTTGGGCGGATTGGATTTGGGCAGAGAACGTGGATTCCCCCAGAGCGTGTTTGTAGACGGCCGACGTGAGTTCGGGAATAAAGAATTGCTGTTTGAATCTACAAGCTGTGTGGAGACTCGTGATTTGTGCCCAGCAAAAGACTGCGGCACACGTTATTTTCGATTGAATAATCATTTTTGAAGCAAAACTCACACACTATTCATGATAAACGGTAACCCTAATAATACCATTAGATATATAACTGGTTGGAATTAATGTACATATATCAATATATGATTTCCTCTATATTTTCAGATATTAAAACAATCCATTATTTAAATTTGGAACCAGTCATATAATTTTTTCACAGTATGGTCTATTAATGCATCATCTCTATATTCATCAACACAGGGTAAACCTATTAGTATCCCCAGTACTAATTCATATGTTTTCAAAATATTGCTCCCAGAAAAGGTGGAAGAAATACTCATGTCACCTGATCTACATATACATATTATCACAGTAATATTCTGGACACAAAATGCAAAGGTCACCGTTATGATTGCAATAAAGCCTCAATGGAATGTGAACATGGATTACTAAAAACATCCATGCCCAGTTTGCCTAATGCTCTCAAATGTCAATCCAATTGGTGACTACATTTTTGTTTCTTTTTAAGATTATGTATTCAACCTCAACCCTGTTGAAAATGTCTAATCCTATCACTCACGTTATACTTTGCCTGATTTCCTAATGTCTCTATTGATGTCTGCTTTCCTACATATTTTTTCCCAGTTCATCATTGTGCCCGACTTTTCACATATGGTGCCATTAATATTCACTCTCTAACCGAAACCTATTGCTAAAGAACTTTTGGTCCAAATCCTAGACTCACTCTTCCTTTTAAACCTACTGACTATCTTTCTAATCCTACACACTATCCCTTTTTCACTGGATGTTCTCTTCTACATTCAATCATCTGAGGTACAGGGTCTTATGCCATTGTATATCGATTTAACAGAGACCTCGGTGCAAAACATTACTCAAGCTAAGGATCCCAATCAAGGGCCCAAATCCTTCTGGGCTTAAAATATTACCTAGATTTCTGTTTTCATACTTATATTTTACCTCTATATTCTTTTAAATATCGCTGGTTCCCAATACCATTATTCATCCAGCAGAATGATTCCTAAGCCAAATGGAACATGCTATTAACCCTAACCATACAATGTTCCCTCAATCTCACTTTACAGAAGAGGAGGGATAAAGTTGATATTACAATACAGGAAGTTAGGAGATCTTCCACCTGCTGAGTACCTCAAAATCCATGCAGAAATAATCCCTGGAGAAGATGTTGGCAGCTATGAAAGACCTGAGAGAACAAAAGTCATATTCCATGGCAAACAACATGGTCAGGATGAAAGGATGTGTCTGAGTCATCCTCTCTATTTTTAATGCAGGGAAGATGGACCAAAGCAGGCCTGTGTGGAGAGCTATTCCCAGGTGACTATGGTTTCTATACCATTCTAACATGTGAATGTATCACAGGAAGTAGGGCAGCCTCCATGTCAGGAGACACTAGGACGCAACTGTTAGGACAAAGTGGTGGCCAAGACAGGGACCTCATTTATTTCCTGAAGGTAGTGACCTCACCTCATTTCCTTGGTGATGGAACTCTCTGAATTTTGTGATCCAGGAAGCCAGGCACCCAGAGCCAGTCCCAGTCCCAGTTGCAGTGGGCTCACTTGTTTGGATTCACTAAGGACAGAGTCAGTCTTTCTTGGTACCTACTGATGTAAGGGTTGCCAAATACCAAGAAAGCTCTGAAGAGGGGTCTTTCCTGAGAGGACAGGAATTGGCTCACCACTGCCTCCTGACAACTTCACAGAGTTGACCAAGGAGACCAGATGTGAGACAGAAAGGCCATTTCTGGGGAACATCATATGGCCTACCAGTCAGAGGACACTCCAGATAGTGACAGACCTACTTGTGGGAAAAAGTTGCATTTGTGGGTGTTGGTTTGTGTTTGTGGTTTTTTCTCATGTTCTGAGAATAGGTAAAAAAGGAGGTTTGTTTGGTTTGGAGTGGACTGTTTCCAGTAAGTCATTTGACAAGGAGACTGTTTCTATGTCTGTGTATCCCACTGTATTTTTCTTTGTAGATATTAGAAAAAAAATAGCTCATTGGTTGTGTCCTGTCTAGTAGAAAGCTTCCCAGCATGCATCCTTTCCAATTAATGAATGGACTGAGGCTTGCCTTATCCATGGGCAACACCGGCTATCTACCTAATTTTCCATTTTTTCATGAATTCTGGCCACTCTCAAGATTAGTATCATGTATTTTTGTACAAGATATGTACCACCTCCAAGCTCTGTGACATGGCCATGTACTGGATAGCTGAAGGGAATGGCGAGCATCTCAGAAAACTCATATATCAGAGTAACCAGGAAAGTCTCCGTGGAGAAACCCTGCTTGGGGCCTTTTGATTACCTATTGTTCTCTTGCTCTGAATGTCAGAAAGGTCTTTGCCTCAGGCCACCCCTTTGTGAAGCCTGAAGAAAACAGTTTTAAAATGGAAATGAATGGGCATCACCTGTGGCTCTTTGCTTCATACCTTTGGAAATGGATGTGTCTGAATCAGCCTGTTGGCCCTGTGTGAGCCTGTGGTTTAGATTTTCAGCACCTGATGAATCTAAAGAAAGATCCCATGTGGGCATCCAAAACCTAAATGGAAAAAAGATCAGTGATTGTGGATGATGCCTCTCGCCTTCCTCTCTAAGATTCCTGACCTCCATCAAGTGAGAATAGGGATCATTTGTGTCAAATAAGTTCTTCAAAGGGCTGCAGAGGGGAGACAATAGGTGCTTGGGTTTTCTTATAACTCCAATTCACACTAAAAATCTATACCCCACAGTCAGTATGCCTCAAATTTGAGAAGTGGAGTAGTATTAACGGCAGGCCTATTTGATCACTTCTGTTTCACACTAACGTTGTCCAGGCCACCCTGACTTTAGGCAAATGAGGGGCAAGGGAGTTTATTTTTGACACTGTCTTGGGCTGTGCCCCTCATGGAAACCTCCAGCTAGAGGTTATGATTAGTGTCTATATAAAAGATGAAGAGGGCCGTGTGAGAGTGTTTTGGTTTTAATTGTCATCATTTGTGTAGCAATTGGAAGAGATGCCTGGGTCCACCTGGGCTTGAACTCTGTTGTGATTCCCCTTAGAGACTGAGTTGTGTAACTGACCTCAGAGAAGTATTGCCATGAATTGTGTTGGGATTTCAGGAGGCCACACATGAGATTCACCATTGGAATCTGAGATCTTGGCCCAGGGTGACTTTACACAGAGCACTGGGAATCTAAGCCAGGATATCACAAGATTTTATTCTGAAAGATTCCAGCCATAGTTGAGAGTCAAAACACACATGCAACTCACATTGTAGACCTCAATGGGCCTGGCTTCATGAGACCTTTTGCCCACTCTTTGGGAAGCCTTGCCTGTGAGAGTTCACCAGAGCTTTCATTGAAATGAGATTCCTAACCATTTATTGGTTCCTGTATAAATTGAATCCCACAGTGCCTCCAACTTCATTATTGAAAAATATCTAGATATATACCATGAATTTTTTGAAATTACCATGACCAGGTGGCACTGGAGAACATTTGGATGTCCTGTTGCTAATCATGATTGTACCAGACAGTGCCTTAATTGACTGTGTTTCATGAAAATGCTGTAGAACATAGATGCCAGTAAGTTGGAGCCTGCAGACTAGTGGGCATAAAGCAGTGGAGTGTAGGTGTGTGAAAAAACATCAGTTGTGGGTCCACGTGGATCTGGCATTGGCTTAGAAATGACTTGTCACTGACATGGTACATCCAGCAGACCCTTCTATGTAAAGGCATCTTGTTATATGGAGAGGATTCCTGCCAATGATCAGAATAAGGGGGCTATTGTCGAGTTGAAAAGCTATGTGGGATTTAAGCCTCATTGGTGCATTTTACTGCAGACCCTCACCCACCACATATGAGAGTACATCCTCCAGCACTGTGTCCCAGTGGAGCTCCTTGTATTTCGTGAAGCCAATACAAAACTCACAGTGCAGCAGTAAGAAACACCACGAAAGTGGAGCATGAAAAAATGGCTTTACAGACAACACGGTTAGATACTTAGACCCCAGTGGCCAAAGTTTCCCTACAAATAGAGAATTCAGCACTGCTGCCTCATGTCCACTAGAAAATAAGGAACCATGTCATCCAGGTCACATAGATGGAGACCCAGCATTGATGGTCTCACTACAAAGGAAGCAAAAGCTCCTGACAAAAACATATTTCAACTGCCCAACCTCAGAGGCAGTTTCTCAAAAAGTCATTAGGCCAGCAGAGCTCCATGTTTGTGAAGTGTTTACCCTCTCCCTTTTTGTAAACTGTTCTACCTCCTACAAGTTTGTGAAGTTCTGAGCATTTTCCTTTCCACATATGTATTCACAGATTTTCTAACTCTTCTCCACTAATTGTGTCTTATTTGGGGCGAAGGTAATGTCAAAGCATTGTTCTGGCTGAGAGTGGGAAGATTTTTGTGTAGCACATATTTGCATACATATTAGATTCATTTTCCTATTTTCCATTTGAAATACTGAATCCCTGACACTAACCCATACCCTACTAGACTCTGACTACTAAACCTAATATGATGGAGAAAAAGAAACCTAACAGAATAGAAATACAGGCCTTTCATAGGAGGCATGGTGTATACTTGGACTTGCCTTCTGCTTTATCAATGGTATGTGTTATAAATCTAGTCAACTTTTCATTGTAATACTTCTCCATGAGTTTTTAAAGTTAACACATATGTAAATTTCTGTCTCCCTTTCTCTGTAGCCTATTCATCAAATGTATTTTTTTATGCATTTTTAGAATTCTACCTGGTATCACATGTACATTCTTGTGAGATCGCTTATTTTGGAAGATACAAATTGTGAGAAGAGATCGCTCCCTCTAAATACAGATGGAACTGGAATTTCCACCTATGGGTGAATTTCCTAGATGAACAATATTATGTATAAATAAATGTTCAGTAAAATGAATATTTTTGGATACGTGGATGATATATATTTCATGATGAATTTCGAATGGCATACATATTGCTACATTTTAATGTCTGTGTATGTGTGTATCTATCTATTTATCTATCTATCTATATAGATATAGATATCTACTCTTAAGATTTTCAAAATATGAAATATATGTGTCTTATTATACACTCCCTAAGTAAACTCATGTGTGTGTATGTAGATTTATAATCAACTTTTCACAAAATTATTCTTAGAAATATTCATCCACCTTAAATACATATTTTTTCCTAGTACTGAAAAGTAAATTAAGTGAATGGTGTATACAATTCGTAATATTTCTACAGTGACTGAACCAGTTTCACATCAATGTAAGTAGACACCTATGGGACCATGATGTGTATTTTGAAGTTCATTTTTATTCAGACACTGGTACATTACTATTTCTGCAGTTTATGGACATTATAGGATATATCCTTTCATCCACAATTTCACAAATTTATAGGCATTTGGTTCACTTTCAATCACTTCCTACTTCAGAACACATGTATTCCTCCATGTTTTTTGACTGTTCTTTTCATGAGATTCTTTCCAAACACAGTATTATTGATTTCCATAATCACTTTTGAAGCCAAACTCACACACTCTTCATGATAAACCATAACGCTAATATTACCATTAGATGTATAACTGGTTGGAATGAATGTATGTATATCAATATAAGATTTCCTATATATTTTCAGATATCAATTCAATCCATTATTTAACGTTTGAACCAGTTATATTATTTATTCACAGTATGGTCTATTAAGGCATCATCTCTATATTCGTAGACCGATGGTATACCTGTTTGTATCCCCAATACTAATTTTTAAGTCTTTAAAATATTGCTTTCAGAAATGGTGGAAGAAATACTGTAGTCACCTGATATACATATACATTTCATCACAGTAATATTCCTGAAACAAAATGCAAGGGTCACACTTATGATTGTATCAAAGCCTATATTGAAAGTGAGCATGTATTACTAACAACATCCATGCCCTGATTAACTAATGATCTCAAATATCATTCCTATTGGTGACTACATATTTGTTTCTTCCTAAGATTATATATTGAAACTGAACCCTGTTAAAAATGTCTTATCCTATCACTCACTTTGTACTTTGCCTTATTTCCTAATGTCTCTATTGATATCTGCTTTCCTACACATTTTCCCCAGTTTATCACTGTGACTGACTGTTCACATATGCTGACATTTACACTCACTCTCTAATCAAAACTCTATATCTAAAGAACATTTGGTCCAACTCCTCGACTCACTCAAATGGATTCTTCAAAGCCCTGCAGAGGGTAGCCCATAGTTGCTTGAGTTTTCTCATGACCCCAATTCACATAAAGAATCTATACCCCACAGAGAATAGGCCTCAAATTGGAGAAGTAGAGCAGTATTATTGGCAGGCCTATTTGATCACTCCTGCTTCACAGGAAGAGTTTCCATGCCACCCTGACTTTAGGCAAATGAGGGGCATGTGAGCTTATATTGGACACTGTCTTAAGCTGCACCCTTCATGGAAACCTCCAGCCAGAGGTTATGATGAGTCTCTAAATTAAAGAAGATGAGGGCCATGTGGGAGTGTTTTGGTTTAATTGTGGTCATTTGTGTGGTGGTTGGAAGAGATGACTGGGTCCACCTGTGCTTGAACTCTGGAGTGATTCCCCTTAGAGACTGAGTTCTGGAACAGATCTCAGAGAAGTATTGGCATGAATTGTGTTGGGATTTTAGGAGGCCACGCATGAGAGTTGCCCTTGGAGACTGAGATCTAGGCCCAAGATAGCTTTCAAAGAGCACTGGGAATCTCAGCCAGTATATCACATGACTTTATTCAGAAAGACTTGGAAGCCATAGTTGAGAGTCAAAACAAACATGGCCCTCAATTGTAGACCTCAATGGGCCTGGCTTAATGTGACCTTTTGGCCACTCTTTGGGAAGCCTTGCCTCTGAGAGTTCTCCCGAGCTTTAATTGAAATGAGCTTCCTCACCATTTCATGGTTCCCGAATGAATTGAATGCCACAGTGCCTCCAAATTTATCTTTGAAAATTGGCTAGATAAATACCATGAAATTTTTTAAATTCTTATGAACAGGTGGCACTGGAGAACCTTTGGATGTCTATTGCTGATCACGAGTGTACCAGACATTGCATTGATTGACTGGGTTTCATGAAAACGGTGAGAACAGAGATGCCAGAATGTTGAGGCCTGCTAACTAGTTGGCCTAGAGCAGTGGTGGGCAGGTGTATGATAAAACATCTGTCGTGGGGCCATGTGGATCTGCCATTGGCTTCCAAATGCCTTGTGACTGACATGGTGCAGCCAGCAGAACCATACAAGTTAAGGGACCTTATTATATGGAGAGGTTTCAGGGCAATATTCAGAATCAGGTTGATATGGACATGGGTGCAAGCTTTTGGGGATAGAAGCCTGGTTGGTGCATTCTCCTGCAGACCCTCACCCACTACACGTGAGAGTACTCTCTATAGCACTGTGTCCCAGTTTTTCTTTTTGTATTTTGTGAAGCCAATACCAAACTCCCAGTGCAGCAGTAAGAAACACCACGAAAAGTGAAGTATGACCAAATGGCTTCACAGACCACATGGTTAGACACTTGGACCCCAGTGGCCTCAGTTTACCTACAAAGAGAGAATTCAGAACTGCTGCCTCATGTTCTATTGCAAATAAGGAACCATGTCATCCAGGTCACATAGATGCTGACGCAGCTTTGATGGTCTCACTACAAAGGAAGCGAAAGCTCCTGACAACAACAAACATTTCAAGGGCCCAAACTCAGAGGCAGTTTCTCAGAAATTAATTAGGCCACCAGAGCTCCATGTTTGTGAAGTGTTTACCCTTTACCTTACTTTTGGAAATTCCTCTACCACCTCCAAGTTTGTGAACTCCTGAGCATTTTCTTTTCCAGATATATATTCACAGATTTTCAAACTCTTCTCCACTAATTGTGTATTACTTGTGGTGAAGGAACTATCAAGGCATTTTTTTGGATGACAGTAGGAAGATTTTTGTCTAACAAATATTCGCATACACATTAGATTCATTTCCCTATTTTCCATTTGAAATACTGAATCCCTGACACTAACCCATACCCTACTAGACTCTGACTACTAATCCTAATATGATGGAGAAAAAGAAACCTAACAGAATAGAAATACAGGCCATTCATAGGTGGCATGGTGTATACTAGGACTTGCCTTCTGCTTTATCAAGTGTATGTGTTATAAATCTAGTCAACTTTTCATTGTAGTACTTCTCCATGAGATTTTAAAGTTAACACATATGTAAATTTCTGTCTCCTTTTCTCTGTAGCCTATTCATCTCATGTATTTTATTATGCATATTTAGAATCCTACCTGGTATCACACATACATTCTTGTGAGCTCACTGTTTTTGGATGATACAAATTGTGAAAAGAGATCACTCCCCCTAAATACTGATGAAACTGAAAATTCAACAAATTGGTGAATTTCCTAGATGAACAACATTATACATAAATCCATGCTCAGTAAAAAGAATATTTTTGGATATGAGGATGATATATATTTCATGATGAATTTTGATTGGCATATATATTGCTACATTTTAATGTCTGTGTTTTTATCTTTATAAATATATATATATTTATATATATATACTCTCCAGATTTTTCACAATATTAAATATATGTGTCTTATTATTCACTCCCTAAATACATTCATATTCATGTATGTGGATTTGTAATCAAATTTGCACAAGATTATTCTCAGAAAAATTCATCCACATAAAATACATATTTATTTTCCAGTACTGAAAACAAACTTCGGTGAATTGTGCTTACAAATCCTAATATTTGCATGGTAACTGACCCAGTTTAACATTAATGCAAGTATAATCCTATGGGACATGATGTGTATTTTGAAGTTCATTTTTATTCAACAGTGGTACATTACTATTTCTTCAGTTGATGGATATCATAGGATATAACTTTTCATCCACAAGTTCACAAATCTGTAGGCATTTGGTTCACTTTCAATTACTTCTTGCTTCAGAACATATGTATTCCTCCATGTTTCTTGACTGTTCTTTTCATGAGATTCTTTCCAAACACATTATTTTCGATTTCCATAATCATTTTTGAAGGAAAGAGGCGCCTTACTTACCCCCAGAAAGGTTCGTTGAGGTCTCCTTGTCCTGCGCTGCGTGATTCCCGGCCAATGCACCAAATGTAAGGTTCCGGCGAATGTTGGAGGAAGAGACCATCAAGAAACTGCGGCTCATGCAACAGTAAAAGCCGTTTATTGAGGATCCAATCCAGCATGCTGGGGCTACGTGCTCACTCAAGATGGGAGAGCATCCCAGAGCCCCGAGCAGGGGTTGAGCAGTGCTTAAGTACACTTTTTGGGCAGGGCGGGACTTTACATATATTACAGTCTCCTTTAAGAAATCATCATACACCACGGGAAAATCAAACAACAATTCCTAAACATGATTAGTTCATTTATTGGTGGGAACATGTAAGGCTGGAGTGATAGGTCAGTTCTAAAGCGGGGTACACATTCAAAATGATTGGTTTAGGCCCTGCAATGCCTATGTGCCAGGCCTCACAGGGTCCTAGGTTATTAAAAAACCAGGCAGTCAGGGGGAATATTTACTGGGTAGTCCGGGAATTGTCCTACAAGCTACAGGAATTTCAGGTTTTGCGTGTAGCATAGGAACTTAACAATACCTGGTCCTTTACATTTTAACTCAAGCCTTGCTGCTTAAAAACTTTACAACACCCGGTCTTTTACACTTTAACTTTTACACTTTAATTTCAATTTCTTTTACCCTTACAGATCACTCCTGGTGCACAAGAAGGGTGTCCAAGCCACCCTGACTTTAGGCAAATGAGGGCCAAGGGAGCTTATTTTGGACACTGTCTTGGGCTGTGCCCCTCATGGAAACCTCCAGCCAGATGTTATGATGAGTGCCTTTATGGAAGAAGAGGAGGGCAATGTGGGATTGTTTTGGTATTAATTGTGGTCATTTGTGTGACGGCTGGAAGAGATGACAGGGTCCACCTGGGCTTGAAGTCTGGTGTGAATCCCCTTAGAGACTGAGTTCTGGAACTGACCTCAGAGAAGTATTGCATGAATTGTGTTGAAATTTTAGGAGGCCACGCATGAGAGTCGCTCTTATAAACTGAGATCAAGGCCCAGGGTGGCTTTCCACAGAGCACTGGGAATATCAGCCAAGATATCCCATGATTTTATTCTTAAAGACTTGGTAGCCATAGTTGAGAGTCAAAACACACATGGAACTCACAACGTATACCTCAATGGGCCTGGCTATATTTGACCTTTTGGCCACTCTTTGGGAAGCCTTGCCTATGAGAGTTCTCCAGAGTTTCATTGAAATGAGCTTCCTCAACATTTAGTGGTTCTTGAAACCCACAGTGCCTCCAACTTCATCCTTGAAAAATGGCTAGATAAATACCATGAAATTTTTGAAAATCCCATGACCAGGTGGAACTGGAGAATCTTTGGGTGTCCTGTTGCTGATCATGAGTATACTAGAGGGTGCCTTGATTGACTGGGTTTCATAAAAATAATGTAGAAAAAAGATGCCAGTACGTTGGAGCCTGCTGAGTAGTGGGCCTAGAGCAGCAGTGGGCAGGTGTGCAGGTGTGTGATAAAACATCTGTGGTAGGTCCATGTGGTTTGGCCATTGGCTACCAAATGGCTTGTGAAGGACATGGTGCAGCCAGCAGACCCTTATATGTAAAGGCATTTTGATATATGGAGAGGTTTCAGGGCAATTTTCAGAATCAGGTTGACATGGTCAATGGTGCAAGCTATGTGGGAAAGAAGCCTGGTTGGTGCATTCTCCTGCAGACCGTGACCCACCACAGTGACAGAACTCTCTCCAGCACTGTGTCCCAGTTGAAATTGTTGTATTTCGTGAAGCAAATACCAAAGTCCCAGTGTAGCAGCAAGAACCACAACAGAAAGTGGAAGAGGACCAAATGGCTTCACAGTCCACACGGGGTGACACTTAGCCCCCAGTGGCCACAGTTTACCTACAAAGAGAGAATTCAGCACTGCTGCCTCAGGTTCATTGGAAAATAAGAAACCATGTCCTCCAGGTCACATAGATGCAGACCCAGCTTTGATGGGCTCACTATAAAGGAAGCTAAAGCTCCTGACAACAACATATATTTCAAGTGCCCAACCTCAGAGGCAGTTTCTCAAGAAGTATTTAGGCCAGCAGAGCTCCATGTTTGTGGAGTGTTTACCATGTCCCTTACTTATGGAAACTGCTCTATCACCTCCAAGGTTGGGAAATCCTGAGCGTATTCCATTCCAGATATGTATTCACGTATTTTCTAACTCTTCTCCTCTAATTGTGTCTTACTTGTGGCAAAGGTAATGTCAAGGCATTGTTGTGGATGAAAGTGGGAAGATTTTTGTGTAGCACATATTTGCATACACATTGGATTCATTTTCCAATTTTCCATTCCAAATACTGAATCCCTGACACGAAACTATACCCTACTAGACTCTGACTACTATTCCTAATATGATGGAGAAAAATAACTCAAACAGAATAGAAATACAAGCAGTTCAGAAGAGGCATGGTGTATAGTTGGACTTGCCGTTTGCATTATGTAGGTTAGGTGTTATAAATCTAGTTAATTTTTAATTGAAATAGTTCTCCATGTGTTTTTAAAGTTAATGAATATGTGAATTCCTGTATCCCTTTCTCTGTAGCCTATTCAGCACATGTATTTTTATATGCACATATAGAATCCTACCTGGTATCACATATACATTCTTGTGAGGTGGCTGACTTGGCAGATACAAATTATGAGAAGAGATCACTCCTGCTAAATGCTGTTGGATCTTAAAATTCAACCTATGGGTGACCTTCCTAGTTGAACAACATTTTTCATAAATCCATGTTCATTAAAATTAATATTTCGGGATCTATGGATGATATATATTTCACCATGAATTTCGATTGGCATATATATTGCCACTTTATAATGTCTGTGTGTGTTTTGTATATATATACTCTCCAGATTTTTCACAATATGAAATATGTGTCTTATTATTCACTCCCTAAATACATTCATATTCATGTATATGGATTTGTAATCAACTTTGCACAAGATTATTCTCAGAAATATTCATCCACCTGAAATACTTATTTGTTTCCTAGTACTGAAAACAAACTTCAGTGAAAGGTGCATACAAATCCTAATATTTCTACCGTAACTTACCAAGTTTAACATCAATGCAAGTAGATTCCTATGGGACATGATGTGTATTTTGACGTTCATTTTTATTTAAAACTGGTACAGTACTATTTCTTCAGTTTATGCACATCCATGGATAAATTTTTCACCCAAAATTTCAAAATTAAAGACATTTGTTTCACTTTCAATCACTTCCTGCTTCCGAACACATGTAGTCCTCCAGGTTTTTCGACTGGTCGTTTCATGAGACTTCTTAACAAACACATTATTTTCGATTTCCATAATCACTTTTGAAGGAAAACTCACACACCCTCTTCATGATAAACCGTAACCCTAATATTACCATTAGACTTATAATTGGTTGTAATGAATGTATGTATACCAATATCAATATAAGATTTCCTGTATATTTTCAGATATCAATTTATTCTAATTCCAATTTCTAAAGTTGGATCCAGTTATATTATTTATTCACAGTACGATCTATTCATGCATCATCTCTATATTCATTGACACAGGGTACACCTATTTGTATACCCAATACTAATTTTTGGGTTTTAAAAATATTGCTTCCCATAATGGTGGAAGAAATACTCATGTCACCTGATCTACATATACATTTTATCACAGTAATATTCTGGACAAAAATGCAAAGGTCACACTTATGATTGTACCAAACCCTAAATTGAAAGTGAGTATATATTACTAAAAATATCCTTGTCCAGGATGCCTAATTCTCCCAAGTGTCAATATTGTTGGGGACTATATATTTGTTTCTTCCTATGATTATATATTCAACCTCAACCCTGTTGAAAATGTCTAATCCTATCACGCATTTTATAATTTGTCTGATTTCCTAATGTCTCTATTGAGACCTGCTTTCCTACATATTTTCCCCAGTTCATCATTGTGACTGACACTTCACATGTGCTGACATTTACATTCACTGTCTAAACGAAACCCTATTGCTAAAAAACTATTGGTCCAACTCGAAGACTCACTCTTCTTCCTAAACCTACTATCTTCCAAATCCTACCGACTATCCATTTTTGACTGGATGTTCTCTTCGACATTCAGGCATCTGAGGTGCAAGGTTTTATTCCATTGTGTATAGATTTATCTAAGACTAAAATGCAGAATATAATTCAAAGCTAAATATCCCAAAGAAGGGCCCAATGCCCTTTCTGGCTTCAAATCGTAACTAGATTTATGTTTTCATACTTATATTTCAAATATATATTCTTATAAATTTTGCAGGTTCCCAATACCATTATTCATCCAGCAGAATGATTCCTAACACAAGTCAAATATGTTATTGACCCTAACCATACACTGTTCCCTCATTCTAAATTTACAGAGAGGAGGGACAGAGTTGTTCTTACAATACAGGAAAGTAGGGGATCTTCCACCTGCTGAGAACCTCAAAGTTCCATGCAGAAATGTTGACTGAAGAAGATGTAGGCAGCTATGAAGAACCTGAGAGAACAAAAGTCATGTTCAATGGCAAACAACCTGTTCAGGATGAAGGGTTCTGTCTGAATCAGCCTCTCACATCTTAATTTAGAGAAGATGGACCAAACCAGGCCTGTGTGGGTAGCTGTTTCTGGGTGCCTATGGTTGTATACCATTCTAAATTGTGAAAGTGTCACAGGAAGTAGGGGCAGCCTCCTTCTCATGTGACACTTGGAAGCCACTGGTAGGACAAAGTGGTTGCCAAGGCAGTGACCTCATTCAGTTCCTAAAGGAAGTGACCTCACCTCACTTCCTTGGTGATGGAAATCTCTGAACTTGGGATTCATGAAGCCAGGCACCCAGAGCCAGTCCCAGTCCCAGTCCCAGTGGTCTCACTTGTTTGGATTTACCAAGGACAGTGTCAGTCTTTCTTGGTACCTACTAATGTGAGGATGGCCAAATGCCAGGAAAGCTCTAAAGAGGGGTCATTCCTGAGAAAGCAGGTAGTTTCTCACCTCTGGGTCCTGACACCTGCACAGAGTTGGCCAAGGAGACCAGATCTGAGACAGATCAGGCCATTCCGTGGGAATATAGTATGGCTCACCAGTCAGAGGACAGTCCGGATAGTCACAGAACTTCTTGGGGGAAGGAGGTGCCTTTGTGGGTGTGGGGGTGGGTTTCTGGTTTTGTCTCATGTTCAGAGAATAGGTAGGCAAGGCGCTTTTTTTGGTGTGGAATGAACTGTTTCTAGTAAGTCATTTGACAAGGCGAGTGTTTCTATGTCTGTCTATCACACTGTGTCCGTGGTTGCAGATATTAGAAAAGAAAATGCATCAATGGATGTGTCCTGTCTAGTAGAATGCTTCCCAGCATTCATCCTGTCCAATTTATGAATGGATTTCAGATTGCCTTTTCGATGGGTAACACCTGCAATCTTCCTAAGTTTCAGTTTTCTTCTGGACTTCTGCCCCTCTCCAGAATAGGCTCATGGTTTTATGTCTAAGGTATGTACCACTTCCAAGCTGTCTGCCATGACCATGTACTGGATAGCTCAAAGGAATGGCGAGCATCTCTGAAAAATCAGATATTAGTGTGACCATTAAATCTCAGTGGAGAAACCCTGCTTTGGGCCTTTTGCTTACCTATTGTTCTGTTGCCCTGAATGTCAGGAAGTTCTTTGCCTCAGGCCACCCCTTTGTGAAGCCTGAAGAAAACAGTTTTCAAATGGAAATGAATGGGCAACACCTGTGGCTCTTTGCTTAATTGCTTTGGAAAGGGATGTGTCTGAATCAGACTCTTGGCCCTGTGTTAGGCTGTAGCTTAGATTCTCAGCACCTGATGGATCTAAAGAAAGATCCCATGGGTGCATTAAAAACCAAAATGGCCAAAAGAGCAGTCATTGTTTATGAAGACTCTCGCCTTCCTCTCTAAGGTTCCTGACATCCATCAAGTGAGAATAGGGATCCTTTGTTTCAAAAGAGTTCTTCAAAGCCCTGCAGAGGCTATCCCATAGGTGCTTGGGTTTTCTCATGACCCCAATTTACATGAAGAATCTAAACCCTACAGTCAGTAGGCCTCAAATTGGAGAAGCCAAGCTGTATTAACGGCAGGCCGATTTGATCACTCCTGTTTCACAGTCAGGATTTCCAGGCCACACTGACTTTAGGCAAATGAGGGGCAAGGGAGGTTATTTTGGACACTGTCCTGTCCTGCGCCCCTCATGGAAACCTCCATCCAGAGGTTATGATGAGTGTCTATATGGAAGAAGAAAAGGGTTATGTGGGAGCGTTTTGTTTGGAATTGTGGTAATTTGTGTGGCACTTAGAAGAAAAGACTGGGTCCACCTGGGCTTGAACTCTGTTGTGATTCCTCTTAGAGAATGAATTCTGGAACTGAACTCAGAGAAGTATTTTCATGATTGTGTTTGGTTTTTACTAGGCCATGCATGAGAGTCGCCCTTGGAACCTGAGATCTAGGTGCAGGGTGGCTTTCCCCAGAGCACTGGGAATCTCAGCCAGGATATCACATGATTTTATTCTGAAAGACTTTGCAGCCACAGTTGAGAGTCAAAACACACATGGACCTCACATTGTAGACCTCAATGGGCCTGGCTTCATGTGACCTTTTGGCCACACTTTGGGAAGTCTTGCCTGTGAGTGTTCTCTAGAGCTTTCATTGAAATGAGCTTCCTCAACATTTAATGGTTCCTGAATAAATTGAAACCCAAAGAGCCTCCAACTTCATCCTCGACAAATGGCTTGATAAATACCATGAAATTTTTGAAATTCCCATGACCAGGTGGCACTGGAGAACTTTTGGATATCCTGTTGCTGACCATCAGTGTACCAGACAGTGCCTTGACTGACTTTGTTTCATGAAAATTGTGTAGAACAGTGATGCCAGTAAGTTGGAGCCTGCTCATTAGTGGGCCTAGAGCAGTGGTGTGAAGGTGTGTGATAAAACATGTGTGGTGGGGCCATGTTGATCTGCCATTGGCTTCCAAATGCCTTGTGACTGACAGGGTACAGCAAGCAGACCCTTATATGTAAAGGCATCTTGTTATATGGATAGGTTTATGGGCAATGTTCAGAATCAGGTTGGCTACCTGGTACCACACGTACATTCTTGTGAGGTGGCTGACTTGGCAGATACAAATTGAGAGAAAAGATCACTCCTACTAAACCCCATTGAAACTGAATATTCAACATATGGGTGAGCTTTCTAGTTGAACAACATTATACATAAATCCATGTTCAGTAAAATGAATATTTTTAGATCTGTGGATAATATATATTATATGATGAATTTTGATTGACATATATATTGCTACTTTTTTGTCTGTGTGTGTTTTGTGTTTGTGTGTATGTATATATTATATATATATATATATATATATATATATATATATATATACACACATTCTCCAGGTATTTAAAAAATGAAATATATGTGTCTCATATACACTCCCTAAATTCATTCATGTTCATGTATCTGGATTTATAATCAACTATTCACAAGATTATTCTCAGAAATATTCATGCACCTGAAATTTGCCTAATGCTCTCAAATATCAATCCTATTGGTGTCTACATATTTGTTTTTTCCTAAGATTATATATTCAAACTCAATCCTTTTCAAAATATCTAGTCCTGTCACTCACTTTATAATTTCCCTGATTTCATAATGTCTCTATTGATATCTGCTTTCCTACATATTTTCCACAGTTCATCATTGTGACTGACTCTTCAACTGTGCTCACATTTACATTCACTCTCTAACTGAAACCGTATTGCTAAAGAACTTTTGTTCTAAATTCTATACTCACTCTTCTTCCTAAACCTACTGACTATCTTCCTAATCCTACCAACTATACCTTTTTCACTGGATGTTCTCTTCTACATTCAATCATCCAAGTAAATGTCGGGCAAGCTTCGGAGAAGGAGACGACCAACAGAGTACTCATGATACAGCAAAAGGTTTATTGGGTTTCCAGCAGGCTGGGGCTCAGAGCTCACTTTAATAGAGCAGATAGCCCTGAGAATAGCTTAAGTAGAGTTTGTATACTTTCCCTGGAGAAGGCAGGGAGGGAAGTTTATTGATGGGTCACGACGAGTGGGCAGTTTGCATGCAACTGGGTGAGGGAGTACATTCTGTAGTTTGGCAGTTGGGGACAGCACATTTTGGGAACAAGTTTTGCAAGCATTTCTCAAGATTTCAACAGTTTTTTGTTAAGCATAGGGAAATACAGGAAGTGACAAGTACTTATTTTATTAACCTTTCATTCCTCACTTCTTTTTCTGGCTACTTTTAATCATAAAAATTATCATTGGGGGGTTTCACATTCTATGTCTCCTAGTGGGGTATTACCATAAGTTTAACTCGTCCAATTTGAGCCTGGAGAAAAGAAATTACACGGTTGAGAAAACAGGGTTTTATAGTTAGCAATAATATGAGGATTATTATTGGACCGGCCAGGGTTGATAAAAACGTAGTTAACCAGGGGCACTGTGTGAACCAAGACTCAAACAACCCTTTTTGGGTCTCTCTCTCTCTTGTTGATGCTCTTTAATGTGTCTTTTTAATTTACTCATAGATTTTATTACAACTCCAGTATGTTCGGCATAAAAACAACATTCTTTCCTCAATGCAGCACAAAGGCCCCCTTCTTTAATGAAGAGGAGGTCCAAACCTCAACTGTTCTGTAAAACAACTTCAGAGAGAGAGGTTAAAGTTTCATGCAAAGCTCTGATGGTGGTTTCTAATATCTTAGTTTTGGTCTATTGCTGCTTCTAATTGGGTCATTTATTGTGTCACATGGACAAGGGCAGTGGTTCCTGGGCCCACCCGTGCAGCAAATCCTATTCCTAATATGATGGCTAAAGTGAGGGATATATGCTCCCAGTGGAACCTGGTTGTATGTCCCCCTATTTGATCTTCAAATGAACCTGATTCATAATAGAGCACTCTGGGAAACATCTGCACCATTACACGATTAATCACATCTGTTGACCATTTCATGAAAACATAAACAAGGTTTAAGTATATAGAATTATTCTGTTGTAAGGACGGACAAGGCAAGGCACCTAAGATAGCACTAAAGACAGGGAAACAGTCCTATTTGGTTGCAACCGGATTCAGAGGGCATTGCTTCTGTTGTAATCAATTAATCCCCTGAAACTCAAGTTTAGGTAGTTTCAGAATTTTGTACCCAACATGTAAGGGAAGGTGCTCAGAAGCTCACAGTCTACAGAAGTTCAAAAACGCAGTATTTGTTCCTGTTTTTCCCCTGTTCTGGGCAAGTTAACTTTTAAAGGACACCTGGGAGGGGGAGAGCTTTTTCTTCCCTTTCTTATTTTACCCCTGCCAGCTGTTACCATGGAGACCAGTTGGTAACTTCTTTATCTTAGAAATGTAGCCATCTCTGTGAATCCCCAGCTCAAGGACAGAGGCCTTGTTCACATATTTTGTGAAAAACTAGTAAAAGGGTGTCTACCTGAGAAGTGCTGATTTTTTTAGCCACTGGCCAAGTAGAACAGGGCAACACGAAAAGAGGAAGTTTATCTACATTGAACTCTTTTATAGGGACTCTTTTGCTGAAAGTCCTAAAGTCAGCCATGGTGAAGACTTCTGGAGAAGGTCAGTTAAGACTTTTCTGTGGGCCTAGTGCAGAGGGGGAAGACGGGGAAGGTGGGCTGTGATCAGCTCCGTGGATCTGAGAATGAGGAAGGAGAGATGTAAAAGAATAATGGGAAACGGGTTTGAGATTTTCCTAGCAACAAAAACTTGAGCAGTAGAACAGGTAGAGCAGAGAGGATGATGGGAGTGAGTATCTCAAAACGCATATGAGGGACGTTTAATTATTAGTAAACTGTTTTCAGTGATGACAAACCAACTTTAAAGGCCATTTTTATTACATCTTAGATAGGGGACTGAGGGCTCTCCTCAGCTGGTTTGAGCTTTGGTTTAGCTGGTAAGAAGACCTGGCGGGACACGGTGCGGGCACTGACAGGACAAGAGAGGAGTGAGTGGGTGGAGGGGTACTTCAGTAACTGCTGCCTCAGCAAGGAGGCAATGGTCTGAGAACCGGCAGAGGTTTGGGTTTTTGATCTAGTAATTGGAGGGGAGAAATCAGGTTGCTGAGGTGGGAGTGACAGCAGAATGTCTGGAGCAGAAGGCTGAGGGTGAGGATCTATTGGAGAAGCATAGGTCAGGATGTGAGTGAAGGAGGGAAAAGGTCACGCAGAATTTGAGGATCTAGAGACCCCTCTGGGGGCCATCGGTTCTTCTTATCTAATTGGTAATATGGCCAATGATGTGTACTGAATTTGATGAGGAGTTTGGGTTCCATCAGGCAGCCCCTGTTTGCTCAAATCCCCATGACTTACAGAAGAAGTCGGCTTTCCCCCCACACAGCCGTGACTGTGGCTTTGAGAGTCTGCCCGGCAAACATAGTAATCTAGGCTAGCCAACCTGCATCTGGCTTGCATGTCCCTTCATCCATAATGTTTGTTTCCATTATCTATGCTACAGAAGTAATTTAATGGAATTTTAGTGGTATCCTCTTCATCAGGGATATCCCAATAGGTAAGACCTATAGCCAGCTGACAAATGTCTGGGAGGAATGATGGCCACCAGGTCCCTCAGGGGGCTGTATGCGAGATAGATTATACTTCTTTTCCAGTAGAATTTGTGATCAGCCATCACTGCTGAATGGGCTGATGTGGCTTAGGACTACTTGTGGCCAAGGACAGAGTCCACAGACTTATCCACATGGCGAATACGCAATTTGAAGGTTTTACCAGTCTTTTCCAGTTTCCAGCCAGAGTCTGGACAGGGCGCAGGCTTGAGATGAGAGGCATGGATCCAGAAATTGATTCCATCTACCTTTACCACTGGAGGTGTTATAAGTAGCACCGGCTATGGTCCTTTCCAGCGGGGTTTCAAGCATGATACCTGATGTCGTCTTACGTAGATGAAGTCTCTTACTTGATATCGATGTGGAGTCCCTTTGTCCCCAGTTTGGTAGGCAGTGGCCAGCTGTTTACACAGGTATCACTGAGTTCTTTTTAGAGCTTTAAGTCTGTCAAGCAAGGGGGTGTGGATGGAATGGTTAGGTCTTTGAGTCGGGCTTAGGTCCCTTACTGCAGGAGGGCAACAATAGAGAATTTCACAGGGGATAAGGTTACTCAAAGAAACAGAGGGAGTATTTCTTGCATGAAACATTGCATAAGGCAGGAGCATAGTCCAATCTTTTATGCTGTTCTCTAAGTTTAATTTTCTTAAGGTCTCTTTAATGGTTCAATTTATTCTATCTGCCTGTCCTGAACTCGGGTATCTATAAGCACAATATAACTTCCAATTAATTCCCTGGTTCCTGGCTAACCCCTGACTTACCTGGGCCATGAACACCGGTCCATTATCAGACCCTATTACCGGCTTAGCTTCCTCCAATGGTAAAGAGGCTGAGTCAGCAGCAGGGAAATCCATTTGAGGGTGTTGTGGGTTAGGGGACAAGGGCAGGGGATTAGTAAGGGAAGAAGAGTCCAGTAGAGTCAAATCTGTGACTCTGAGAGAAAAGGGGGTGGAGGAGGAGGAGGTTGAGAGGGTTTGAGAGATCATGGGGGAAGGAGTAGGAGCAGAGGCAGGGGCAAGGAAAGGCTTCACCCATGGAGGAGGAGATTTGCAGATGTTCTGCCAAGTTAAGATATATGGCTGTTGATCCAGATGGCTATGTGTCCCCGGCTGAGATAATATCTCTGAATTTTTAAATTAGTGCGAAGTAGAAAGATCCTTCTAGGGGCCATCCGAATTCAAAGGTGGGCCATTCTGAGGCACAGAGATTCTGCCAGGTCCAGCATTTTACTAAAACAAGAAAGATTCTGAGCTCTTAAGCGGACTTTGTTCCAGTGATCAAGGGTCAGGGACAGAGGCATTGAACTGCTCTGTCCCATAATGAAAGGTACACAAACAGCAAAAGCAAGGACACATGACACAGATAAGACAAGACCATAAACACAGGCAATGGACGTCAAACACTGAAACCAGGAATGAGTAGCCGGCAAAACCCGATGGGATGACAATACCGAATCTGAAACAAAATATCACTGAGTTGAGGAGACTATTGTTCCTTAATTTCCCGAGTTTTCTGCGGCGTCCCCCAGGGAGGTGCCCTGTGTCTCCGTGACACGTCTCTCAGCCACCTTCGGAGGGAGCTCAGGCTCTTCATCGCCAGAGATTTTGCCAAGCCCTAACATGAAACCTGAAACCAGAAAGAGGCGCCTTACTTGCTCCGAGAGGAGCCCATTGGGGTCTCTCGTCTGCCACTGCCAGAACTCGGTGGAACCTCAATATGTAAAGGTCGGGCGAGTGTCGAAGGAAGAGACCACCAAGAGTCTGTCTCATGCAACAGCAATGGGTTTATTTGGGGTTCAGCATGCTGTGGCTCAGAACTCACTTAAATAGAGCAGAGAGCCCTGAGAACACCTTAAGCACAGCTTATATACTTTCCTTGGAGAGGGAAGAGAGGGAAGTTTACTAATGGGTGAGGGCATGTGGGCGGTTTGCATGACACTGAGTGAGGGAGTACATTCTGCAGTTTGGCAGTTGGGAACAGAACATTCTGGAAACAAGATTAGCAAACATTTCTCAAGATTTCAACAGTGTTTTGTTAAGCATACAGAAAAACAGGAAGTGACAAGTACCTATTTAATTAACCTTTCACTACGGACTATCCCTTTTCGACTAGATGTTCCTTCTACATTAATTCATCCAAGGTACAAGGTCCTACGGCATTGTATATCGATTTAATTGAGACACCTCTGCAGAACGTAATTCAAAGCTGCATATCCCAATCAAGAGCCCAATGCCCTTCTGGACTTCAAATCATACTTAGATTTCTGTTTTCATACATATATTTCACCTATATATTCTTATACACATAGCAAGTTCCCAATACCATTATTCATCCAACAGAATGATTTCTAACCCAAACCGAACATGTTATTAACCATAACCATACACTGTTCCCTCAATCTAACTTTACAGAAGAGCAGGGAAAGAGTTGATCTTACAATACTGAAATGTAGGGAATCTTCCACCTCCTGAGAACCTCAAAGGTACATGCAGAAATGATCCCTGGAGAAGAGGTAGGCAGCTATGAAGGACCTGAGAGACCAAAAGTCATCTTCCATGGCAAACAACCTGGTCAGGATAAAAGGTTGTGTATGAATCAGCTTCTCTTCTTAACATAGAGAAGTTGGACCAAACTAGGCCTGTGTGGAGATCTATTCCTGGGTGCCTATTGTTGATATACCATTCTAACTTGTGAAAGTGTCACAGAAAGTAGGGGCAGCCTCCGTATCATGGGACCCTTGAAAGCAACAGTTAGGACAAAGTGGTTGCCAAGACAGTGACCTCATTCAATTTCTGAAGGAAGGGACCTCACTTAACTTTCTTGGTGATGGAACTCTCTGAATTTGGGATCCAGGAAGCCAGGCACCCAGAGCCAGTCCCTGTTCCAGTCCCAGTGGTCTCACTTGTTTGGATTCAGCAAGGACAGAGTCAGTCTTTGTTGGTACCTACAGATGTGAGGAAGGCCAAATGAGAGGAAATCTCTGAAGCGGGGCTTTTCCTGAGAAAGCAGGTAGTGGCTCACCACTGGCTACTGAGAACTTCACAGAGTTGGCCAAGGAGACCAGATCTGAGACAGGACAGGCCAATTTGGGGGAACATATTTTGGCCCACAAGTCAGAGGACACTCTGGATAGTCACAGACCTACTTGGGGGAAGGAGGTGCCTTTGTGGGTGTTGTTGTGGGTTTGTGGTTTTGTCTCATTTTCCTAGAATAGGTATTAAAGTCGGTTTGTTTGGATTGAAGTTTAGTGTTTCTAGTAAGTCTTTTGACATGGCGAGTGTTTCTATGTCTCAGTATTTCACTGTGTCTGTGGTTGTATGCATTAGAAAAGAGAATGCATCAATGGATGTGTCCTGTCTAGTAGAAAGCTTCTCAGCATTCAAATTGCCCCATTTATGAATGGACTGTAGCTTGCCCTATTGATGCGCAATACCTGCTATATTCCTAAGTTCCTGTTTTCTTTCTGAATTCTGGCCACTCTACAGAATAGGACCATGGTTTTTTGTTCACGATATGTACCACCTTCAAGCTCTGTGACTGGCCATGTACTGGATAGCTGAAAGAAATGGCAAGCATCTCAGAAAACTCAAGTATCAGTGTGACCAGGAAATTCTCAGTGGAGCAACCCTGCTTTGGACCATTTGCTTACCTATTGTTCTGTTTTCCTGAATTTCAGGAAGGTCTTTGACTCAGGCCACCCTTTTGTGAAGCCTGAAGAAAACAGTTTTCAAATGGAAATTATTGGGCATACATGTGGCTCTTTCCTTAACTGCTTTGAAAAGGGATGTGTCTGAATCAGCCCCTTGGCTCTGTATGAGGCAGTGGCTTAGATTCTCAGCACCTGAGGGATCTAAAGAAATTTCCCATGCGTGCATTCAAAACCAAAATGGCCAAAAGAGCAGTCATTGGCATGAAGTCTCTTGCCTTCCTCTGTAAGGTTCCTGACCTCCATCAAGTGAGAATAGGAATCCTTTGGGTCAAACGAGTTCTTCAAAACCTGCAGAGGCTAGCCCATAGGTGCTTGGGTTTTCTCATGACTCCAATTCACATAAAGAATCAATATCTGACAGTCAGTAGGCCTCAAATTGGACAAGCAGAACAGTATTAACACCAGGCCTATTTGATCACTCCTGGTTAACAGGAAGCGTGTCCAGGCCACCCTGACTTTAGGCAAATGAGGGGCAAGGTAGATTATTGTGGATACTGTCTTGGTCTGCGCCCCTCATGGAAACCTCCAGCCAGAGGTTATGATGAGTGTCTATATGGAAGGAGATGAGGTCCATATGGGAGTGTTTTGGTTTTAATTGTGGTCAATTGTGTGGTAGTTGGAAGAGATGACTGTGTCCACCGGAGCTTGAACTCTGGTGTGATTACCCTTAGAGACTGAGTTCTGGAACTGACCTCAGAGAAGTATTGCAAAAAATAGTGTTGGGATTTTATGAGGTCACGCATGAGAATCACCCTTGTAATCTGAGATCTAGGCCCAGGATGGCTTTCCACAGTGCTCGGGGATTCTGAGCCAGGATATCACATGATTTAATTCTTAAAGACTTGGGACCCTTAGTTGAGAATACAAACACACATGGATCTCACTTTGTATACCTCAATGGGCCTGGATTCATGTGACCTTTTGGCCACTCTTTGGGAAGCCTTCCCCGTGAGTGATCTCCAGAGCTTTCATTGAAATGAGCTTCCTCACCATTTAATGGTTCCTGAATTAATTGAAACCCACAGTGCCTCCAACTTCATCCTTGAAAAATGGCTAGATAAATACCATGAAATTTTTGAAATTTCCATGACCAGGTGGCACTGGATAAACTTTGAATGTCCTGTTGCTGATCATGATGGTTCCAAACTGTGCCTTGATTGACTGGGTTTCGTGAAAATGTTGTAGAACAGAGATGCCAGTAAGTTGGAGCCTGCTGAGTAGTGGGCATAGAGCAGTGGACTGTAGGTGTGTAAATAAATATTTTTGGTAGGATCACCTGGATCTTCCATTGGCTTCCAAAAGACTTGCGACTGACATGGTGCAGGCAGCCGACCCTTATATGTAAAGGCATCTTTTTATATGGAGAGGTTTCAGGGCAATGTTCAGAATCAGGTTGCTATAGTCAAGTGGGAAAGCTATGTGGGATTAAAGCCTGGTTCGTACATTCTCTTGTCGACCATGACAAACCACACGTGACAGAACTCCCTCTATCATTGTGTCGCAGTTGAACTCCTTGTATTTCATGAATCTAATACGAAACTCCCAGTTCAGGAGTAAGAAACACCCTGAAAATTGGAGCATGACCAAATGGCTTCACAGACCACACGGGAAGACACTTAGCTCCCAGTGGCCACAGTTTACCTACAAAGAGAGAATTCAGAACTGCTGCCTCATTTTCATTAGAAAATAAGGAACCATGTCCTCCAGGTCACATAGATGCAGACCCAGATTTCATGGTGTCACTACAAACGAAACTAAATTTCCTGACAATTACAAATATTTCATGTGCCCAACCACAGAGGAAGTTTCTCAAGAAGTCTTTAGGCCAGGAGAGCTCCATGTTTGTGAAGTGTTTACCCTCTCCCTTACTTTTGGAAACTGTTCTTCTACTTCCAGTGTTGTGAACTTCTGAGCATTTTACATTTCTCATATGTATTCACAGATTTTCTAACTCCTCTCCTCTAATTGTGTCTTACTTGGAGTGATGGTTATGTCAAGCCATTGTTCTGGAAGATAGTGGGAAGTTGTTCCTGTAGTACATGTTTGCATACACATTAGATTAATTTTTCTATTTTCCATTTGAAATACTGAATCCCTGACACCAACCCATACCCTACTAGAATCTGACTACTAATCCTAATATGATGGAGAAAAAGAAACCTAACTGAATAGAAATACAGTCCTTTCATAGGAAGCATGGTGTATACTTGTATTTGCCTTCTGCTTTATCAAGAGTATGTGTTTTAAATCTAGTCAACTTTTTATTATAATATTTCTTCATGAGTTTTTAAAGTTATCACATATGTAAATTCCTGTCTCCCTTTCTCTGTATCCTATTCAGCACATGTATTTTTTATGCACATATACTATCCTACCTGGTATCCCACGTACATTCTTGTGAGCTCACTGACATTGGAATATAAAAATTGTGAAAAGAGATGACTCCCCCTAAATACTGATTGAACTGAAAATTCAACCTATGGGTGAGCTTCCTAGTAAAAAACATTATACATAAATCCATGTTAAGTAAAATGAATATTTTTGGATATGTGGATGAATTATATTTTATGATGAATTTCAATTGGCATATATATTTCTACATATTAATTTGTGTGTGTGTGTTTGTGTGTGTATTTGTGTGTATATATATTCTCCAGAATTTCCAAAATATGAAATATATGTATCTTATTATACACTCCCAAAATTCATTTGTATTCATGTATTTGGGTGTATAATCAACTTTACACAAGATTATTCTAAGAAATACTCAACCACCTGAAATACATATTGGTTTCCTACTACTGAAAACTAAGTTCAGTGAATGGTGCTTACAAATCCTAATATTTCTACTGTAACTGACCCAGTTTAACATCAATGCAAATAGATTTCTATGGGACATGATGTGTATTTTGAAGTTCATTTTTATTAAACACTGGTACATTAAAATTTCTTCAGTTTATGTACAACATAGGATATATTTTTTTCATTCACAACTTCACAAATTGATAGGCATTTGGTTCACTTTCAATTACTTACTATTTCAGAACACATGTATTCCTCCATATTTCTCTACTGGTCTTTTCACTTGACTTCATTCTAAACACATTATTTTCGATTCCATTATCATTGTTCAAGCAAAACTCACTCTTCATGATAAACTGTAACCCTAATATTACCATTAGATATATAACAGGTTGGAATGAATTTATGTATATCAATATAAGATTTCATATATTTTTTCAGATGCAAATTCAATCCATTATTTAAAGTTGGAACCAGTTATATACTTTATTCACAATATGGTCTATTCATGCATCATCTGAATAATCATCAACACAGGGTACACCTTTTCGTATCCCCAGTACTAATTTATAAGTTTTCAGGATATTGCTCCCCATAATGGTGGAAGAAAGACTCATGTCACCTGATCTACATATACATTTATCACAGTAGTATTCTGGACACAAAATGCAAAGGTCACACTTATGATTGTACCAAAGCCTAAATGGAAAGTGAGCATGGATTATTAAAAACATCTGTCCAGGTTGAGTAATGCTCTCAAATGTCAATCATCTTTGTTACTACATATTTGTTTTTTTCCTAAGATTATATATTCAACCTCAAGCCTTTTGAAAATATCTAATCCTATCACTCACTTTATACTATGCCTGATTTCTTAATGTCCCTATTGATATCTGCTTTTCTACATATTGTCCCCAGTTCATCATTGTGACTGTAACTTCAAATGTGCTGACATTTACATTCACTCTCTATCTGAAACCCTATTGCTAAAGAACTTTTGGTCCAACTCCTATACTCACTATTCTACCTAAACCTACTGACTATCTTCCTAATCCTACAGACTATCCCTTTTTGACTGCATGTTCTCTTCTACATTCAAACATCCGAGGTACACGGTCCTATGCCATTGTATATCAATTTATCTGAGACCTCGGTGCAGAACATAATTCAAGCTAAGTATACCAATCGTGGTTTCAATTCCTATCTGGGCTTCAAATCTTTCCTAGATCTCTGTTCTCATACATATATTTCACGTCTATATTCTTATAAATATCACAGGTTCCCAATACCATTATTCATCCAGCATAATTATTCCTAACCCAAATCGAACATGCTATTAACCCTAACCATACACTGTTCCCTCAATCTCATTTACAGAAGAGCAGGAACAGAGTTGGTCTTACAATACAGGAAGGTAGGGGATCTTCCACCAGCTGACAACATCAAAAGTCCATGCAGAAATAATCCCTGGAGAAGATGTAGGCAGCTATGAGGGACCTGAGAGAGCAAAAGTCATCTTACATGGAAAACATCCTGGTCATGATGAAAGGATGTGTCTGAATCAGCCTCTCTTTTCTTAATGTAGTGAAGATGGACCAAACCAGGCCTGTGTGGAGAGTTGATCCCGGGTGCCTACGGTTGATATACCATTCTAACTTGTGAAAATGTCAGAGCAAGTAGGTGCAGCCTCCATCTGATGGGACCCTCGGAAGGAACTGTTAGGAAAATGTGGTTGCCAGGGTAGTGACCTCATTCAGTTCCTGAAGGAAATGAACTCAACTTACTTCCTTGGTGATGAAACTCTCTGAACATGGGATCCAGGAAGCCAGGCACCCAAAGCCAGTCCCAGTGCAAGTCCCAGTGGTCAAACTTGTTTGGATTTACCAAGGACAGAGTCAGTCTTTCTTGGTACATACTGATGTGAGGTTGGCCAAATGCCAGGAAGATCTGAAGAGGGGCCTTTCCTGAGAAAGCAGGTAGTGGCTCATCGCTGGCTTCTGACAGCATCACAGAGTTGGCCACGGAGACCAGATCAGAGACAGGACACCCAAATATGGGGGAATATATCATGGCCCACCAGTCAGAGGACACTCTGGATAGTCAGAGACCTACTGGGGGAAGGAGGTGTCTTTGTGGGTGTGGTTGTGGGTTTGTTGTTTTGTCTCCTGTTCTCAGAATAGGTAGGAAAGGTGGTTTGTTAGTTTTGGAGTGGACTGTTTCTAGTAAGTCATTTGACAAGGCGAGTGTTTCTGTGTCTATATATCCCATTGTGTCCGTGGTTGTAGACATTAGAAAAGAAAATGCATCAAGGGATTTGTCCAGTCTCCTAGAAAGCTTCCCAGCATTCATCCTGTGCAATTTATGAATGAACTGCAGCTTGCCTTATAAATGGGCAACACTCGCCATCTTCCTAAGTTCCTGTTTTCTTCCTGAATTCTGGCCACTCTCTAGAATACGCTCATGGTTTTGTGTCCAAGATATGTACCACCCCAAGCACTGTGACATGGCAATGTACTGGATAGCTGAAGGGAATGGCGAGTATCTCAGAAAACTCAGATATCAGTGTGACCAAGAAAGTCTCAGTGGAGAAACCCTGCTTTGGGCCTTTTGCTTCCCTGTCTGTTGCCCTGAATGTCAGGAAGGTCTTTGCCTCCGGCAACCCCTTTGTGAAGACTGAAGAAAACAGTTTTCAAATGGAAATAAATGGGCATCACCTGTGGCTCTTTGCTTAATTGCTTTGGAAAGGGATGTTTCTGAATCTGCATCTTGGCCCTGTGTGAGCCTGTGGCTTAGATTCTCAGCACCTGATGGATCTAAAGAAAGATCCCATGTGTGCATCCAAAACTAAAATGGCAAAAAGGGCAGTCATAGTGGATGAAGTCTCTTGCCTTCCTCCAGACAAAAGCTGAATAAAGATACTATAGAACTCAATAGCACAATCAATAACCTAGACGTAACCAACATATATAAAATATATCAACCATCATCAAGTGGATACACGTTCTTCTCAGCAGCACATTGATCCTACTCCAATATAGACCATATATTATGCAATAGGGAAACTCTTAGTAAATATAAAGGTATGGAGATAATACCATGCACCATATCTGATCATAATGGATTGAAACTTTAAATCAATGAAAAAAAAAAGGAAGGAAAAATTCTACATCACATGGAAAATGCACAATATGTTACTGAATGATCAGTGGGTTACAGAAGACATAAAGGAGGAGATAAAAAAATTCTTAGAGACAAATGACAATAGAGACACAACATACCGGTTTGTATGGGACACAATGAAAGCCGTTTTAAGAGGGAAATTCATTTCTTGTAATTCTTTCCTCAAAAAAAGAAAAAAACAACAACAAATAAATGAACTCACACTACACCTCAAAAACCTAGAAAAGGAAGAGCAAAACAACATCAAATGTAGTAGAAGACAAGAAATAATTGAAATTAGAGGAGAAATCAATGAAATTGAAACAAAAAATCTACATTGTAAAAATTGAAATAAATAAGAGTTGGTTCTTTGAAAAAATAAATATGTTCGACAGGCCCTTAGCCATGCTAACGAAGAGAAGAAGAGAGAGAACTCAAATTACTAACATATGGAATAAAGATGGAAATATCACAACACACACTACAGGAACACAGAAGATAATTAGAAAGTATTTTGAAACCCTATATTCCAATAAAATAGAAGATAAAGAAGATATCGATAAATTTCTTAAGTCATATGATCTGCCCAGATTGAGTCAGGAAGACACCCACAATTTAAATAGACCAATAACAAAGGAAGAAAAATAAGAAACCATCAAAAGACAACCAACCAAAAAGAGCCCTGGACCGGATAGGTATACAGTGGAGTTCTACAAAACCCTCAAAGAAGAATTAATACCAATACTTTTCAAGCAATTTCAAAAAATAGAAAAAGAAGGAGTTCCTCCAAATTCATTCTATGAGGCCAACATCACCCTGATTCCAAAACCAGACAAAGACACTTCAAAGAAAGAAAACTACAGACCAATACCTCTAATAAACTTGGATGCAAAAATTCTCAATAAAATCATGGTGAATTGAATACAAAAGCATATCAAAATAATTGTGCTTTATGATCAAGTAGGATTCATCCCTGGGATGCAAGCCTGGATCAATTTATGGAAATCAATAAATGTAATCCACCACATCAATAGACTTAAAGACAAAAACCATATGATCATCTCGATAGATGTAGATAAAGCGTTTGACAAAGTACAGCATTCCTTTATGTTCAAAACACTATAAAAATTAGGGATAACAAGAACTTATCTCAACATGGTAAAAGCTATATATGCTAAACCTCAGGCTAGCATCATCCTAAATGGAGAAAAACTGAAGGCATTCCCTCTAAAATCTGGAACAAGACAGAGATGCCCTCTATCACCACTTCTATTCAGTTTAGTTCTTGAAATACTAGCCAGAGCAATTAGACAGACAAAAGAAATTAAAGGCATAAAAATAGAAAAAGAAGAACTTAAATATTCGCTATTTGAGGATGACATGATAATATATTTAACAAACCCTAAAGGGTATGCAAAGAAACTGCTAGAGTTAATAAATGAATTCAGCAAAGTGCCAGTATATAAAATCAACAAGAAAAAATCAAAGGCATTCCTGTATATCAGCAACAAAACTTCTGAAATTGAAATGAGGAAAACCACTCCATTCACAATATCCTCATAGAAAATAAGATACTTGGGAATCAACCTAAAAAAAGAGGTGAAAGATTTATACAATGAAAGTTACATAACTCTAAAGAAAGAGATAGAAGAAGATGTTAGAAGATGGCAAAATGTACCCTGTTCATGTATAGGCAGAACTAACATCATCAAAATTGCGATATTACCCAAAGTTCTCTACAGGTTTAATGCAATGCCAATCAAAATCCCAATGGCATTTCTTGTAGAAATATATAAAGCAATCATGAATTTCATATGGAAAAACAATAGACACAGAATAGCAATAGCAATTCTAAGCAGGAAGTGTGAATCAGGATGTATAGCGATAACAGAGTTCAAACTGTACTACAAAGCAATAGTAACAAAAACAGCGTGGTACTGGTATCACAAAAGTCAGCTGGACCAATGGTACAGAATAGAGGACACAGAAACCAATCCACAAAAGTACAACTTTTTTATATTTGAAAAAGGGCCTAAAAGCATGCAATGGAGGAAGGATAGCATCTTCAACAAGTGGTCCAGGGAAAATTGGAAATCCATATGCAACAAAATGAAAATGAATCCCTTTCTCTCGCCATGCACAAAAGTTAACTCTAAATGGATCAAGGAGCAAGATATAAAATCAGAGACACTGCATCTAATAGAAGAAAAATTTGGCTATGATGTACATACTGTGGGGTTGGGCTCCAAATTCCTTAATAGGACAGCCATAGCACAAGAGTTAATAACAAGAATCAACAAATGGGACTTACTTAAACTAAAAAGTTTTTTTCGAAACAAGAGAAACAATAAGAGAGGTAAATAGAGAGCCTACATCTTGGGAACAAATTTTTACCCCTCACACTTCAGATAGAGCCCTAATATCTAGAATATACAAAGAACTCAAAAATTAAACAATAAGATAACAAATAAACCAATCCACAAATGGGCCAAGGACCTGAACAGAAACTTCACAGAGGAGGACATACAATCCATCAACAAAAACATGAAAAAATGCCCACCATCTCTAGCAGTTAGGGAAATTCAAGTCAAAACCACCCTAAGATACCATCTCACTCCAGTAAGATTGGCAGCCATTATGAAATCAAACAACAAGTGTTGGCGAGGATGTGGAGAAAAGGGTACACTTGTACACTGCTGGTGGGACTGGAAAATGTTGAGGCCAATTTGGAAAGCAGTATGGAGATACCTGGGAAAGCAGGGAAAGGATCCACCATTTGACCCAGCTATCTCACTTCTCGGACTATTCCCTGAGGATCTTAAAAGAGCGCACTATAGGGATACTGCCACATCACTGATCATAGCGGCACAATTCATAATAGCTAAACTGTGGAACCAAACTAGATGACCTTCCATAGGCGAATGGATAAAAAAGGGGCATCTATACACAATGGAGTATTATGCAGCATTAAAAAATGACAAAAATCATTGAATTTGAAGGGAAATGGATGGCATTAGAACATATAATGCTAAGCAAAGCTAGCCAATCCTTAAAAAACAAATGCCAAATGTTTTCTTTGATATAAAGAGAGCAAATAAGAACAGAACAGGGAAGAAGAGCATGAGGAAAATATTAACACTAAATGGAGATGAGTGGGGGGAGAGAAAGAAAGAGAGAATGGAAAGCATATGGAAATGGTAGGAGACACTTAATGTTACACAAAATTCCATATAAGAGGTTGTGAGGGGAAAGGGGGGGAAACAAGGGAGAGAATTGAACAATAGCAGATGAGGTATAGAGGGTAGATGGTTGGGGAGGGGAGGGGGATAGTAGGGGATAGGAAAGGTAGCAGAATACAACAATCACTAATATGCCATTATGTAAAAACGTGAGTGTGTAACTGATGTGATTCTACGATTTGTATTGGGGTAAAAATGGGAGTTCATAACCCAAATGAGTCAAATGTATGAAAGATGATATAGCATGAGCTTTTGAACAACCAAAAAAAAAGAAAAAAAAAAGGAATTTAATTTCCAATATTTGAGACATTTTACAACTTTATTTTTTAATAAAATTGGCTTTTATTTGTTATCTTACTTGCTGTTATCTGCCTTTCAGTTTGAAAAAACGATGTGCTGTAGCCATTCATCCATGTAGTATGTAACAGAAAATTTTCAGTGTCTCCATATAACCAGATTGGCAAGGCATCAAGGTTTCCCTCACAAACAAGATAAAGGCTTTTGCATAAGAAATTTAATATTTTTCAATACAATTTTTTTTAACTTTCCAATTAAATTTCAATTTTTTTTTAAAAAAGAATAAACTAAACCCCACAGTAAGAAGGCCTCAAAGTGGAGAAGTGGAGCAGTATTAATGGCAGGCCTATTTAATCACTCCTGGTTCACAGGAAGGGTGTCCAGGCCACCCTGACTTTAGGCAAATGAGGGGCAAGAAAGCTTATTTGGGCCACTGTCTTGGGCTGTGCCCCTCATGAAAAACTCCAGCCAGAGGTTATGAGGAGTGTCTATGTGGAAGAAGATGAGGACAATGTGGGAGTGTTTTGGTTTTAATTGTGGTCATTTGTGTGCCAGATGGAAGAGATGACTGGGTCCAACTGGGCTTGAACACTGGTGTGATTCCCCTTAGAGAATGAGTTCTGGAACTGACCTCAGATAAGTATTGCCATGAATTGTGTTGCGATTTCAGGAGGCCACACATGAGAGTCGCCCTTTGAAACTGAGATCTAGGCCCAGGGTGGCTTTCCCAAGAGTACTGAGAATCTCAGCTAGGATATCACATGATTTTATTCTGAAAGACTTGGCACCCATAGTTGAGAGTCAAAACACACATGGACCTCACATTGTAGACCTCAATGGGCCTGGCTTCATGTGACCTTTTGGCCACTCTTTGGGAAGCCTTGCCTGTGAGTGTTCTCCAGATCTTTCATTGAAATGAGCTTCCTCAACATTTAATGGTCCCTGAATGAATTGAAACCCACAGTGCCTCCACCTTCATCCTTGAAATTTGTCTAGATCAATACTATGAATGTTTAGAAATTTTCATGACCAGATGGCACTGGAGAACCTTTTGATGTACTTTTGCTGATCATGAGTATACCAGACAGTGCCTTGATTGACTGGGCTTCATGAAAATGTTTAGAACAGAGATGCCAGAAAGTTGGAGACTGCAGAGTAGTGGGCCTAGAGCAGTGGTGGGAAGGTGTGTGATAAAACATCTGTGGTGGGGCCATGTGGATCTGCCATTGACTTTCAATTGTCTTGAGACAGACATGGTGCAGCCATCAGACCATTGTATATAAAGGCATCTTGTTATATGGAGAAGTTTCAGAGTAATGTTTAGAATCAGGTTGCTATGATCAAGGGGGCAAGCTATGTGGGATAGAAGCCTGGTTGGTGCATTCTACTGTAGACCAGGGTACACGTACCACACGTGACAGAACTCCCTCCAGCACTGTGTCCCAGTTGAACTCCTTGTATTTCGTGATGCCAATACCAAACTACCAGTGCAGCAGCAAGAAACACCACGAAAAGTGGAAGATGACCAAATGGTTTCACAGTCCACACGGGGAGACACTTAGCCCCCAGTGGCAATAGTTTACCTACAAAGAGAGAATTCAGCATTGCTGCCTCATGTTCATTGGAAAATAAGATGCCATGTCCTCCAGGTCACATAGATGCAGACCCAGCCTAGATGGTCTCACTATAAAGGAAGCGAAAGCTCCTGAAAACAACATATATTTCAAGTGCCCAACCTCAAAGGCAGTTTCTCAAGAAGTGTTTAGGCCAGCAGATCTTCATGTCTGTGGAGTATTTCCCATGTCACTTACTTTTGGAAACTCCTCTACCACCTCCAAGGTTGTGCACTCCTGAGCATTTTCGTTGCAGATATATATTTACAGATTTTCTAACTCTTCTCCTCTAATTGTGACTTACTTGGGGCAATGGTAATGTCAAGTCATTCTTCTATATGAGAGAAGGAAGATTTTTTTGTAGCACATATTTGCATACACATTGGATTCATTTTTCAATTTTTCATTCGAAATACTGAATCCTTGACACTAGCCCATACCCTTATAGACTCTGACTACTAATACTAATATGATGAGAAAAATAACCAAAACAGAATAGAAATACAAGCAGTTCAGAAGAGGCATGGTGTGTAGTTGTACTTGCCTTTTGCATGATATAAGGTAGGAGTTATAAATCTAGTCAATTATTTGTTGAAATAATTCTCCATGTGTTTTTAAAGTTAAGAAATATGTGAATTTCTGTCTCTCTTTCTCTTTAGCCTATTAAGCACATGTATTTTCATATGCAAAAATAGAATCCTACCTGGTTTCACACGTACATTCTTGTGAGGTGGCTGACTTGGCAGATACAAATTGTGAGAAGAGATCACTTCTCCTAAAGGCTGTTGGAACTAAAAATTCAACCCATGGGTGACCTTCCTAGATGAACAACATTATACATAATCCATGTTCAGTATAATGAATATTTTTTGATATGCAGATGAGTTATTTTTCATGATGAATTTCAATTGGCATATATATTGCTACATTATAATGTGTGTGTGTTTGTGTCTATATATATATCGTCTAAAGATTTTCAAAATATGAAATATAAGTGTCTTACTATACACTGCCTAAATTCATTCATGTTCCTGTATGGGGATATATAATCAATTTTTCACAAGATTATTCTTAGAAATATACATCCACTGAAATACATATTTGTTTCCTACTACTGAAAACTAACTTCAGGGAATGGTGCTAAGAAATCCTAATATTTCTACAGTGACTCACCCAGTTTAACATCAATGCAAGTAGACACCTATGGGACATGATGTGTATTTTGAAGTTCATTTTAATTCAACACTGGTACATTACTATTTCTGCAGTTTATGGGCAATATAGGATATATCATTTCATCCACAATTTTACAAATTTATAGGCATTTGGTTCAATTTCAATCACTTCCTACTTGAGAAGACATGTATTCCTCCATGTTTCTTGACGGTTCTTTTCATGAGATTCTTTCCAAACACATTATTTTCGATTTCCATAATCACTTTTGAAACAAAACTCACACACTCTTCATAATAAACCGTAACACTAATGTTATCATTAGATGTATAACTGTTCGGAATGAATGTATGTATATCAATGTAAGATTTCTTCTATATTTTCAGATATCAATTCAATCCATTATTTAAATTTTGAACCAGTTATATTATTTATTCACAGTATGGTCTATTAAAGAATCATCTCTATATTCATAGACCCAGGGTATACCTATTTGTATCCCCAATACTAATTTATAAGCCTTTAAAATATTGCTTTCAAAAATGGTGGAAGAAATATTCTAGTCACCTGATATACATATGCATTTCATCACAGTAATATTCCTGACAAAAAATGCAAGTGTCACACTTATGATTGTACCAAAGCCTATATTGAAAGTGAGCATGTATTACTAACAACATCCATGTCCTGATTCACTAATGATCTCGAATATCATTCCTATTGGTGACTACATATTTGTTTCTTCCTAAGATTGTATATTCAAACTCAACCCTGTTAAAAATGTCTTATCCTATCACTCTCTTTGTACTTTGCCTGATTTCCTAATATCTCTATTGATATCTGCTTTCCTACACATTTTTCCCAGTTCATCACTGTGGCTGACTCTTCACATATGCTGAAATTTACATTCACTCTCTAACCAAAACCCTATATCTAAAGTCTTTTGATCCAACTCCTTGGTTCACTCAAATGGGTTCTTCAAATCCCTTCAGAGGGTAGCCCATAGGTGCTTGGGTTTTCTCATAACCCCAATTCTCATAAAGAATCTATACCCCACAGAGAGTAGGCATCAAATTGGAGAAGTAGAGCACTATTAATGGCAGGCCTATTTGATCACCCCTCGTTCACAGGAAGGGTTTCCATGTCACCCTGACTTTAGGCAAATGAGTGGCAAGTGAGCTTATTTTGAACACTGTCTTGGGCTGCGCCCCTCATGGAAACCTCCAACCAGAGTTTATTATGACTGTCTATATGGAAGAAGATGAGGGCCATATTGGAGTGTTTTGGTTTAATTGTGGTCATTTGTGTTACGGTTGGAAAAGATTCCAGGGTCAACCTGGTCTTTAACTCTTGTGTGATTCCCTTTAGAGACTGAGTTCTGGAACAGATCTCAGCGATGTATTGGCATGAATTGTGTTTGGAATTTAGGAGGCCACACATGAGAGTTGCCCTTGGAGACTGAGATCTAGGCCCAGGTTGGCTT